>NW_008347536.1:4938264-4968334 GCF_000622305.1 Nannospalax galili | reverse complement strand
ATGCTTATACCATGGGGTTAGTGGTAAAAGCTTTGGCTGTTAGATGCTTTGTGAGGCATTCTATTTACATATGGAAGTGGATTTCTGCCAGACTGCTGTCTGCCTGAAAAATCACAGGAAAGCATGGTACCTTTCAGAGCCAAAGGCCATGTTTGTGTTAGAGTATTTGTGGCGGGCACTTCAAAAGGAGTCAGGAAGGATGCCAGGTACTCTGCTGAAAGGAGTCTCAGCACATGAATCTGAGCTGCATGAGCTGTCCGGACGTGAAGGGACTTCTATTTCACAGCAGGGGCCCCCAACAAAGGTAGGCCTATGTTGTATATGAAAGCAGGCTGAGCAGGGGACAGGGGAGCAAGCCAGTAAGCAGCATTCCTCCATAGCCTGTGCTCCAGCTCCTGCCTTCCAGATTCCTTGGGCTCCCTCAGTGATGAACTGTGACCCAGGAGATATAAGCTGTATAAACCCTTTCCTCCCCTAGTTGGTATTGGTCAGAGTGCTTTGTCACAGCAATGGAGAAACAAGCTAGAATCAACCAAAGAGGCAGAAATGTTCAAAGGAGACAACCCAAGACCTCTGTCTAGTGAAATGATAGTGGGAACATTTCACTTAAGGTCAGGCTGACAATTATTTCCTATTTAAAGAGATATTGAACAAGGTCTTCATGGTGAATTTAACATTAGTTATAGATATTGGCTGTGCAAACAAAGAATTATCAAATTTCAAGGCACACGAGTGTGATATCAACAACACAGGAGAAGTTCTGCATGAGTAACTTCTAGCTGCCAAGTTGGACTCACAGGAGCATCTTGGAGATGGGGGCTTCCTTGCGCAGGCAGTGCTGACGTGTCTGGACAGGCTGGGAGGCCAAGAGTCACCTTGGATCTCACTTCTCTTCTATTTTCTACCTCTAGGCAGTGATCACATCTGGCAACGTTATCACCTAAAATATCTTACCAACCAGCTTTTCCTTTAAGCTTCTGCCTGAGATCAGGGCCTTATAATCTTTAAGGAAATGTCTACAGTGAGGCCTTGGTCTGACTTGAATCTCTAGTTTTAAATTCCTTCAGTTTATCCTCCATGCCACTATAGAATGATCTTGCTGCCAATCTGATCATATCACTTGGGAATTTTGAAAACTCTCCAATGAGTCACCATTTAAAAAGATCTTCCATAATCTGGCTCCTGCTTATTCTCAAATCTCCTCTTGCTATCCCTGTACAGTATGTTCCAGTGAGATGAATCCCCTATACTCTGCCTGCCCCCCTCTCCCCAACAAACACCCTAGCCTTTCTCTTGTGTAGTACCACGATTCTGCCCTGGATGCTTCTCTGTTCTGCTCAGAAATCCGGAGTGTATGATTATAAGCAATAATTTCATACAATACAAGATTTAGAAGGATGCTTTAGACCAGAGAATCTCTCCTCCCCTGGATCTCCTTAGCAACACCACTCCGCCCGAGTAAATCAGAACAGTGACATCCCAAATGGTTTGGTGGTTCTTGGATCAAAGCCTTTTTTAATTAAATAAAATTAGTGCTGGTGGCAGGAAAATTATGAAGGACCAGTTATAGGAAGGTAAACAGGATGTTAAAAAAAAGAACGTTAATGTTTCTGAAGCATCTACAAAGTTACATGCACTGTGTATTCTACTTGCTATATGTGCCCCACTTGACCCTTACATAAGCTAGGAATCTTTGATGAATTGTTATAGTAAGAACTTATATAAACTGGCAGTTTCTCCAAAATTCATTTGTGATGAGGGAGTAAAAGACTCAAGACTTTCCTACCTGTCACCTTTCCAGGGCTATCAATTCTGTATATCAAGCCCCCAAAATTGTTTTCTGAATCACTTCGGATAAACAAGCTGAATTTAATCCTGTTGTACTCACATATCTGATTCTTGGAAAAATAGCCAATTTGCATATTGTAGATGGTACACTACTGCCATCCATTACCCCAGATCAGGAAGTCCCCAGAGGCAAAGGCAGAGTAGAACGTACAAGATTCCAGTTTCCCCTTTATAAAAGGTTTTCAACTTCATGTTTTAAACTGTGTGCTGTATGAGCATTCATACATGCTGCAGCATGTATGTGGAGGTCAGAGGGCAAGTTGTCTGTGTATCTTTTTTTCCACCGTGGAAAAGACTCAGGTCTTCAGGCTTGACGAAAGGTCAAGCCATCTGAGCCATCTCTCCAGCCCCCCTTCTCTTCTTTCTTAACCTGGAGTTAGAACTTTGACTTTAAAGGACTCGTGGTGACTAAAAGCCAATGTAATATCATTCCATTCTTTTGAACAATAAATAATAGGACCAGAAATTCAGATAGCACATGAGCAATAATTAGTACACGTATGTCCCAGGTAAAGAGAACTAATCATTACTGATCCATAACACCTGAACACACCCACATATTGCTCCTGGTGATCTTGCCAACAAATCCATGGATGAAGTACTGGTATTTCTCTGTCACCATGGTAGAGAAAGTGAGGTTCAGAGTGTTCAAATGACTTAAGTCACACAGCTGGTAGGGGTATAGATCAAGGATTAAAACTTGTTTCTCACTACAGAGATGTTAGCTTCAATCTCCATTTCACAGAAATATTTGAAACCTCATGTTCAAATAGCCAAGGACCAAAAGCAAAGTTTATACTAGAGGTGAGGGCGAGGTCACTGAAGAGTCTTCAATCGATGTAGACGGTTCCTTTGTTATCCTCTTCCAAACAAGATAGAAGACATTGAAAAGTGGCTACAGTATGAATTGCAGAGTTATAGATTCACGTGTTTTGTAAACACATAAACTCGGAGGATTTTATGGATTTTTCTTTTAAGTACTTAAACATATCATGCTAATGTTCTAAGAACATTGCCTCCTATTGTTCTGATTTTAGAACAGCATTACCTTGTGCTTTTTTGAGTTAAAAAAGATGAGTACTTGAGTTTGCATGGGACTTGAGTTTGTTGACACCATTGCTGTCTGGGGACACTAACATGACACAATAGGCCTTAACACAAATGACAGAATGTATGAATTCCAGTGGGAGGGCTCTGGGAAGGTGCCAGTGGGAAAAGGGTATAAAGATCACTAAGACTGAGATTTTGTGTATGAAATACACAAAATTCAATAAAAAAAAAACAATAAAAAAGGTAAGTACTAAAATCAAATAAGAACTACAAAGTCCTGCTTCATACAGATATAATAACCAGAGCTAGACAGTGAAAAGGCAGAGAACACAGCTTTTTAGTAATCAAGGGTAAAGAAATCTCATCATGTAGAAAAATAGAATACTGGAAGACCCCTGAAAATGGAAATACGACCCTGTTAAAAACCACAAAATTTTATTGCAATCATTTGGAAAACACCAAGGGCAAAAAAAGAAACATGAAACGCTGATTCTAAAAGTCCTTGACAAAATACCAGTCTAGAAATTAATATTTATCACATTTTCAGTGTTCCTGACACAACAGCTCTTATATGCTGATGTTCATGAATACAAATTTGCTTTCACTGTTGACATGTACTATCTTTTCAGATAATAAAAATTAGGCAGATGCTTTCCTACATATGAGCACTAAAGCTAGAACTTGACCAAGAACAGCCAGCAACATTTATGATGAATAAAACTGAAACCAATGGACCACAAACTTCTTAGTTGTGCACTGATTCAATTAATTATTATGAGAAAATAGAAAATTACTCTCTTTTTACAGTTAGGAATGCTTAGAAGATATCTGTGATATAACTTTGGCTGGCTCACTCTTAAATTAGTGTTCTAGAACTCAGTAAGAGTTATATGGAAGGTCAGTTAGAGTTCAATAGTTTATTTGAAATCACTAAGCACAGTTATCTGAGGGGTGCAAGAGAGCACAAGATCAGAGTCAATGTCCCTGAAAAAAGTGTTCGTAGCATCATATTATGACACACAATACCACTTATATTATATTATGATGGCACATGGTATCACATGGCATCATATTATAATGACATGGAGCATCATGTATCAGGTGTCACTGCCATTCACTACTGTTTCATAGTTTCTTGATTTAGACTTGAAAACCCAAGAAAAAGAAAGTACGCAATGATTCTCTTCTTATTGCTTTAGGACCACTTGGACTCATTTTCTGTTGGAGCCATTCTTTTGTCAACGTATCTTGATTATATCAGCTACTATGCACTAGAATTTATAATCTGATCAGATAGACAAGTGTTCTATAGCCTTCAGGTGTAAATTTGAGCCATGTCGCATAATAAAGGACTCTGAAAATTCAGACCCTTCTATCTGCAGTACAGTAATAATATTGGTGATGGCAGTGGTGAGGATATTAGCATTAATTGAAACTTCACTATACATGAGGCTTTTATCTTCAAGAGCTAAATGTCATTTACTGGAACAACTTGAAGAAGTCATTAATTTCTACTTTAGATAAAGCAACATAGATTTAGTGAGGTTAACATACTTGCACAAGGTCACATAGCTACTAAATGATAAGTACTAGGAAGAAAATAAAGGTAAGTCCTAGAGAACAGGAGCATAAAGCAAACAGTACTTTGAATTGTCCTGGGTACAGTGTGGGAGAGCTGAGAGCCAGACAGCCTTCCATACTGATTGATCAAGTTCACAGTGGTACTAACTTATGCATCTGTGACAAGAAAGACCCCAAAGCTGTAAACTTCCTCTAATTCACATATATTTCAAATCTCAGAATAGAGTTTAGCTTGGTTCATTATTGTGGCATCTGTTCCAAGGACTGCAGTCCACAGCCTGGGGTCTAACAGAAATTTCTAAATCATCCTCTGGTATGGGTCTTTTTTTTTTTTCTTTTTTCCTTTTTGAGACAGGATCTCCCTGTAGATATCACAGAGATCTGCTTGCCTCTGATTTCCAGGTGCTGGGATTAAAGGCCCAGCTGGGTAGGGGTCTTTTGAGGGTTAAAAGAAAGTATATGACACTGATTCATGATAAGCTGATTATTCGTCAGGTGTATAGTCTCAGGTGCTCCTACCTCATTCTCTGGTTCTACCTCTTACAGTAGGATCCCTTGGTTCTAGTCAAGTTCTTCCATTCAGGGTACTAGCGCTTGGTCTAGTCCTCTATCTCTCCTCACCTAAAAGTCCCAGAAGCTAAAATATGTCTCAGCTTGAGTTCGCCTGGGTGAAAAGAAGACCCCAAAGAGCAGAGAGCAAATGAACTACTACTTTCAAGATAGTGTTTTACTTAAAGAATAAGTAAGAGTTTCCCAGAAAAAGGGCATAGGCAAAGGCAAAAGGCTTTAAACATAAACTATATGCTTCAAGAAAGACAGACACTAAAGTACCCACAAAGGTGATGCCCGTGCTGTGCATTCACCTGCAGGTCACACAGGGAATACAAATGCAGTGAAAGTAGCCAAATCCCACCTACCTGCCAGTCACCACGCTTAGTACACTCTCTGCAGGATACTGTAGCAAGCTCTCTGAATACACTCAATCAATGTCTGCTGACATCAGCCCTGTGATGGGACATTCTTTGAAAATAAGGAATATAATTATCCCTGACGAGGACAGCCCAGTGAACCTTTCCCTTGATCATATCCATCCTTCTCCTTGACAGATATGGTAATGTAGATATTTCTTTTTCATATAATCATAACCAGGCATTCTGACTTCTGCAAGAGAAAATGAGCTAAGAGCCTGATAGGAACCCTCCATTTCACTCAGTATCATAGAACATTCATCAGGCATCATGGTCTCATAAGGTATCAACACTAATTTCAAAAGCAAACACCAGCCTATTCTAAGAAAATAACAATGTGTGCAGAAAACCAAAGTGTACACATGTCCAATGTACTCCGCTCTTCCTCTTTTAAGTCTACGAGGCAGATCATGATATAATATACATGAATATGTATGTGCTCCATGATTCATGTTCTTCATCCAAAATATAAGAATATCAGTATCTACTTTAACTGTTGGGATTAAAGGCATGTACCACCACATCAGACTTAATCTGTTAGTAATATGAAAGTACAATGTTATGTGTTTCAGTAAGATTACTGGTCACTTTAAAAATAGAACTGTTGTTTTAGTTTTTGAAAAACAAGGATTATTATGATGATTAAACAAATGAATATATCCAAAGTCCTTAGCATAGAACCTAGTGTCACTATTATCATTTTATTCTTACCATCATCAATAAAGTATTCAGGATGGCCTGGCTTAAAGCTAATGTCTGCTAAAAGCCTATATTCTGCTTAAAGACTGTATCTAAAAGTAATATGTAGTCAAGACTGACCTAAGCAGCAACACTTAAAGAAGATGAAATAGTGATAAAATTGTTAGGGTTTGAACCTACAGCAACTCCCTCCCCAATACAGCAGGGACTCACAGTTCTGCAGGGCCCCTGAGAATGCAGGAACTGAGTTAATGAACACCCTGATCTTGGAAAACAAAATAAACAGACTCCATCATTTGACCAGAGACCAGATTACTGCAAGGAGTTGCTTCAGCACAGCATGCTTCCTCTTTGATCTTAAAGGATAAACAAACTCTTTACACCTTTGACCCAGATCAAGGCTGATGGAAGAGGATGGAAGGGGGCAGTTTGACAGAGGCTACTCTCTTCTGATAAGCCCTGGGATCCCTAACCCTAATAAACTCTATCCCACCAGAGTTCTTGTCTGCGACTTGGTTTTAACACATGCCAGTTTTTTAGCTATCAAAAACCAGTCTCATTAATATAAGACGATTCATAAACAATCTTTCCAAATTGGGATGCTGTAACAAAATAGTTTCTTGTCTCTTCCATGTTTTAACACCTTGATTAATTATGAAGTGATGTTTAATTATGTATTTTATTATGCATAACAAATATAAATTATATGCTTGATTGTTCACAATTATTTTAAAAATATGTATCATTTATCTTTGAAATTGAAAAGCTTCTTGAGGACAGATAAAGCTGCTTAGGAACAAAGTATGGGTGGAATTAATGATCCCCACATTAATCATTTATTTTTTGAAAATGTGAAGGTCATTCTCCACTTTCAGATGCTTCCTCCTGAATTCCTTTAGCAGGGTCTAACAGCTGAATTTCAATATGCAAAGAAGAATATTGTACACTGTGTTCTACTCTTCCCCTAGAGGCACACAGCTTTTATTTAATAAAGATGTTATTCGAAGAAGCTTTACTGTGGAACTGTCACATCCTAGAACTTGTCTTAGAAAGTTGATTATTATTAGCAAGGACAGATGACCTGTCTCTTTGGAAAGAATCATACATATCATTGGATATGCTTGTTAATTTTCTCAGAGTTAGAGGTTGATCAGGGATCACATTGTGAAATCTATACATATCATTTATTGCACAATTTTCTGCAACTGAGTATTGCAATATAAGATGATATATTCTATGTATTTTGTGAACACTAATCAGGTACAAGGCACTAATCAAAAGTTACATACTTGTGAGACCTTCATATTATTTTCCCTTATCTAATAGCTATAAGTCTGGGAAAGCTTGGCTGAAAACTGGGGTGAGGCATGAATTTCTAAAAGGTCTGTCCTGATAGATGACTGCATAGCATCACAGGGATGAGAATTGGGATCCTTAACTGCAAAGTGAGGATCCTTAACTCCATGGCTTGGCTAGGGAGGTACAGAGCAGTGTCTAGTTTGACTCAATCTTTTTGATAGTCAAGAAGTTGAGCAGTGAACATGACCAGACAGAATTGAATTCATTCTGGTCCCTATAATTGGATGAAAGTTTTGGTTTTTACCTCATTTAAGTATTTTGCTCAGAGCCTAAAACTCTAAAAATCATCAGTACACCTTTGCTATTGTGGTGGTTTAAATGAAAATATTCCCCCATAGGCTCCAAGTATTTGGACATTTTGTCCCCAGTTGGTGGTGCTGCTTGGGAAGGTCTTCGAAGGTATGATCATGCTGGAGAGAGCACATCATTGGGGGTGAGCTTAGAGAGATCTCGAGCCTTGCTGGATCTTGAGTCACTCTCTTGCTTCCTATGCCTGCTTGTAGATACGAATGCTCTGCTTTCTACTCCTGCTTCTGCTACCTCCTGCCACCATGCCTTCCTGCCATGATGGACTGTAATTTATAAGTTGCTTGGGTCAGTGTTTCTATCATAGCAACAGAAAGGTAAATAATTGGTAATTTAGTACCAGAGAGTAGTACAATAATTAGTACCAGAGAGTGGACTGTTGGCTGTGGAATTTTAGTGGAATGTGGAAGACTTTGGCAGTTTGGGCTAGAAAAACAGTTGCTTGCTGTAAGCAGAGCTTAATAGGCCATTCTAGTAGGTACCCGGATGAAAGTAGTGCTGAGAACAATGCGATTCTAGAGGGAAATAAGGATTTAAGCAGCAATTAGGATATTTTGGGAGAGTCAGGCTGGAATCTATCCATAGCAAAAAAGTTTGCCTAAGGCTAAACTGAAAAGCAATGGACTAATTTCTTTGGTGGAAGAAATTTCAAGATAGCCTAATGTAGAAATGGTGGCATGCCTATTAATGGTGAATATTGTGCAGATCTACAGTGAAAGAGAGCAAATGGGACAAAAACAAATATAGAATGTACAGTTTGAATTGAAAAAGAGCACTAGGAAGATAAATGTTGGAGCAAAGGCTTGTTCTAGAGAAGATCCCTTTGATAAGGAGATTAAAGAGATTAAGGAGGGGCCTAAAGGTTTGCACTTAAACAATGAGAGAGTGCCTCTAGGGCAAGACCCCACCCAGCTAAGCCTCCAACTTGTGAAAGGGAAATGCTGCAAGGGCTTTCTACTAGAAAACCACTGAAGAGAAAAGCTTCAAAAGTGGATGAAGCAAGCTGGGGTCCAATCCAAATTTGCAGCCAAACTTGGCAGCTTTGTTCACCTGGTGCTGGCTTTAGAAGCATGAAAGATGCTAAAGTGAAGAGCTCATCGGTTCCTCCTCCTCAATTTCAGAGAGCTGCAGAGGCCAGGCAACATGAAGCAGGGCTCCACCAGCATAAAGAAGGCCCTGATAGGCCATTGCATGACACTGTGAAGGTGAAGCCTGGTTGGCAGTGGAGACTCCAAGAAGATGTTCATGATGACAGAGCTGTGAGAAACCTGACAAGAAAAGCTGCATACAGGGAGTGGTACCAGCCCAAAAGAGAGATCTATGTTTCTCACAGCAAAGCTGGAGAGGCTGTCCCACATAAGCCCTTTGGAAGTAAAGTTCTAGATGTTAGACTACTAGATTTGGTATTTTCCCTGCTGATTTTTGGTTTTGTTTTGGTCTGGTATGTCCTCACTATGCCTCTAACCCTCTCTTTAGGAATGAAAATGTGTATTTGTTTCCACTGCATGTTGGGAGTATGTAATTTGTCTTTTGATTTTACAGGGGCTTACAGTTAAAATATTGCCCTGACTCCCAGAAGAGACTTTGGACTATGGACTTTAAGATAGTATTGAGACTGGTAAAGACTATGGGGACTTTTAAGGATTGACTAAATGCATTTTGTGTTTTATATGGTCATGAGCCTATGGGGGCCAGGAAGTGGAATGTGGTGGTTTGAATGAAAATGTCCCCCATAGGCTCCAAGTATTTGGACATTTTGTCCCCAGTTGGTGGTGTGGGCATACTGGAGGAAGCATGTCACTGGGGGAGGGCTTAGAGAATTCTTAAGTATGGCAGGATCTTGAGTCGCTCTCTTGTGTCCTATGCCTGCTTGAAGATTTCAGCATTCTGCTTTCTGCTCCTGCTCCAGCCACCTCCTGTCATCATGCCTCCCCACCATGACAGACTATAATTCCCCTGGAACCATAAGCTAAATAAACTCTTACTTCTATAAGTTACTTGGTTCAGTATTTCTATCACAGCAACAGAAAAGTAACTAATAGAGCATTTATTATTATTTCCTCTTTCTGTGATAGGTTTAATTACTATTCTGGGTTTTTGCAACCTAATCATTGGCTCACTTCCAGGTCTTCCTTTTCACTTTTAATCTCAAATTCTAAATTTGTAGAACCAAAAGCATCAAAAAATTAATATAATCCTGTCTCCGTCTTATGCCCTAGCCCTGACACCAATATCTCTTCTTTCATGATCCTATTTCCAGAATCTTTTGTTCTATTTTAGTCTATTCAAGATATATATATATATATATCAAAAATAAACTCCATGATCATTATTTCTGGATAGCCTAGGAAGAGAAAGAGAAGACCAATATTTAACTCTTCTTAAGAAAAATTTCTCCAACCAAGAAGAAATCGAATTTCACATTTTCTGTCCAAGCAAATCAGTATTTCAATAGATATGTGCTGTGTTATAGAGATGGCTAGGGACTTGCAGTGATAGTATTTTTATGTCCTTATTCTTTTTCCTCACTTAAGGAACAAAATAGAACCCTTTCTTTTAATAAAGGCATTAGAAATGATAAGAATCACTGACAATTCTAACTTTAAGAAGCATATTCTATTAACTACAAAGGCTATACTGACTTGTGAAAGAGAACCCATGGTTTGCAGTAAAACATTCTAGCAGCTAAGATTCTGACCTGCCACTACTTAATCTATGAAATCTTATTAATAGTAAAGTCACTTAAACTTCTAAAGCCTGAGTTTCCACATATGTGAAATAGAGAAAAAATTTAAATCACACAATTTTGCTGATGATTAAGTGAGATAATATAAAGCACTGCCTTCAAATAGTCCCAAGAGAAGCCGCCTTTGTTGTGTTCCCTTCCCACACATCTTTGCATCTGCCATTTCTGCTCTGTTAAGACTCTTGTAGACCACCAGTTCAAGACACTTTCCCAGACTTGCACTGATTAATCCATCACTCAACTCTTAGCAGAGAAGATTCCTTATATAGCAGACAGTGATTAATACAGAGAACAAAAACTGGTTAATGTGCAGCAATTAAGAGTGTGAATAAAAGTCCCCAGAAAAAACCTTTGATCTTCAAACTGGACTTTCTCCTGCAAGGCTGATCAACTGATTAGATTCATTAGATTTCAATGAAGGTGGAGAGTTTGGAATGTTGTAGGTCCAGAGCCTAATTACCATTTATCTCTGGCCATCTTTAGCCCCCTAAACAGCCATTCCTTGCCCACCACTGTTTCTGATCTAACATCCTGGGACTAACAGATAAAAACCTTTTGGAATGTATTATCTCATCAGAGCACCAGGTCTCATCAATCAAAAAGCTAAGGCTGTCATCAGATAGCATATGAGACCTATAGTAGAAACCCTCTGCTTTGCTATGACCCACCTACTGAAATATCCACCAATGTATTTCAAAAGTGTCTTTATTTACAACTTTTCTTTGTTCTTTTACTATAAAAACGTAACTGTTACCATGGCAGAACATGGAATTTGGGGTAACCTGAATCTGTGTTCTCAGGCCATGGTCACTCACATTTGGCTCCAGAATAAACTATCGCTTATCCTCTTTGAGGTTAGAGTTATGTTTTGGTGGCTATAAGAGACTGGAGACTGCTTATCCATGCATAGGACACCTTTATCAAACTTTTGCCTCCCAAGACTCAGGAATCATTTCAAAAGAGGCAGAAGGATTTTAAGAATCAGAGGAGGTGAATGACCACAAGGAAACAGTTTTTCAGACAGATGGTTAGTTACTCGCATCAACCCAGCAATGCTGAAAATATGGACAATTCCTAAGCTCAAGTCAGACATAATTCCAACATAGACTTGGGAAAGTGGGTAAGAAACTCAACCCTATCTGAGGAACTGCTAGAAATGGATGAATGCTGGCAAGGGAAGATTCGGTCTCATTTAAGGTAATGAAAGTCTTAGCTGGCTGACCAGGTTCCAGTGGACGAGCCCACACCAAAGAGCATTTGGGGACACAAACTTCATTCTATAGGCCTTCATTTATGTGTGTGTGTGTGTGTGTGTGTGTGTATTAAAATATAGAAATTGGATGGAGGAGTTAGAAAAGTGGGTGCAGATACAGAAGGAATCTAAATATGATCAAAATATATGAAATTCACAAAAATTTTAAAAATTAAAAAGTATATAACAATGAGAAAAAAATAGTCCCCAGTTCAGGTATGTGATCAAGACAAGGTTGATACCATTATTAACATTATTATTTTCAGTATCACATTTATCATATTTATAGTACTATACATAAACAGAAACTAATAAAACAATGACAAATCCTGAAGCTTGTTTTCTTGGAGAATAGAAAAGAGGAGCTCATAATAACCTGGTAATTATTTTACTACAAATCAACCCACATTGATTGACTAACCTCATGAAAGCTAATTTAACATTAGAGAAAATAGTCACAGAAAAGTGATCACTTCAACTAGTTAGTTCAATAGATCTATAGTGAGTGTAAACACCAGGACATAGTGTCCAGCACTAAAGAGGGTCTCTATAATTAATTACTGAATGGCTGGGTGGGAAATGACATAATGGGATTTAGTGGAAACACTGACTTTAAACTACTGTGTATTCTGAGTTTTGATTCCTTCACTCCCTGAATGTAAGCCTCAAGGAATACTTTTAAATGAAATGCAGTCTTCAAATCTGTAAAACAGTCACAGCAATACCTACCCAACTAAATGAACATGAGAATAAAATGAAATAAAACACAGAAATTACTCAGCATTGAATCTGGTGTGTAATAACTGCTCAGTGTACCTAGGAACTTGTCCATGCCAATTCCCTTCCCTTTGTGCTTTGTCGTAAAATCCCTCCCTGTCTTCTGAGATTCTCAGAGCCTTCTCTGCCTTGTGTTACACAGTTCCTCATCAGCACTTTCCTCGGTCCTTAAAGCAGTAATTTATCTATGTCCTCGGTCATTTTGAAACTCTAAATTCTGTATTACATTCTCCTGGTTCAAGAACATTAACTAGGTTGACACAAATACACCTGTCTATCCTGCCCATGCCTGTCTTTTCCCCACCTTACCACTTTAGGTCTTTTTAGGATAGTGTCTCATAACCTCTCTTCATTTCTTCACATCTGCCTGGTTCCCTCTGCTTTTTCTAAAGCGGTGCCAGAATTCATATGCTCCTGATGTGTTGCTTCCTACATTATCATTTCATATTCTTTTCAGGCTTTTAAATAGCAATTGGGTTCCAATTTTTTCCAGAAAGACTTCCTAGAAGAAATTTATGAGTGTCAATATCTTAATTTACTCTGTCATCTGGGAATTTACTTCTATTTTCTTATCATCCAAATTATACACTTAGGGTATTTCCAAATCCCAATATATACTATTGGTGTATACCTAATAATACTAAACAAAAACAAAGGTCTGAGTTTGAAACCTTGATGGAATCTATGCTTTCATAATTATTATATTATATTATCTTGTCTAAGTGGTTTTTGAAATAAGAATATCATATTTACCATCTATTTGTTAAATTAAGACCAAACTCAAGGCTAGTATTCAAGATTTTCCCCAATTGGCCCAATTCTTCCTTTCTAGACCTCTTAGTACCCTCTTTTATGCTCATTTCTCCAACCATAATTAATACACCCAGTACCCTAGAATGCTGTGTTCCTACTGTGTGCCCTGTTTTCTCATATTGACATACTGTCCTACAAGTGACTTCTGTATTCTTCAAACTGATTCATTTTCAGTACTATTCAGTAAGTGTTCTCTATTTCCAGTCTGTAATTATGTGTTCCTTCTTCAGGCTACACCCCAAATCTCAGTTTTATTTGGAGATATAAACTCCTGTGTACTTGAGTAGTGCCTGCTCCCTCTTAGAAAGGCCTTGAAGGCAAATCCATTTTGTGTACCCTGAAATACTCAGAATATTGCACATATCTTGCTTAAACATGTACTCAAGGTTTTGAGAATGAATAAAAAACTTTGAAAAGCGTACATGGCAGGGGGGGAGAAAGGGAGAGAGGGGTAGAGAAAAGGGGATTTGAGGAACAGTAAGAAGAAGAGAGAAGAGAGAAGAGAGGAGAAGGGAGAGCAGGGGGAGAAGAGGAAGGGAAAATAAGAGGAAAGGGGCAGAGACATATTAATTTGGTGGCTCATGTAGGGTCCCTGGGGCTTAATTAATTCAAACCTGCTCTTACTTTGAAATTAAAATATACTCCAAGTTCCATATGTGCTTTCAAAATACTGTTTGTATTTAATAATACCTGCTCAATATCTCTATACCTGGGAGAAATTACACTAACTAATGTAATAGTATTTATCTTCATAAACATTTATGAGCTGCAGTATTGGGTAATCATACCAAGTGCTTACAAAAGTACATTTTATTTATTCCGGACACCACATAGACCATCCTGAAAAAATTGTCTCATACAAAATAACCCTCAAAAGCCCTTCCTTTAGAAAGACACTATTTGAAAGATGAAAATAATCTTCAATAATGCAATTTATGATCTTGTCTTCCTCCCTACTAAACACACATAAACACATACAAGCATGTGGAGAGAGAGAGAGAGAGAGAGAGAGAGAGAGAGAGAGAGAACAAATCTTCCAAAATATATAATAAAGTCTCTCTTCAGGACATCCCTCTAAAATCCTGTCTTCCCTAGTACAGGTTTGAGGGAAGGTCTCTGCACCCCTTCAGTATAATTCGATCTCAAGTGTGAGGTAATTCCATTACACTCACAGCAATTTCTGGGCTGTGTCCTGAGCCTCCTGCCGACAGAAAGCTACCTCATCTCATTCCTAATTAAGAGCACAAAAGTCTTCCCAAACCACCGTCATTATTATACACAGTGTTTAGCTCTATGGGGTAATATCTTCACATTCTGGAAGAATCAACAATCACTTTTAAATCCAAGGTAACCACCCCAGAGTTAATTATGTCAATTAAAGCCTTTTCCTACACTCAGCTGATTGAAGCCCATTTCACTAGAGCAACAATAGGACCACAGGACAAAGAAGCCTTCCTTACAAGGAAAGGCAATTAGAGAGATCATATTCAGCTTCCAAACAGACACATACAGAGCATCAAACAAGCAAGAGGAAAACTTCACACAGCAAAAAGAAAATAATAAAGTAAACCTTCTAATAGCATGTCTGTTACTTTTGAAAACACCAAAACAACTCAGTTTCAGTCAGATTGGTTTTCCTTTGACCAGAAGATAGCTCTAAACACAGGGAACATGCATAGCTCTTTTGTAGCAAAACTTTGTGTTAGACACCAATCTCTTTAGGTAAGCAGCTTCTTTCTTTTGTGAATCTGAATGGAAAACAAGAGGTAGTAGAATTAGAGAAAACCTAAAGTTGTTTCCTGCATTAAGGCTCAGATTACTTTTGCCTATTCTGACCCTGCTAGGAAAGAGCTAGATGTTTTAATTCACCTAATACCCTCCAGAATCATGACATGCCTAAGCCAGAGAAATATAATCAAAGCAAAATCTCAGAATGGTACTTCTAAACTGTAAGTCCCTTGCAATAGGATTTCATTCACCTTTTCTATTTTACTCTATCAATATAGGCCAAGGCTAGTTCCGGTTATAGGCCAGAGGCATGTTTCCCAGAATTCATATGTTGAAGTCCAATGTCCAATGCAATAATCTTAGAGACAGAGCCCTTGGGTGGTGATCAGGTCCTAGTGGCAAAGAAGCCCTTCTAAATTGTACTAGTGCCATTACAGACCAGAACTCATAGATTGCCCTTCCATATCTACCATATAAAGTTATAGTAGGAAACAGCTGCCTGTGAACCAAAAAGTAGAACTGACACGACTTACTGAATTTGCTGACACCTTGACCTTGGATTTCTCACCCTCTAGAACTGTGAGAAGTAAATATATTTACCCAGGTTATGGTATTTTCTCATAGCCACCTGAACCACCTGAGATAGCTCCTTACCATTGTGTGTGTGTGTGTGTGTGTGCGCGCGTGCACCCCTATGTGTAGCTCTCAAAATAGTGTCCGAGATCAGCAACAGTATCCTGAAACTTCTCTTAAGAGATATAAATTCTCATGCCCATTCCATACCTAATAAATTTGATAGGAAACAGGATGGGGCTCAGCAACCTGTATTTAACGAGACCTCAGGGTGATTTGAATGAACACTAAACCCTGAGAAGATGTAAAATCTCCTTGTCACTACTCTTCTCGAATCAATAAAATACATTTCCTGCTTTCAAATCAATAAAAGATTTCTAAATTAGGAGTATGATTTCCAAGTTATGAGTATATCCTCTCTCTCCCCCTCCCGCTCTCCCCCTCCCCCTCCCTCCCTCCTCCTTTCCCTCCCCCCTTCTTTCCCTCTTTGTCTCCCTCTCTTTTTCGTCCCCATCTCCCTCCCCCCTCTCCCCCTCTCCCTCCCCCCTCTCCCTCTGTTTCTCCTTCCTTCTGTCCCTCCTTCATACTCCCCTGTTGCTTCATTATTCCTCAAGCCAAATAAAAAGATTCAAAATAATTAGCAAGCTAAACCTTTCACCTACTGGCCCCAACTGACCTTTCAAAAATCCCTTCCCACTTTCTCAAGATCATGCTCTTGCTCACGGTGACATGAGCCGCCTCCTCCTACCGCTCCTCAAAAGCCTAGGAATTTGTGCTTCTCTGAAACTGGTTCCTTTGCCCAGAATGGGAGTCTCACCTCCTCTGATTTCCAAACTCCATTTATCATATGAGATTCTTCTTGGCATTCGTTTTTCTCTGAGCCCCTTCTGGTCTCACCCCGTTATCACCACTTCTCCCTGTATGGCTGGGAAATCTCATTGATTCTGCAGGACCTCTATTACAGCAACGTTTTCATGACTATATTTGAATTGAGATATTACATGAGCATCTATTTAACACAAATTTCTCATTGACAAGCCTGAGCAATTCATATCTGGAAAGGGAAGTTGAATGAATTATGTCTAATTTATATGTATATATATTATATGTATGTAGTTAAAACTATATTATGAATACACTAAGAATTACAGTTGCTATCAGAGAAAATGAGTAAATGCATTGACTTTTAAGCATCTATTTTCTAAAGCAGTGACTTCTGTCATCCCTGTTTTACATATGAGAAAGAAAGAAAAGAAAAAAAAAAAAAACTGAAAGAAACCAAAAGCCTGAGCCTCCAGGGAAATAACTTTTCCAGTTAGTAAAAAAGCCTATTTGAGTTCAAGACTTGCAGGTTGTAAAAGTGGTGGCTCCTCAACCAAATCACAGTGTTTTCCCAAGTAAACTGAGAACTAGTAGGTAAATGCAGCCACATTTTCCTTGACGTATTTCCACAGTTTTCATAATATAGTTTCTACTAGGAAATAAAGATCTTGGTTATGATTGAGCTAATCTCATAAAGCCAAACACTGAATATATGAAGCCAAAAAGATATGGACAGCAATATCATATGCAGAATGCAATGGTTATGGATATTTTCTATAACAATGAGTTGCTCTGATTGTCAACATTACTGCTGTAATTTGACAGTAGCATAATTATTTCCAGTTTTAATAATCTACTATTATTACCTGGACTGTTTGTGTTGGATTATGCTCTTTCAAAATTCTGCTTCAGGTATAGGCACATGGATGACCCTCTTTAAGTTATCTGACAGACTGCTCTGACAATGATATCAAATTTCATTAAAAATGTTTTAGAGGGGACATCAAGATGGCTCTGTGAGGAAAAGCACTTGCCACACAAGCCTAGTAACTTGAGTTAGATCCCAGATCTGTAATCAAGCACTCCTACAGTGATGTGGGAAACAGAGACAGGGGAATCATCCAGATGCTGCAAAGTATGCAATACAGCAAAATAAACAAAAGAGAAGCTGCCTCAAGAGGGTGGAAAGCAAAAGCTGAGTCCTGAGTATAGTCTTCTAACCTCCACATACATGCCAGGGCACATCTGTTACACAGGCTCACACACATGCCACACATCACATCACCTCCCCCCACACCCCACACACAAAATATTGTTATAGAATGAAGGTGTAGAATTGACCACGAAGTTTTCTCAATGAATATTTAATACTCGTTTAGGTTTGTCATTCTAAAGTCCAAAAGAAGATAGTTGGAAACTGAATTTTGATCTTTATAACTACACATACACATTCTGTTTTCCCAATTTTATCCTTATTTGGTGCAACTAGACCACCATGACAGTTATTATCACTGTCAAAGGTGTTTTACTTTACACACAAGTTAATAAATGCAAAAGAAGAATTTAATTAGCTGAAGCTTAAATTATAATTAATTTACTAGTTACATTACAATACCTTGTGAAACATTGATGCAAATGAAATATCCACTTTCAGTGATCACATGGCATGGTTAATTAATACAACTAAATACTTAATTTTTAATCTTATTAAGCTAAAGGTATTCAGTTGAAATTAAATTGTATTACTTGTAGTAAATGGCTTAACATTATTATTTCACATGTAAAATCTTATCAGAAAAATAATGGAAGCTCAAGCACTTACAAGCATTGTTTAAAATGTTCTTAGAGTAGCTATATCACTAAATGGAAACATTTTATGCCAAGGTCAAAAGGGAAAGCTCTGAGTGTTTTTACATTAAGTCTAATTTTTAAGTGGGTTCAGTGTTTCCATTCAGGATGATGAAAATTCTACAAAGATATGATACGATAGTGGTATTAAGCAATACTACAATTTTACTTAATCATACTTATTTCTATATTTTGACATGTAAAAGGATATAACTACTTGATTATGAAATAGCATTTTGACTCTCTTAGGACAGCAAGATATTTAATAATTCAGCATAAATTAATTTGCATCTATGTCCCACTTGGCATTTGTCTACTGTAATAAATGGGTTAAAAAGTAAATTCCTAACCAACTCATTTTATCTTTTCAATGCCTGACATGGCCTACTTGACAAAGACATGCTGTTTGCCCAGCTGAGAATGAAAATGTATAGAACCCCAGAACATGTTGCGTGTCAGGGTGTGTTGCAATTGCTAATTTACTGTCTTCCCTTTACACAACTGAACGTATTCCTTGAATTCTGACTAGACATTATGACCTTCAGACTTCTCTTGCCAGGCACTGTATGGTACCCACCGAGTAAATAAATTATTGGAATGTTGAGGCTATTTCTTCAAATTACCTGAAATTACTGTCCAATGTTTAAAATAGTTCTATTTCAGGAAAATAGGCTACTTGCTTAGCCAGGGATGAAACAGCATAAACAGGTACATTACAGAAAAAAGATGTAATGCACATTTAAGAATATGGAATGTTAATCAGAAATGCAAAAGTAATCTATCTACTGACAGCTTTGAATTTTCTCACATCCTTTTGACAGTCTCTAAGAACACAGTAAAACAGGGAAGTGCCCAAATGTCTAAACAAGTAATAGTGAGGATACATGTCAATTCCTTTCCCAAAACGGAGCTACAGCTCTAAGGAGACAGTTCATTTAGCTACTTACAAGACCTTGCCCTAACTCCTCAGAGGATGGTCTCTCTGGAATATATCAAAACAGAGATCCTTATATGGGGGATTTTCAAGTTAATGATCCAACACAAAAAGTCAGGAATCCTAGCATCTCTTGTTAGACATATTGCTTCAGTCAGAGTCATCATCCAAAAGCACTGCTTAGTAAAATTAGGAATATTGTAGAAAGGCAGAAGTCTGCTTACCCACTTATGCTGATGCCAAGGAGCTCAAGACTGAGATTGCTCAAAGCAGTCCTAAAAGTCAAACTCAGAGTCTGTGATGAAAAGTTAATTGTCATTTAAGAGGTTGCAGATAATTACACTTATTTCTTAAATCTCTTTCCTTAAATGGTTTGTCAAATGATATACTTCTTCAGGAACATGTAGACCATGTCCATTCTATCATAAATATTTATGCACTTGATTCCCATAACAACCCTATGAGACAAGTCTCATTTTGGAAACCAGAGCACATAAAGTTTAAGTAAATCACTCAATGTCAAAGCTGTCGAATGGTGCTGCTGGGGTATGAACCCAGGAAGTCTGAATCTAGAAATTATGTGCTTAGTATGTCTAGTTTTCTGCATCAATATATTTTAATAGAAGTTTAAAAAATAACAGCAATTTCTTCAACTTAAGATATTTGTGTTTTCTAAACAGGAACCATGGATGGATGTTCCCATGACTACCTAAGAATATAATCAGATCATGTGTATTTCATTCTAATGTTGGAAAACAGAACTCTACGAATTAGTCATATATGAGGTGGCATGTAATCATTTGTGAACCCATAGCTCAAAAAGGCTGATTCAGCAGAAACCACAGAGGTTCTGGGCAAAGCAAAAGAAATAAATGGAAAAGACTGGTACATTTCTTACACGGCTAAAACAGTGCAGTGATTGCTAGGTATTTAAACCTACTGCACCAAGATAGAAAATAGCTTGATCATTTCTGCACCCTTTATAAATCCCAGCATGGTATTACTAATAGTCATGTGCAAATAAGTCTCTGTTCACTATTGAGGGGAAAATGAGCATTTGTTGAATATTAATTGAAATAAAAGGCCATTGTACTGAGTTTTAGTTTCTTGAAGTCAGCCTTGAATAACTGAAAAAATAAAACATGACTTTGAAATTGCTCAGGGCATTCACAGAGGTCAACTGTAAGAAACTGGGATACAAAAGCATAAATTAGTCTGAAATGTATTTAGATGTGCTTTCTAAAAGGCATAGTGTAGTCACAATTGCTGACAAGCACCATCTCAGTGACTACATTTTACCTTGCTTTTTTTCAAAGCATTCTCTGGTAAAATGACAGATACAAAAAGAAATTTTTGTCTATGTACCATACAAATTGTTATCTCTGTAACACACAAAATCATGTACCATTTTCATAAAACTTTTGGAAGCTCTAGATATAGAAAAAAGGAAACATAACTCTAATAAAACAATGGGCCACATTTGAATTAAACATGATATTCAAAATGTTACACTTGGGAAGTTAACAAAATGTTACACGCTGAGAGAGCAAGAGGCAAAAACGTTCTATGACTTCCTTTACCCTTTATGGATTGAGTCTGAAAACATTAAAATGGTTATAACAACAAAATGGATTAGTGATTGGATGAAAATGGAAAAGGAAAACAGATTATTGAAGATTTTTGCCTTAGAAAGTTTCAAAACTAGGCATCCAAAGCAGATGTAATAAAGATTCTAAGAAATAGATCCACGGTGGCTCCATTCAGCTCACAGCAGGAAAATCCAAAGTAGTAATTAATGCAGCCACTGGTGTGGAATTGTTTTCCAAATGCCATCTTGTTGCACAACTTTATCTAATTTTTTAAAATACAACCAGCCTCTGAAGTCATACTGAAGTTGGGTTGATTTTTTATCACTGAAAATATCACCATAGATTATTAACATCACTATCCAAAAATCTGCAACAGTGATTGTGAAATGAAAGAAACTTAGCATCTGCCATTTGTCAAAGACTACCAGCTGGTGCTTGACACGCCTTGAGATCTGAGCATGGAAAATAAATGTAAAGACCTATGTAGCTGATGGCCTGAAGTTGGGAATATCTGAGTTTGAGTCCCCTAAATTTGGCCAGAAACACTGACAGATATATTGGGGGAAAAAATTCCAAATTCCTTATTCTCTGATTGAAGTAATTGTTCTGGTTAGCTTTCTATTGCTATATGATAAAAATACTGACCAAAACCAACTCAAGGAGGAAACGGTTTGTTTTATCTTATGTCTCCCAGGTCACAGTTCATCACTGAGGGAATTCAAAGCAGGAAATTAGGGCAGGAGCCTGGGGCACAGACCATAGAGGAACACTACTTACTGGCTTATTTCCCTGCCCGGTGCCCAGCCTATTTTTTCATACAATGCAGAACGACTTGCCAAAGGGTATCACTGCCCACAATGGGCTTGCCCTTCCCACATCACTCAACAATCCAGGAAATGCCCCACCGATATGGCCATGGGCCAGTCCAATAGAGGAAATTTCTCAGTTGAGGGTCCCTCCTCCCAAGTATGTCAAGCTGACAACTAAAACTAATATACACCATAGTTGAGAGTGTGTATCTCGGTCTAAATTGCCTGGGTTCACAACCTGACTTTAGAATGTGGTAGCCAAGTATCATTGGACCTGCAAAAAGACCTTTTTCTGTGTTTCACTGTAAAAATGTAGACATGATGGTACTTGGCACATAGGCTAATTATGAAGACTGGTTAAGTCAGAACATGTAAAATCTTAGTGACAGCCCATGATAAGGATGTCATAAGTGTTCATTAGTGCTGCTGTTACCACCTGAGAAGACCAATCTTGATTGACAATTTGGCATACCTGGGAAGAGAGAACCTCAACTGAGGAATATCCTCCCTAAGACTGACCTGTGGGCATGTCTCTGGAGCATTAACAATTTTCTTATTGATAATTGATGTATGAGAATCCAGCACACTGTGAGGAGTACCACACCTATGCAGACAGGCCTGGCTGTATAAGAAAGGCAGTTGAGCAAGCCAGAGGAAGGAAACCAGTAAGCAGTGTTCTTCTATAGTCACTGTTTCAGTTCCTGCATACAAATTCCTGCTTGGACTCCGGCCCTGGCTTTCCTTGATGAAGGACTGTAACCTATAAGCGAAGTAAACTTTTCCTCCAGTTGGTTGCTATAGGTGATGTGAGTTTATCACAGCAACAGAAACCAAACTAGAACACCATTTTAAGAGAAAGACTGTAGTTCTGAAATTCAATAGAACTGCCGAATGGAACTTTATTTTCTTCTGAGACTTGAAAGAAAGCTGCAAAGTAATGTGGTCCATCTATCCACTGGGAGATGAACTTCTGAGTCATTCAGAATGTGTCACTTTCCTTCAAATGAGAAGTGATAAGGCCTTTATTTAACATTATAAAATACAGATAATTACTTTCTTTAAAAAAAATTGTGTTCCATATTTTGAGAGAGTTAAGGGCAGGGAAGGGCTGAGGCTTAGAGGTGGGCAGTTTGAAATGATGATATAAAAAATCATTTGTAAGGAATTAAACACCCAGAAATTTCCCAGTTAGTTTACTAGCAATTTTACTGGTAAAAGAACGATGGCCCTTCTCATTTTTCTCCTTCTAGCCAGCAGTGGGGATATAATTATATACCTCTTCATTCTATAAAAGCTAATGGAAAAAGCAAGTCCATTCTGAAACCTGTGGGAGTAGTAGAGCAAGAAGCATCATTAATTAATAAGTTACCAAAAGTTGCTTTGCCTACTTCCTGGAACTACACTGGATATTAGAAGGGAAAGGTGGAGAGAGGCATGGAAAAATGAGGGAAAGAAGACAAGAAGAATGAAGGGAGGGAGGAAAATATTAAGGTTCTACAGTGAACTAGATATTTTACACACACGTTTTGATAGATTAAAATTCTAATACAAAGATGGTTGCTATAATTTTAATACATGAGTGCATAATAATCAATGTACTCAAGATCATGTAAGAAGGTGAGAATTGAGTGGGGGTCTCAAGTCTTCCCCTGCCATAGTGCTTTTGAGTGTTAAAAAAAAAATCACAAAATGGGAGATGGTTAAGGGGCAATAGCAGTGACAAACAACCTTTACCACAAACAGAAAACTAAGAAAGGCAGGTCTTAGATCAAAACTGTGTTCAAACATGTAGTAAAAAAAGACCTGATTTTCCTATTCTCCTCATACATTCTCAAGCACCATTTGCTCAACTCCTGGATTCCAACATTTTCCCTCTCACAGAAAAGTAGTTTTCCTTCTTTCCTTGCTAAGCAATCATCAGAATTTCTCCTGTTAAATGACACTGCTCTGCAACACTAACAAAGGAACAAACTCCATTACTTTGACCTTCAGCCATTTTGTCAGATCTTCCTGAAAATCCCAGTGAAAGTTCTGAATGGCTCTTCATAGTAGAAACTTTCTCCTATGCTTTTTTATGAGTAAGTCATTCTACTTAGGAGTCAGTGTGATTTCATTATGGTTTAGGTACAAGTGTCCCCCAGAGGTCCATTTGTTGAAAGCTTAGTATCTGATGCAGAGGTGTTCACTGGTGGTGGTTTAGGGAAGTGATTTCATTCTGAATTCTCATATCAGCAATGGATCAGTCCATGAATGTATTAGTGGGTTCACAGTTAAATATACTTTGGGGAGGTTATTGGAACTCTAGAAGTTGGGAACTAGTTGGAAGAAATAGATCACCAGATACCTGCCTTCAAAGGGTATATTTTGCTGTTATGCTCTCTGTCCCTGTCTTTCCTTCCCATTCTTGGCCACTGTGATGTAAGCAGCTTTTTTTTTTTCTTTCTGATGCCTCCTACCATGATGTTCTGCCTCACCACAAGCCCCAAAATAATGGACTACAGTAATCATTGGCTGAAACCTTTGAAAGAATGATTTTCTCAGGTATGTTGTCACAGGGATGGTGTTGGTTAGTGTTGATTGTCAGCTTGTTGGAGTCTAAAATCATTGGGAGGTAAGCTTTAGAATTGCTGCTGTGAGATTATATTGATTATGTTAGTTGAGGTCAAAAGGTCTACCCACTGTGGGTGGCCCTATTGTCTGGATGGGATCCTGGCACCAATTCATGAGTCTTACTTCCTTAGTGTGGATAAGCTGCTTCAGTTTTGCTGCTTTCCTGGCTTCCTGGCTTCCCTGCTATACTGGACTGTACCCTTGAACCATGAGCTGAAATAAACCCTTTTTCCTTTGAGTTGTTTTTATCATGGTATTTGATCACAGCAACAGAAAAGAAACTAAGACAGAAGGGAAGCTCAACTAACATAGTAAGAGCAACAAGTAAGTATAGAAAGGAAAAAGAATTTTGTGATTGCTTTTGAGAATTTTTATCCAGTTTTCTGAGTGAATAATCAACATTAATTATCTTGTCCTATAAGTTTGACAAGAGAGTAAGAAATCAAACTGATCCTCCAAAAAAGCAGGTGTTCTTTCTCC
Source organism: Nannospalax galili (assembly GCF_000622305.1). Lineage (NCBI taxonomy): Eukaryota > Metazoa > Chordata > Mammalia > Rodentia > Spalacidae > Nannospalax > Nannospalax galili. The sequence goes on along the minus strand of NW_008347536.1, from coordinate 4,943,542 downwards.
TTACTATCTGTGTCTTCCCTTATCTTACTGTCTTTTAAAAAAATCACACTTCCAAGCTCCTTCAAAAAATCAGGAGAGACTGATCCTATTGAGGCTGTGTGGGTTTTATAACTTATATACTGTGAATTCAAAGCAACGGCACTCAACTAGTTAACCACTCATCACTAATGATGATACCCACACTCACAACCAAGAAGCCACTCTTCATTGGACATCTTCAATATGCTCATCATGGTGGGAAGATGTATAACCATCTTCTTGAGCTACATAACAAAGTTTCATAGATTTAGTGACTTAAATAAAGGAAACTGAATTTTCACAATTATGAAGACCAGAAAGTCCAAAGTAAAAGTTCTAGTGTCTATTTTTCCTCATTTGCAGCATTTTCTGTGTGTCCACTGAGATATTGAGGAAAAATGAGAGTCAATTAAGGGGATAAGGAAGTGCACATTCTCCCTTCCTTCTCTTAGAAGGCATCTAATCCTATAGAATGGGAGTCCACCATTATGACCCAATTTAACTGTTGTTATTTCATAAAAGCCCTACCTTCAAGTCACACTGGAGACTAGCACTTCAAAATAGACTGTGCAGAGAATAATTCAGTCTGTAACTCGTAGTGTGAGGATTCTTCTCATAACTAGAATTTACAGGTTGAGAAAGCTAGAATGAAATAAAGCATTTCATAAGCCTGTGTCTTGTGATGTATGGGGCAAATCATCTAGAAATTGTTATGTTTGACATATTGTTGTTGGTAGTTGAAAAAGATTCTGCTCTTCTGCTGGCTACTGTTTTTATTTACTCAAGTGAAAAAGACAGAATGTGAGAAACAGAATGTGAGGCTGCCATTGTCTCCTCGCCTCCATCTTCAAAGCAAAAACCTCCATGTCTCTCATCTTGCTCCCTCTTTGAAAATGGGTAGTCTCCATTAAATTCTTTAAACTAAGAGTGAAGAAAGCACCATGCCTTTTTATATATTCATTTGATATGCTTTTCTTTCAGTTTTTCCTAACATGAAGTTTTATGCTAGGTTCTAGGAGCACAAGCACAAATGAGAACAAATTTCTCCCTTCAAGTTTTATTTTATACCAAATCCAAATCTAAGAATTTTAGGAGAAGATGAAATCACTTGTGGATGAAGAATTTGAGCTTGCAGTGCCCTTGCTCTTGGTTAGCACAAGAACTGGAAGGTAAGATCCTATTGCTGTTATATACAAAAGCTATAAAACAAGGAGAATTCACACTGTGCTGACTTCAGGTCTTCATCTCTACAGGCTAGCATTCATAGTGCCGGAAGGAGCTAGGCATGTTACTGTAAAGAAAAAGTAATCACCAACTTTACCCAGCTGTGAATCACCTGAACTACAATTAATAACTGGTCTGTCAAGATTTGCCCACCAGTGCAATAGTGGCACAAATAGTATAGGAGTAACCAACCATTCTTTAATTGGAGTTAAGGTCTGTTTCCAAGGATGAAGCTCATATATGACATTGCTTCTGGGATTGAGGACCTGAGGCTAGACAGGTTACAGGACATAGAGCAGAACCTAATACTAGTTCTCTACTATATAGACATCATATTAAACTGACTCAATGAATTATTGTCAAACTCATAAATTAATCCATCTCTCAACTCTCATCAAAGAAGTTTCTTTATGCAACAGATGGCGATTCACACAGAAACCCACAACCGGACAATGTACAGAGAACAAGAGGCTGCATGGTGATTATCCCTGAATAGGACACCTATATCAAACTTCTGACTTCCAAGGCTCAGGGATCATTGTGGAAGAGGTGGCAGGAAGATTTTAAGAACCATAACAGGTGGATGGCCACAAGGAAACAGTTTTCTAGACAGCTGGTCAGTAACTCATATGAATGCACAGGAATGGTGACAAGATGCCCAAGTCCCATGCAAGTTGAACTCAGAAAAAAAATCCCAGCATAGACATGAGGACATAGGTAAGAAGCTCTAACCCCACTAAGGAAATTGTAGCAACAGATGGCTGTTAGGAGAGGTAGAGATGATCTCTTTTAAAAATGGGACTCTTGGTAGTTTGACTAGGACCCAGTGGATGGACCCACACTTGAAGGACATTTAGAGACATAAATTAGACTCCATAAGCCTTATTATATACATAATAGAGTACATTAAATTGAGTGGGGGGGCAATAAGAGGAGGTGTGGACGGGGAGGGGATATAAATAACATCAACTCATATGAAAATCTCAAATATTTTAATAAAAAAAAGAATTCAGACAGAGTAACACACTAAGCCAAGGGGACATAGACAGCAGTGGTACAATCAGTTAACACCTAGTAACCCATGGCTCTGCTATCCACAAAAGTTAATCATTCACCCCGAATTCACTTAGGGGCTCCTTGGTGGTAGGTGTCCTAAATAAAGCGGACAGGAATTATAAGGTTTTACCAACTGAATCCGAGATTCAGTGATTGATTTCAGTAAATAAAACTATATAGCTCAAACAAAATTAGTGAGCATGACAAGGCATTATTTAAAGTGAGAGGGCTCCTCTAATAACTTCATATATAAAGTACATTTACAAATATGAAGTGGATCATCATTTATGTTCACAGAGATATTTGTGGCTAAGCAATCTCACAGGATGACAGAGCTTCTCCTTTCATCTTCACCACTCAATCTAATATCACAAGGTAGAGGGAGACTTTCTAAACCAAAACAATAAGTATTGTGCAACTCACATTCTGTGAACTATACTCTTACCTAGCATTCTGGTCTCTGAAGTATCCTTAGTGAAAAATCAGACATCATTTTCAGATTACAACAGAGACCTGATCCAAAGAAGAGAACCCAGTTGATGTGGCTACAGTCATAGGCTCTAGCATTAATAAGACCTGACCTAGGAAACGACCTCTATGATCTGGTCCAGCCTCTAACAACTTCTGTTTCAGTTTCTTTAGTTAAAAAAAATGAGACTCATAATACAATTAACTCAGGAGGCTCTAGTGAGGATTAAATGAGATGATGCGTGCAAAGTACACAGCATAGTACTTGAATAAGGTACCCAGGAGGCAGTGCACAGTTAATAAGAGTTTGGAAGGCCATTTGTGATCTGCTCTCTTGCTGTCCAGTCTATTCTCTGCCCTTCGTCTTAGATGTCTCTAATAATTTCTTTTTCTCTGCTTTCCCTTCCTGACTTGATAATACCTGTGCCTTATGTTCTGCCAGGGTGGGCGGCACTCAGGAGTCTTAGAAGAGTCACAGATGCCCATTTTGCTGCTAGATTCCCCTACTGGGTGACAGGGGAGACATGCAGGGCTGCACTCAGCATGGACAAACACCTGCCCTCTTTGTCACCACAGCTTGGCAGACACTGGCGCTGAGTCATGCTGTTGCTCATAACAGAGGAGTGTTCAGAGGCTTAGGAGGCTCCAAGAAACACACTTAAGAGAGGAAAACTGTCTACTGCTCTTTTCAGGTCCGATTACTCTTCCATCTACCATAAGATGACAAGGAAGAAATTGATTCACTGAGGATTGGCAAAACTTTACCATCAGGACATATCTTCTAATGTCTAAACTAAATTCGGGTATTGCATTTAAAGTCACTTTAAAATTTATTATTTATAGGGAAAATTAAGTTGACATCTATCTAGCTATAAACTCATGTCCTGTATATGTATATATATATATATGTATATAACATACAACACATACATATATAACTTACAGTATATGCATCTACACAGCAGAGTGCTTACTGATTATGTACTTATAGAATGAACTCAGTAAGGACTAACCGTTCCTGTTCAGACAGAGACTGGGAGGGTTTTTAAGCTTTCTATTTTTCAGTCTAAACAGCTTTAGCATTATTATAACTTTTAATCTATCTCTTCTATACTATTTATCTTCATTTTTACTCTTTATTTATCTTCCCAAATACATAAAATAACACATAATGTCAAATGCGTTCTATCAGCACTAGACCAAATATGTGATATATTTTACCATTAACCATTATACTTCCCTTTGCAAACTACCATTAGTATTGACAAAGAAATAAAAGTAATTTGATGACACATTATATTTCACCACTTTATATTAACTTGTTTCATCCTTAAAGTAAATGCATTCATCCCTTAAGCATTATGCCTTACTTTATTTGTTCTAAAGGTAAATATTTTTACATTTTAACATCTCTGACATGAAGATGTATCTTACAATGAATATCATGTTATACTTCCATTCATTATCCTTTTCATCTCAGTGTAGTAAAGGATGGTGCATCTCACAAGTGACAACAATCTAGAGTCCAGGAAGTAATGTATGAAATAGATAGTCCTGTGCTGGGCATTCTTTTAGGCTCTAAATATGTGGTGAACAAGACTAAAATGTCCTTTATTTCAAAGAATCTAATGAGACTCATAGAAAAATAAAGATGATTATAATCAATGTTTCCATTGGTACTGATGGGAAATCCATTCTGAACTTATGTGATCCTGGAGTTTCCTAGTAATGCTGATATCCCTTAAGAATGCAGAATTAATGAAATTGAGGGCTATGATGTAGTCAACTAGCTAACTGAGCAGGTCAAGTCAAATCCTAGAAGCTAAAGAAAGGATATGGTATTTAAGGCTTTGGATACAGATCGGAATTCTATATTCAAGTGCTCATGGAAGAAGAAAGAAGTCAAACCATAATGGGTCTGGGATGTGCCCTTTATCCTGAAGACATCTATTGTTCACCATAGTTCTAAAGTAGAGATGAAAATTCCATTTGACAAATAAGGAAGCTAAGGTTAGAGAAGCCAAAGGCTATCTTTAGGCAGAATACCAAAGAGCTAGTTTAATGCCTTCTTCTCATCTTAAGCCCAATGTTCTTTTATTTTACCAGGATTACCAAAGACATAATTATGTCTCTTTGGCCATCCTGATGACAAATGTGTTACTAGATCATACTTTATTACAGTTTATAATTAATTAATGTGTCAGGAAGAAAGGCATTTCTAGTACGTTGGTTCTTGGACATTTCTCCAAAGTAAATATGATATCAGGTCATGTGAGCTCAGTTATATCACCTGCAGCTTGTGTATTATTGACAAATTAACCCAAGGTTATGTATATTAGATGATAAACATTGATACTATCTTTTCATTGCTAATATGCAAAGAGTAAAAAACATAATGAAAATAAAAACAAAAATTAGACTTTTAATGAAAGAGTGAAAGTTCACAACTTTAACTGTTTTATTTCATATTATTATGTAACCAGGAATTACATTTTAATGGCTCTTTTAAAAT
>NW_008347536.1:4916507-4937900 GCF_000622305.1 Nannospalax galili | reverse complement strand
ATTTTATTATTTTTATTTTATGTGTATGAGTATATTGCCTGCATGTATGTAAGTACACCCGTGTTGTGCCATGCCCACAGAAGTCAGAAGAGGACCCCTGGAAATGGAGTTACACATGTTTGTTAGCCACCATATGGATCCTGGGAAACAAACCCTGGTCCTCTGCAAGACCAGTCCAGGCTCTTAACTGCTGTGCTATCTCTCCAGCCCTTTTCAATGTATCTTCAATATATTAGCGTTTTAGAGAAAAGCCACCTGGAAAGGAACTAAATTAAGCTGTTTAAGGTGAAATATAACATGTATACAACAGAAACACTAACTTCTCAGCTAATTACAAGGGATTTCAATAAGAGGGAATAGTTATTTGAATAGACATGCTCTATTGTGACCAAGCACTCTTAGTTTCATATTACCACTTTTAAAATAATTTTGTTCACAGAATTTGCTGATATGAATAGACTGTCTCTTCAATGAAAGAATAACAAGAAAACTTTGCTTTTCATTTTCAGAAAAAAATATAGCAATGTGAATTACCTAACATCTTTGACTTATTCTTAAAAGAAATCACACTAACAATTGCCTAGAATTTAGACCCTTTTTGATGAAAGGTATCTTTGGATTCTATAGAAAGATCAACGAGTACAAACATCAACGTTTAGGTTATAAGGATATGACAGTTACAAGCTGTTTAACAAGAATAATAGCTGCCAAGATAACGCCTTGCTGCAATTATCCAAGTAGAGAGGACCAAATGTGAAATCATTAACAGAACAGGCAATTCTCTATTCAAGAAAATTTAGGTATCACTTTTTCTGAAATAAGGCTGTTGAGTTGCACAATCAGAAACTTTGATTTTGCAAACTTCATGACTTTAGGAGTTCTGATGTAAAGTAGGTAGTGCAAAATAAGAAGCAATACTTAGCTTATTAAGACAAGATCATGTTAGGACACCCTGGACAAGTATGAGGGATGGCAGATGGTGCTTCAAATAGCTTAGGTTGACTTGGGTTCCAATCCCAGCATGGAAAGGTACTACTAGTCCTGTGAACCTGGGCTATTGAATCTCCTCTCAAGGATTCTAGAAAAATAACCTATCTTATAGGATACGAAGATCAAATTAAACCTTACATATAAAGCACTTAACTGTTGCATAGTGTATCTGTGAATAGTGCTATTTATAATATTACTATCATTGTCATCATTATGACGTACATCACACAAGCTAGTGAACTGTGCTGGCATTTAACTGAGGCAAAATAGTAGACCAGGCGACTGGAAATAAAGGCATGTTGTGTGGTTAGAATGGCATTTAGATTTGTACATTCCCATTTTGCTTTTCAATCAATCACAACCCTGAGGAAAATGCTTTCCAGTCAAACCTGAATGTTAACATAGGATGGAAGGGCCATGATGAGTGAAGATTGGTATACTAGGTTGGGGAAGGGGAAAAAAAGCCAAAAATTATAAAGGATAGTAAAATGACAATCACGATTCATAAAACAGACTTTTCCTCTCAAATGCTAAAACGTGTTCTGGTCTGAATATATATCAACATTTATTTCACAAGTAACTAGTCATTTCCTAAGTAAATTCAAAAATAATTGGATTTTATACATCTTTCTCCATTTGATGATAAACTATGCTAATGTATCTTTAGAAGCAACGTATACTCTCAGTCATATTTACCACTATTCAGCCTCTGATGTCATAGGAATACTTTCTATCAATTGATTCAGCTTGTGATATATTTATCAACTTCCTTCACAAAGTTTCTTACTGAATTCTTAGCTAAAGGTACTAATTCATAATAATTGGTCTAAGTCATTTGATACAATTAGGAAGACAGAATAAACTATTCCCATTCACTGAAAGGCTATCTTTTTTCAGGTATCATACCTTTTAATTTATCAAAGGAACTCTATTAAATACAAACTTTTGGGGAGAAAGGATGCTATTTTTATGTTCGATATCAGGACCTAGCACTCAAAATTAGATCTTTTTATTCTCTTTGACTAGCACAAGGATTACAACTAATTTTTCCTTTGGTTTCTATTACTCTGGCAGTAAAACTTTAGTTTTCTAATGCTGATTTCCTGATGCATATTGGAGGACAAAGAATTTAAAAACTTTAGCCACATATTTGGTTTCTTCTTGCCTATTGTGGGCATTATCTGAGATAGAAATGAAGGGGAGTTTTGAGGGCTCCTTTTTAGTGTCCTCACACACCGAGAGCCCAGAGCCCATTTTACTTTATTGGATTAACAACCTTTTAATTCCTGTACACTGAATATCATAGAGCTGCTATTCTGTATGATGATGAGATACCCACATTCTGGATGAAACTTCAATTAAACAGCAATGGAAAATTTAACTTTTCTCCACATGCTAATTTGCCAGAAGGCATTATCTCCCAGTGCTGTTCAGAGTCTTAAATTTTTTATGGGTAGAAAATTTTTCTAATAGAAACCTAAGTAGGTCTTCCTACTTCCCATGTCTCTTTCCTTAAAAATTACTTGAGAAGGAAATAAGCAAAAATCCCCCAAAGCTGGCTGTTCAATATACATGGTACTGGGACATGGTTGGCTTGCAGTTTGTGACATATAGAATGGGAAAGAGTCCAATGTTACCACAAACCCTCCCTCCTACTCCTCTACCAAAAGGGTCAATAAAGAGCAGGGTTTTATCATGTGATAGCTTTCAGAAGAGGACACTGTGAAAGGCTACATCCCTGAAAGCAGAACCCCAACAATATTTTCTCTTTTCACATTACAATCCTATCTTGGTTAATCACTAGCTTCTTATGTGTTTTATCAACATTCCGACTCTGATGGAACAAACAGAATGTTAAAGCAAGGCATCTTTGTAGTTGGAAGAAAGAACTGTGCCAGAGACCCTGAGAGCCAGCCCGGGTCAGTCTCAGGTGCCTTCTAAAGGCAAAAAGGGTCTGTGCTAAAAGCATCCTTGGAATAATATAGACAGTCTCTGTTTCACAAAATTCTATTACCTTTGGAAGTTTCCCCAAAACCTACCAAATTGGATTCTGATTTCCAAAATAGGAATTGGCCAGTACTTCAGAAAGCATGGGAAAATTAAGGATAGGAACCATCATCTTCTGTTATATTCTGGTTTGTAATATCCCTCAGGCCATCTTAATATCTTAGAGAAACATAGAACTAAGGAGGTGAATCTATAGGGAGATTCTCTGGAGACAACTGGTCCTGCTGAATAAAAGATACAAAAGCCATTCTCTAAACAGAGATGAACAGATGGTTGAAAATACAATTTCTGCTCAGTGTAAACACTTTTAAAATGAAGATTTTTGTTGACTGGTAAGAATATCAAGCACTCCTGTGAGGGCTGATGAGTGTTATTGAAAGTCTCCTAGGACACAGGCTAGAACACATGTCCTAGAGAAAGACACTGGTATATATAATGCTCCTTTAGTCCCAGAGATCACAGTAATCAAAATAATGCAGTACAGCAACAAGTTTACTAGAGAGCTCCCTGAACAAGCACAAATTTCAGCAGCTCAATGCTTTCATCCTCTGCAATTTAAGGGGATGCTTGTCTCTGGGAGACCTCTGTCAATTGAAGATTTCACCAAACATTTGGACTAGCCAGTGATCCTCCTTATCCCTGAATGCTCCTCTCCCTCCAGAGCTAGGCTCTAAGAGCTACCTACCCCTTCTTAAGTGGCAAGGACCACATTCACAGTGAGAGGCAGGCTCTCATGACAAGCGAATAAAGACTGCGTCTGTATTCAGACCAACAGTCCAGACCAGGCACTTGGCGCATCTGTAAGGCGATCTTCCTCCCCACTCATCCATACCTTCTCTGATTTCGCCTTCCTGGCATTGTGCACGAACCTGCGACCCAGCTTCTTGGCATACCAGATCGAAGCAAACATAGCGATGCCAACGGAGATTCACAATGAAGCCTCTGCACAATCAACTTCCCACCGCGGCTGAGCCGAGCAGAATCCGGCTGGAGCTGTCACTTGCAGGCTGTTGCTTTCTCAGTTCCTCTCATGCTGGTTAGCCAAGGAGAGGGTGGGAAGAGGGAGGGGTTGGGGGAAAGGCAGTCCTGTTTGGCCGGTCTGCAGGTATATTTACATCCTGCCAGCAGGAGGTCCGGGAGAGGCGGTGCAGCCTTCAGAGCCTGCTCATGCACATCTACTTGGCTAAGTATCCAGCTGCGGTTCTTCAGCTCCTTAGCCACCAAACTCCATGTGTGTGAGGAGGAAGGGAAGCCGCAGTCGACTCCACAGAGGGAGCTCACCTCAGACTCACTCCAACTGCAAGCCTCGCTTGGCTTCCTTCTGTTTTGACAGTACGTGCTGGCGGCAGTGGCCACGTAAAGACATCCAGAGAAAGCCTCACAGGTAAATGAGACAGTGCAAGAGCTGCTGGGCACCAGGGCGAGGTAGAGAACCACGGCTCTGGCTTTGGCCCTGGAGGCACAAACAGGTGTCCAGGAAATCCGTGTCAGATTCTCCAAGATAACTAACTATTGGGATGGCTAGAAACAGCATCCTTTCCTTCTCCATCCCCAATCCATTTGATTCAAGGAAAGTTACATCTCTGCCCACAGCCTAGGAAGGAAGCAGCTTACTTCTTTAGAGACTGGCTCAGGACAAAGGGCAAAGTTAATAGGAAGAAGTTATTTAAAATGCCTCAGTGAAGGTCCTTAGTTTTCCAAATCATTCTCAAGGAACTGAAACCTCTTTTATAGCAAGTTTTTCAGTGTGGGGACTAAACTATGGAAAATTTCAGCTTACAGCTACCTTGAAACAAAAATAGAAAACTCTCCTTTTTCTTCCCTCCCTCCCTCCCTCCCTTCTCCTCCACTTCCTCCTCCTCATCTTCCTCCACCTCCTTCTCCTCTCTCTCTGTCTCTCTCTCTGTCTCTGTCTCTCTCTCTCTGTCTCTCTCTCTCTCTCTCTCTCTTTCCCTCCCCCCTCCCTTTCTCATGTTAAATGGACAGTTGTAATACCACCTTGGGAAAGGTAGATTTATAACAGCTCTTAAACCATTAAACCATGTTTCTTTGAAGAAATTTCAAGTTTGATTGTAAAAGGTCCTTGTTTCCAACTTCAATTATCTCATTAGAGCTTAGACTATCACATGCCACTTTTAAAGTAAAGTCAATTTTGAGAGACAAATATTTCCTCTACTGAGAGATAATGCTCAAGCCCCTTGCCAATAGTACTAAAGAATAAAACATAGATATATTTTCCATCCAGTAAACATTTCCTAATTGACCTTACCACTATAAGCACACGTGAATCACTGTCAATACATTTACAGACACTTGCAAGAAAATTTCCTTCTCTCAACAAAGCTACTGCCAGCAGTAAGTCTTGTAACTGACTTACAAAGTGTTAGACTTAGAATCAAGTAAGAAAATATATTGCTAATTCCCTGAGGAGCAATTGGATGTTGCAACAAGGTAGTGTGGGATAAGTCAGTTGCAGTCAGACTTCACGTGTATCTTACTGAGGTAACTGTGCCTAGAACTCTCCTCAGCACAGTGCATATGATCTGGTTTCTGACCCTCAGGCAACTGAGAAGATGATTCTTGAGGTCCTGTTCTCTGCTCTAAGGTCCTGTTCTTCATTTGAAAGTTAAATGGAACTGTGGTGAAATGGTTCTATATTCTGAAAAGCCTACAGTAGACCCCTAAGGGTAGCTGGCTCCTTCTACCTTCTTTGACATACGTAACTGCCACTCAGAGTTTTGTTTTGCCAATAGCTACCTCTTTTGCTTTGTGCCTTCACAAGCACTATTTTCTTTTTGTTTCTTTTGGACTCTCTTAAGCAACCCTCATGCAAACTTCTCCATGTTACACCCTGTACTCCTTGGAGGCAAAGTACCACAAAAATCCAACAAATAAATGCATGATAATTCCTGCTTAGGTTTCAAAGAGCTTCTCCACAGGACCACAGCTTACCCAATGTTACTGTACTGCTAAGGCATTCATTATTTCTGCACACAAGTGTGTCCAAGCCATGTTGTAGTTAAAAGAGTACTCAACTGGAAAAAGAAACACAGTGTATGAAAGACAGGAGAATATGCACCTTAAATTAATGAGTGAAATATTTTTTCCTTAATGCTTTAAGATGGTATCAGACAAAAAAAGAGTTGAAACAAGAAGATATTGGACTCTGAAACCACTGGTAGATGCCAGAAAGAGAATCAAAGAATGTTCATTTATTGTGAGGGAACTAACATTATACATTTTGCATTCTCTTCATAATTTTAAATTTCCCTTTGATATTTGACCATCATGTTTTCTGCTGTTGTTTTTTTGTTGCTGCTAATGACCATCTTCTCCCACTCTACAAGGAGGCTTTATTCACTTTTCCAGGATAGAATTCGTGAGGCAACAAATGCAGCCTAACAACAAAGATTCAACTGAAAAACTAACGGTAATTATTTTTCCTTAAATAGGAAGCTGGAGGTGGAAAAAAATGTGTAGAGTAGGATATGAGTTGTCAGGGTGTATGTTGGAGTTATCCAAATGCTAAGCAAATGTAGGTATTCAAAATTTATTTGTAACGTATGTCTATGACAAAAATGGGAAAAAATATAAATTAGGAAAGACTGGAAGAGCCAATAGGAGACTGTGATTTTTCATTTTCAAATATGAATATAATGTCAATCAAATGAAGTCACTGCCATGTTTACAAAACCATCTTCCTTGGGACCTCAAGGAGCAAACACATTGCCTACAAACAGGATGGCAGCTGCCTATAGTTAATCCTAATTCTCTCTAACCACTGCTCCGTTGATTGAGATAAATAACTTGCAGCTCTGTTGTGTAAGGAAGACAGGTTTTTCAGACACTTTCCATCTACATATGATCACTACCTGGACAGACACTTTCCTTTGTCATTTCATTTCTAATATCGCTCTCAGGGCAGAAGTATACCAGTGCAGCTGAGTGTGAGATCCAATATTAATCCTTTTAAGCAGCTTTGGGCTCATAACACACACAGTGTGCGCGCTTCCTCTGAATTTTCAAGGTCAATGAAATGCTAAAATAAAGCTATTAGATATTATTCAACTACATTTTTGGCCTAGCATGTTAGATTTTCTTTTTAAAATTGATCTACACATATACATAATTTTTTAAAAGCAGAGAAAGAACGTAATCCTTAGAAACTAATATCTACTCAGATTCACTGTGGAATACTAACCAAAGAAAAATGTGTTGAAATACAAGTGAGCTAATGCACAAAATCAAACTCCTATACAGATTTGTATTTGGTTTTTATGCACATTCCTATGACTAGCATCTGCCAATCAGTAAACAGCAAGTATAGAATATACATTACATAGAATATTGGAGTAAAAAATCATACATATATTTGCCTTCAGAACTGCCAAGGTCTTGATGTTACTTCTATACAGGATAATGGAAAGAGGAAGATAAGAGCAGTTGCAATTTGGTCTGAATATTCTTATACTATGTGAGCCATCAACGCAAGGGCATGTTCACATTATCAGCTGTGTTATTGGATAGGTAAGCAATGCTGTCCCCAACATTTTATTGACTATGTACTACATGCCAAATGCTAGGGACCTCTAAATTAATAAAACACAATTGCTCCTCTCCTGAAGCCCTGTACAGTTCGGGACACCAATGTATACAAATATAAATTTCAAGACAGGATGACACTGAGTCAGATATGTAAATGTGATTTGGAGGTTCCTGAACAAAAATTGCAGTTTTTCACTTTCTATATGACATAAACCTAAAAATAGAAGTTAACCATAAAAACACAATAATTAATACCAATGTAAATTTTAAAAAGGCTGGGGCTGGAGGAATGGCTCACCAGTTAAGAGCACTGACTGCTCTTGCAGAGGACCTGAATTTGATTCCCAGCACCCTCATGGTGGCTAACAACCATCTGTAATTCCAGTTCTGGGGGAATCGACGCCTTCTTCTGACCTGCGTGGATGTTGCACAACACAGGTGCACTTACACACATGCAGGTAATACACTCATATGCATAAAATAAAAATGATAAATATAAAAAAGGCAAAAATATAAATCTCTTATGTTTTACCCCCATGCTCAGTAGGAAAAAATGGGCACTATGAACTTTTAGATATATTAAGGTCAATACTAACTAGCTCAGTCATAGATATATTTCTGCACCAAAGAGATAAGCACAACCATGAAAAATGTTTTGAATTATTGCTAATGACTCCACTGAGTAATTATAAGTGCACTAAACTTTATTTTTCTGCTCTTAAAATCATCAAAACTATTTCTTTGATGTTTTAATATATCATGCATAATAATAATATACTTAGAATATAGGTAATATAGTATTCATGTACCTAGTGTGCACAGTTAATACATTTTCATATTTTTCCCTATTTCTTTCCCAACAATTTTGAAAGGGATATCATCCTCAAAATGGGTAAATCTTCTCATCCAGCGCCACTCTGCTTTATCTAAAGCCAATTGTCCATCAAACTGACTGCAGCATCTCCTTAAGGACATATGATTTTTTTCTAGAATAGATATTTCAAAATGCAACTGGCATATCATAGGATGTGGCCATCTATAATTTTAATTCATTACCAAGAACTCTACAGTTTTGACTATTATTTTATGAGTTTTGTATCCTAGGTGGCACAGTCTAATCAGGCATAATTCATGATATATGTTGTCTATTTTTGGTCATCCTTTGCTGCACTGTCTATGTGCTTATATATAGCTGGGGATCCAACCCAGGGCCTCAGGCATTCTAGGCAAGGGCTAAACCACTGAGCTGTATCCTTAGCTCTTGATGTGTGGTTTCATAATTACCTGTAAGTCTTAGACCTTTACATGTTTATTGACTATTTGAACTGCCTTTTGTTCATAGCCTTTTGCTCATTTTAAAATAGAGCTAAATGTTTCTTATTGATTTATGGAAGTGCTTTAATATTCTGGACATTAGTCCTTTGTGTATCAGGGCCTTTAATTATATCTGCTCCCATTCTCTGACTTGTCTTCTGATTTACTTAATGTTTGGCCATACAGAATCTCTATAAATGTTTAAATTTACTGAAATCATTCATGTTTTTCTTCATGTTTGTACATGTCTGTATCTTAAAAATGTTTTTCTCTTCCAAATTCAAAAATATATTGCTTTATATTTTCCTCTAGACAATTTAATCTTGTGTTTTATATGAGTATCATCACATTGTTTCTTTAATTTAATCAGAGATAGAAATCCATGTTTCCTCCATATGTACAACCAGATCTATGTATTTATTTGATATTTAAGAATGCTGTTCTCGTTACTTACTGACTTGCCATAGCCTAAAGTCATATGTCTACATCATATGTGTGTATATAATTACATTCTGGGCCATCTTATATTTTCATTTATTGGGCCAATACCTCATTATATGTATTTTACAGTAAATACTAACAATTGAAGAGCTAATTACCCTTCCATTTCACCTAACGCCCCAACTTTATTTTAAATACATTTGTGAGACTGAACACTTCTATATGAGCCCAATACATCGCATGCTGTTGCTTTGAGAGAATTTAATTCCATCCTGATGCAGTAGTTTCATTCACTATCACATCAATCATTTATGTTAGTACCGTCCTCATTAACTTCTTACTATTAAACTTTACTTGCAATAGCTCCTACAAGCTACTGATTTCCCCCTTTTTTCCCCCATGAATTAAAACTCCTTCTTACAGATCTATAAATTTTAAAAGTCAGCAAATTTCTGTCACAGTTAAACATACTCAAACTTTTAATTTTTTCCTAAACTATATTCACCTTGTACTTAAATAATACTACAGATAGTAATTTCCACATTGATCATTTTTGTTAGCATTCTGAAGATACTATATATACCACAATGTCATCTGGCATGATATCGGCTATCATTCTGATTGTTGCATTGTTAGAAATATGAGTGGCTTAATTAAATAATATTTTGTCTTTTTCAGCTCAGAGTGACTGCAACATTGTATATTTATAAATGTATGTATATGTATGTAGCAATAATATTCAAAGAAGAGAAGAAGCTGTGAGAGAGTGAAGGGCCACAGGAGGAGTTGGAAAGGAACTAGGAGGGGTGGCAATAATGCAAATACAATACTCATGTATGAGATTCTGAAAATAATAAAAATAATTTATAGTTTTTAAAAGTCTGCTTTGAACTCATAATTGTTCTTTAATCTGATTAGTGAGCGTGTGTGTGTGTGTGTGTGTGTGTGTGTGTGTGTGAAGTAGACGCGTATGTGTGGTCTCACTTTTGTGTGCATGTGCACGTGGAAGCTAGAGTTTGGCAATGCGTACCTTGTAAATCATTCTCTGCCTTATATATAGAGGCACAGCCTCTCATTTGAACCTGGAGCTGGCTGATTTAACTAGTCTAGCTAGCCAGTTTGCTGTGGAGAATCCCCGGTCTCTGCCTCACTCCTGAGTGCTAGTATTACAGTTCTGCATGTTTCCATGTTACCATGTTAGGCTGCATTTACACTGTGCTGAATATGAGAACTCTGGTCTTCAAGTCTTCATACTTTCCCAGCAAGTGCTTTCCTCCCCTCAGCCATTTACTTGGATCCTGATTAAGTTTTGAAGTCTCTATCTTACCCTTCTCCTTCATTTTTATTATTGCCTTTGTGGAAAATCATTCTTTCATTCTCTCCAGTGACCTCATTATAACACCTTCTATTTCTTTGATATCTTATCCTGTACTACTTTCTAGATTACATATGTTTTCCAAATACATTTTTTATCTTGTACTAATATATTGCAATAACCATTTTAAAAAGTGAGATTTGGAGTTTTTGTCAGTTTTTTTTTTTTTTTTTTTTTTTGCTTTGTTTTTTCTTGGTTTATTTGTTCATACCATGTTGCCCAGGGTGATGTTGAACTTACTGTTTAGTTGAGGCTGGGCTTTAATCTATAAACCTCCTGCCTCTACTTCCTAAGCACTAGAATTATAGGCATATCTCACTAAGCCTAGTAATAGTGCTTGATTTAAATACTTATTTTTATTATTTTTATTTTAATTTATTATATATGTATATTTTATTATATATGTGTATGAGTGCATTGCCTGCATGTGTATAAGTGCACCCATGTAATGCAATGTCCTTCAGAGGTAAGAAGAAGACATCAAATCCCCTGGAACTGGATTTATGGACAATTGTTAGCTCCCATGTGGGTGCTGGGAATTGAACCTGGGTACTCTGCAAGGGCAGACAGTGCTCTTAAATGCTGAGCTATCTCTCTAGCCCCCAACAGTGCTTTTTTCTAATAAATTGCTAAATATATTTATTTTAGATACTCTATTGCTTTTTAAAACCTGTCTGATCTTTTATCACGGTGTTCTGCTCTTGTGTTATAAATTTTTCTTCTATCATCTTTCAGGTTTCATTTTAAGACATGCTTACTTTGTTGACTTAATATGATGCTTTAATTTCCCAGTTGTCTTGGGGACCTGGCTTCTCAGTCCACTGCGGGTTGGCCATTCCTCCATGTCTGTACATTCTTATTCTGAGCTCTTCTGTACGATGGTCTCCTGTCTCCTTGTTTTCAAAGACTTTTAGTTGTATAACTCTTGTTTTTGGAGAGTTTTACACATCTGTCTGGCAGTTACCCTGATATTTTACTAGTCCACAAAGAGTTTAATGTTATCTTTTCATTTTGGGGTCACTGTCCCCACAAAGTGTTTTTTTTTTTCATTTAGCTCTCTACACATAATAGAAACTAGAACTGACTACCTTGATGTCTTTCTGGACTAGTGAATGAAGACTTTCATTAACCCTTTCATTCTGTGAGAATTTAAAAAAATGTTATTTATTATTTTTATTTTATGTTTATGCATGTATTGTCTGCATGTAGGTGAGTGCAATGCCCACAGAGGACAGAAGAGGTTGTTGGATTCCCTGGAACTGGGGTTATGGACAGTTGTTAGGTGCCATGTGGGTGCTGGGATTCGAACCCAGGTCTTCTGCAAGAATAGTGTTCTTAACTGCTGAGCCATCTCTCCAGACCCTCTATGAGAAAAATTTTAAAAGCCTTATACAAAGTCCTAATTTTCACATTTTTAGTGACCTTAAGATCAAGTGTCCTAACGGGCATGAGAACCCCTCGTTCTTACTCCAGCCTGGGTTCTTTATTGAGCCCCATATACTGCTGGGATACCACAACCATGTCAATAGCTCTCTGGTATGATATTCGTTATGTACAAACACAAGTCAAAGTAGTATACCTCTAACTTACCAGAAAAACCAGTAAGAACTTAACCTACTCAAAAAGGTTTGATGTTTAATAAGAATGTATGGAAACTGTATTATAAAATGTATTGTGATATGAGCTGCTCCACACAAGAGACTTTAAAAGCCACCATAATATAATAATTAATCACTTAAATGTATCTGTGAGCACCACTGTCATAGTTTGTTTTGTATATCTTCAGAAGTCTACATAGTTCTTTGCACATGGTAGGAACTCAATAAATAGTTTTTGAACTATCAAATATTCAATGAATGAATGAACAAATGAATAAGTATAATCGTATAATTAAATTATGGTCTTGGAGGAAGAAAGTTAGGTACTCTGCAGACAGAAATTCGGCACCTATTATTATTCCACACTCATAGTTTTACCTCATAGTGATCTTCATACTGTTGGAGTAGCCATTATAAGGATTCAAAGTGCTTTCAAAACCAATGTGTGATGGTAACAACACTGGTTGTTATGTGGCCTACAAGTGGTCACTATTTTTGTACTGTTATTTTTCATCTCCCATAGGGACTAGTGATATTTTAGGAAATTAAATAAATACAGCCTATTCATAAATAAATAAACTCTCATTTTCTTAAAAATGAGACACACTAACAAAACATACAACTCATTACATTTTCTATCCTGCCACCTACATAAAACAGCAACAGCAGCTGCTGAAATTGTCAACACAAATGTCAACTGCAGAAAATGTTGCTGAAAATACTCTGGATATTAATTGTACCCTCTCCGGCTTAAAGGATGTACACAGTTTGTAAGAAATTATTGTGTTAAATCCTTCAGGGCTGATAAGAGACAAAGGCGAGGACGTCGTTAGGTGTCTTCAGGTGAGATGTAAGTGTCTTTCCTTAGACACATATTAATTGTCTGCTGGGAAAAGTATAGGACACTCATTATTTATTTAACCTTTCCCTCTCTGGCATTCTTATACACTGCCCTGTTAGTGTTCAGTTAGTTTTAAATTTTTAATTCAAAAGACTTTCTTATTTTTTTAAGTTTTTCATGATATGTGTTCATAGTACATGGTCCTGTGTGGCGTGAGGACATTTTCATACAATTATATATTGTAAGTTGAACATATTCCCACTACAGCTGCCTACCCACTCCTCCAGTTTATCCTCTGAGTTCCCATAGGCAGTTTTGCTTCTACTTTCATGTCATATATATAGACATCATTTTATGGCTCTGTATGAAGTATAAAATCCACAAACGAGAGAAAACACACAGAATTTGTCCTTCTGTGTCTGGCTTAATATAATAAAGTATTTAAATATTTTTTTAAATGGCAACTTGGTACCATAAGAATAAACAAAGAACTATTTTTCTGCAATGATTATGTAAGTAATTAGTATGAAATATTAATAATATGAAGAAGTAAGATAAGAAGTCCAATTGAAAAGGTAACTGATTATATTTCAGCTATAATCTCATAACTTCCACTGAAGTGTAAGAATGCTTTTATTTATTGTTAAATAAATTGGGTTGGGGCTGGAGAGATGGCTCAGCAGTTAAGAACACTGGTTGTTCTTGCAGAGACCCGAGTTAGAATCCCAGCACCCACATGGCAGCTAACAGGTGTCCATAACCCCAGCCCCAGGGGATCCAACAGCCTCTTCTGACCTCTGCGGTCATTGCACAACATGGGTGCACTTACCTACATGCAGGCAATACATTCATATACATAAAATAAAAATTTAAAAATGTATTGGGTTTCATTATGCCATATTATATATACAGAGGGAATTTTATTATAACATATATATATGCATCAAATTATACTTTTTAAAAACTATATTTTAAATTTTATTTTGTTTTTTATTATGGCTGTTTTGTTTACATGCAAGTGTGCCTCATGCATTCATTGCCCACAGAGGCCAGAAGAGAATGCCAGATCCTGTAGAACTGGAGTTAAAGAAGGTTGTCAGCTACCATGTGGTTTCTGGGAACTGAATGTAGGTCCTTTGCAAGAGCATCAGGTGCTCTTAACAGCTGAAGCAGTGCTCTTCCAGTCCCAGGACTTTAATTCTTATTTGTCTGTCCCCCACTGTCCTCCAGGCTCCCTGCTTCCCATTTTTCTGGTCCCTTTCTCCCTTCAATCAGTCTAGCTTTCTACTTCCATGTTACATATATTCTGTTCTCTCTTTTCCTCGACCACTCCTCCCTTTAGATCTCTCTGTCCTCTCTGGTGGTTGCCTTTCTACTTTCTTTTCCTACAAATATACATTAAAATATGGATAAAAACATAAATCCAGGGGCTGGAGAGATGTGTCAGTGGTTAAGAGCACTGACTGCTCTTGCAGAGGACCTGGGTTCGATTCACTGCACCCACATGGTGGCTAAAAAAACCAATCTTAACTCCAGTTCCAGGGGACTCTGAAGCCCTCTCTGACCTCTGCAGCATTGCATGACACGGGTGCACTCATGTACATGCAGGCGATACACTCATACACATAAAATAAAAATGATCAATAAAATAGTTTTAAAAATACAAATCCAGATTCTGCATGAGAGAGAACATGAGCTAATTGTCTTTCTGAGTCTGGCTTATTTTGCTTCATATTATGATCTCTAGCTCCACCCATTTTCCTTTAAAAGTCATGATTTCCTTTTTCTTTATAGCTGAATATAACTGTAGTGTGAATATGTATCACATTTTCTTTATCCATCCGTCTGTTGACAGACATCTCAGCTGGCTTCATAACTCAGCTATTGAATACTGCAACAGTCAACATGGATGTGTAAGTAACTCTGTGCTTTGTGACATCTGAAAAATGTTTACCATGTATCATCTGAAATATATCACACTTTAGGAAATACTCCAATTTCATGGACCCTCATAAGAAATTCTTGAATCTGATAGTATCTTATTCTACCAACTGAAATCTAAACTTTACAGAAATGAAATAGCATATCCAAATTATGTGGGGAAGGAGATAGATTGGAAAATACAAGATGTGTTTGAGAAACAGCAGAAAATTAGGCAGAAAGGCACTATCTAGTCTATAATCAGACAACGCTATTAAGTATTCAGTTGTGAGGAACATGTTAGAGTTGGAGGTTAGGATGAAGAGGTGACAGAGATGATGAGGGCCTTGCTGGGGTGATGCTGGTAGAAATAAAGTCAAGGAGTACCAAAAGAAATCATCTTTCTTGACCTTCTCTACTAGCTGCAGATTTCTAACTCATTCCCTTAGTTCAGTGCATTCTTCATAATTACTACATGCAAATAATCTATTTGATATATGTATTTTCCTGACTTTACTTGTGGACCACCCCAGGAATGCAGGGGTGTGGAATGCAGGGACCATGCCTGTCTTTCCACCAATATGTTCTTCATTTTTGTGTTTGTTTGGAGACAAGAGTCTCTCTGTAGCCCCAGCTGGCCTGGAACTCACTATGTAGATCAGGCTGTCCTGAATCTCAGAGAGATCTGCCTGCCTCTGCCTCCCAAATGCGGCATTAGTGGTGTGTACCACCATGCCCAGTTCATAGTCTTCATTCTTTTTAAAACAAATTTTGGGATTTATTTATTTTTATGTGTATGGGTGTTAGGCCTGCATGTATGTAAGTGTACCCAGGTTGTGCAAAGCCCACAGAAGAGGGGCGTTGAAGAGGGGCATTGGATCCCCTGGAACTGGAATTAGAATGGTTGTTAGCCACCATGTGGGTGCTGGGAATTGAACCCTGTTCCTCTGGAAGAACAATCAGTGCTTTTAACCTCTGAGTCATTTCTCCAGCGCCATATTCTTCATTCTTAATGCAGTGTTTAGCACACAGTTAATGCCATAAAGATAATTATTTAGTTCATAAATAAAAGAAGGGATAATTGCAGATGTCAGTTCTGTAAAATCTAACAAGTGATTTATAAACTGAAAACTAAGGTTCAAAGGCAGCTAGGGGATCTCCTGGGGACTTAGACCAAAAAAAAAAAAAAAAAAAAAAGCAATTCCCATTATAGTGTCCCTCTTTCATTGTAGTTTCTATATCTTCCCATATCTCATCAATCATTTTGTCTTCTTATTTTACAAACTCTAGTTATGACTTTCCTTAAATAAATTTAGATATTTCATTCTCTCACTGTATCTGCTGAGATTTCCTCTTGGCCACCAGTTTTCAGAAGAAGCTTTGAGGAGGATGGTTTGGTGGTAACGGCTCCTGCTGCCAAGCCTGATGACCTGAATTTAATCCCTGGGACCCATATGGTAGAAGTAGGGAACAAACTCCCAAGAGTATCAGAGCACACGTGCAGAGGCTGTCCTCTAACCTCCACACATATGCTGAGACACTCATACACCCTTCCACACACACACATGAATAAATGTGATATAATTGTTTGGGGAAAAAAGGTTTTAAATACCCTGTGCGAATATTTTGAAACTAGGTATTTGTATTTTTGTTGCTTTGTTTTTGAAATAGGGGGTGTATTGTTGCAAATTATTTGATATGGTTATTTCAGACTGCTCCAGGAAATTTAATCTATACCCAAAGGAAAGGTAGGCTTATATACATCTAATAAATATAAGAGGACCACATTTCTTTTATTAAATAAATACTTATTAGAATATTCCAGCTATTTTCTAAGTAATGAGGGTATAACAATGAATCAAACACAATAGTCCCTACCTCAAAAAATTTATATCTTAATGTGGGAAAGAGACTATAAGAATGATAAATAACAAAATTCATAGGAAAGTTCCTGTTCTAAAGGACTCGTTACATGAGTTGTATCTAAATGTCTGTGTTTGCTTCATGCTTGAGAAAGGCATGATACAAAGTAAAAGAAAGATCAGTAATAGGTATTATATATGGCTAAATGCCTTGATAGGTTAAGAAAATACACTATAAAAGTAATTTCTTTTAATCCCAGCACTCGGGAGGCAGAGGCAGGCGGATCTTTGTGAGTTCAAGGCCAGCCTGGTCTACATAGCGAGTTCCAGGACAGCTGGGGCAACAGGGAGACCCTGTCTCAAAAAGCTAAAAAAAAGTAATTTCTGAGAAAAGAGGCATTGGCAAAACATTAGAAAAATTTTGGGAAATAATAATATAATGAAGTTCTTGAGAGGCTACAGATGGTATGTTTGAAGAAAGTGTGTAGGCCAGTGTGGCTGGAGCGAGCGGATGAGAGGAAATGATTCCAAACAAGGTAAGAGAAGCCTAGAGGAGGATGCGATTGGGGTGCAGATGGCAGATCTGTGAGCCTCAGAGGCTGCTGAGGGCACTTTGACTTCTGTTGTGAATGAGATGAGAAGTGAATTCAGAGAGCTAATGTGATATTTATCACTGATGTTTTTGATGGCTCACTCACTGCTGTTTAGAAAATTACAACTGAAAAAGGTCGAGGCCTAGAACAGTTAACAGTTATTACAATTCTCCGAGTTTAAAAGAAATGACAACTCCAACAAAGCTAATACACAAGGAAATAAAAAATGGGAGTTGGGTTCTGGATATATTTAAAAATAGATGCAACAGATGTGCTTCTATATGGAGTGTGGTCTGTGAGAGAGAAAGACACACAGACGATTCCAAACGATTTGGCCTGAGAAATAAAAAAGGCTTATCTCACCACTGGCTGCGGGGAAGGCAGAGGATAGGACGGGATTTGTAGGAAAACAAGAAGTTAATTTCCGGACATAGTGTCTTACAGATATCTTTTAGGCATCTAACTAGAGACTTTGAGTAAGCTGAGATGTATATAAGTCTAGACTTTGAAAGAAGATATTGGCTTATAAATGGAATTTAATAACTTGAGCACTGGCTAAGGTAGAGAAGTAGCTCAAAGACTAAATCCGTGAGCAGCTTGATGTTTATGATTATCTATGTAATGCATAGTTTCCTTCCCTACTAAATATGAATTCTTGGAAAACACTGAGTGAAAGGACAAGAGTTAAGAGCATTGCAGTGGTGATAATGAAATTTCACAGGATGGAAGCCAGGGAGGAAAAGCAGTGAAGCTAAAAGAAGAGAATCACATTATGGGATTGAAACCCTTAAAGGACAGGTGGGGCTCAGAAAATGAGTTGAAGTCCATATTCACACAGATAATGGATTGTATTGCGGGTGCCAAGCTTTCTGTGAAAAGAGGTTTATTAAAATTAACATTTATCATATTTTTAACTAGTCAAAAGCTTCCACGCTCACCTTATTCAAAATTCAAGAAATTCTGCAAAATAGTACCTCTTTTGACATCAGTCTGAACAAAATTAGAATCAGAAATTAAGTATCTTGCTAGAAGTCATTGTACTAACAATAACCCAGATTAAGCCTGTGTCCTGGTTTGTTTCTTCATTGCTGTGACAAAATATTCTGACCAATGCCAACTTGGGAAGGAAAGAGTTTACTCAGCTTACATCTCCCAGGTTGCAGTTCATCAGGGAGCCCAAGGTAGGAACTCAGGGCAGGAACCTGGAAAAAGGAGGGTGGTGTCACCCCTGGGCAGGTCGGCCTGTGTTGCATAAGAAAGTAGGCTGATCAGGGATCAGGGGAGCAAGTCAGTAGCAGCGTTCCTCCATGGCCTGTGCTCCAGCTCCTGTTTCCAGGTTCCTGCCCTGAGTTCCTACCTTGGGCTCCTGGATGAACTGTGACCCAGGATATGTAAGCCGAATAAACCCTTTCCTCCCCAAGTTGGTATTGGTTAGAGTGTTTTGTCACAGCAATGGAGAAACAAACTAGGACAGCCTGGTAAGACATAGCCTGATTTAGAATTCTCACTCCCCACCTTAAGAGAGAATAAGATGGTATCAGATGCATGGCCTTCTCTCCTGTGTGGCAGTGTATAGCCTCTGCAAGCCTGCTAGCTGTGCTGGGAACAGAAACCTGCTGGATTCTCTGTGTTTCTTTATCTTGTCATGTTCTTGGTATTTGGTGAAGTTTTTGTAAAATTCTGTTCTCAAAGAAGTTGGGAAGAATCCAAGAATGATTTTGATCATGACTGACTAAATTGTAAAGGAGCACTGTCGCTCTAGGCTGCCCCACAGTAAAGGAGAATTCAGAGGGGCTGAGTTAAGGTGCCTCTATCCAGTTGCAAAGCCTCATATAGCATCACTTTAATAGATGGTTCCTGAATTTGTGAGCACAAAGGCAAAAGAGGAGAAAGTCGTGTTGGGGTCCAGCCTCATGGAAGGGATGGTTGCCCATCCAGAGGAAACAGACTTACTATCAACTGGACTCAGAGACGTTTCCCACCTATGAGAGAAAGGTGCCAATGGAGACTGGAATGCCACCTTTTGCAATGCTAAGCAGTGATAGCACTTGGAAATGTTTGTTGTTTCCTAAAATATCAAACATTACCACAATATGACACAGCAAGTCTACTCTTAGTTTTTGCCCAAGAGAAATGAAAGCCTATGATCATTCTAAAACTGTATACAAATTACATGACAGCTTTATTTGTGATAACCCCAAACTGGAAAAACTCAAAATGCCTATAATCAGATACAAACTGTAATATTTGCAAAATGAAATACTAATGAGCTGGAAAGAGGAACAAACAAAAGCACAAAGCACAGGTGAACCTCTGAAGAAAATGAGGCTGAGTGAAGTAAGTCAGGAAAATTAAAAAATCACATATGAATAATTGTAGTCATAAAAATTCAGGAAAATGCAAAAAACCAGCATGACAGATGTCCTTCATGGTTAACTACCACTGATGGATAGGATGAGGGGGGAGAAAAGATTTACCAAAGAACCCGGAGACATTAGAGGAACATAGGCACATTTATTACCTTGGTTGGTGATAGGTTTGCAGGGGTGTGTGTGTGTGTGTGTGTGTGTGTGTGTGTGTGTGTGCCAAAATCTATTGAATTATTTATATGCAATTTATTGTATACCATTATATCTTAGTAAAGCTATTACAAACATAAAAGAATAAAAAAATACTTGGCATCTAAAATTTGAAGTCATTTGATTTTATTAAAAGGGGAGATTTTAAAAACAAAATGAATTCATAAAAGATGAAATATGATGAAGAAAAGTAGAAACTAGGACAATTTAGTAAAAAAAAAGAACACTTGTTTCCTTTTTTACTCTTTCTCTCTCTCTCTACCTTTTTTTTTTAATCTCTCACCTACAGCAATTTTTCCTAATGAAATTTCACACTTGTCCACTTCTGCCACCATTTAACATTTAGTATTTAACATTTAACATTTAGTGCAAGTATTAACAATGTATTTTGGATATATATCTCTTGCCTGGCTTGCATTGCAAACATGTTAATAAAGAATGCAGGAAAACCCAATCAATTCTACTTTTCTATTTTATTTAGTTTTTGTGAAGAAACAGACTTAACCACAGTACTTAATTTTGATTTCAGAAATTTATTTTTCAACTCTGTTTTCTGCTACTTGCTTAGGAAACAAAGTTTGGGGGGAGGAGGCTATGCCCCAGGCTATTCATCTCCACAACCTTGGGCAGGCAAGCTACTCTAAGAAATCCTGGGATGCTTTATGTTGCCTTGCTTTGCCCAGAAACAAGAAAAAATTAGTTCTTTAATTTAAAAAGGAGGAAGATATCACCAAGGATCACGCATGCCACAACACATAATGGACTATCACCACACTTTTACTGAGCACTTAAATGGATGAAACTGCTATCTGAAAATATACTAGAGGACTTAACAGAAAATCTAAATTAGGACTCCACATGTGGCATCATTTAGGAATTCAACTGCATCATGTAGGAAAGTCTTCTCTGATGAGGAAGTGCTGCTACAGATTCAGGAACATGAGCCAAAATGATCAATTTGTTTCCTGTCGGCACAGCTCAAATTACATTTTTGACTCTGCAACACGGAGCTCCTTCCAGCACATCCATTAAGGCAACTTGGCTCATGTTGAGGTTGTCTGTAAGACCTAATGTCTATGAGAATGAATGCAGCCTCGCCAAAGGAGTGTAGAACACTGGGTTCTGAGCACAAGGGCTTTTGTCCCAGTACAGTAGCTTTGCATGAAAAGCTGGGTGACCAATCCAGTGGCAAGTCTCCAGGCATTTGGATAGGGCAGCTCAAATTCTCTCAGCTCATTCCCCGAAGATCCATGGGCCAAATTCTTCATCAATTTATTTAGAACCATGAATTGTTAACTACCAGACATAAGACCCTAGGGCAAGTCTAT
>NW_008347536.1:4911387-4916437 GCF_000622305.1 Nannospalax galili | reverse complement strand
ATATGTATATATATATATATATATATATAAAGAAATAATGCATTGTATTCAGCTAGGATTAAACTAGGCAAACGATATACAAATCATCCACTTTTTTCAAATTGTCTTTTGCAGTAATGGTCTAAGAATAAGAGTCTCATAGAATTCTCACATTGCCAATGAATAACACTAACAATTTTATGTATGATAGGCATTCTGCTACGTTCATTACTTAAAGCTTGAAACCATATCACAACAATGCTGACCACTAAGCTTGAAACCATATCACAACAATGCTGACCACTAAGCTAACTTTATCTCTTGCATACAGATCTCTATCTAACTGCCCTAACTTTCGTTCATGTGCTTTGAACTTGCCTTTTCACATGCTTCACTAGAACCACTGCAGACACTTCTCTTTTCCAAATGAATAAATGGTCACTCCTTCACCTCATTCAAGTCTTTACTAAAGTGATACTTTTTCAACAAATTTGTTCTGGCTATTCTATTTTTATTTTTTAATACTGCACTTATTAGCACCTAACAGTTCACTTGCTTTTGCTTCCCTCTCTTTCATTAGTACACTTGGGTTTTTGGTATTTTTGTTGTTGTTTGTTTGTTGCAATGTTGGGACAGAACCCAGGACCTCTCACAATGTTAGGCAAGTACTCTAAGTCACATCCCCAATCTCAGAACACAAGCTTTATGAGGGCAGAGACTATATACCTTTCTTGTTCATTAGTTAGAAGGGTGCCTAGCTTGTTTTATGTGCTCATCAGTAGTTGGAAGTAGTAAATGATGTGACTTATTTTAATAGCTACTTATTCAAGTATTAAAAGCATAAAAGGAAAAGTAACACCTAACTCCTTGCACTTAAAGATAGCCAGAAGTTGTGCTAATAACAAGTTTATACATTTTCATCCAAATTTGCTTTGCAGAACAAGACAATTCAATTCAGTAGGTATTAGGTACAAAATGTATATGACGCTTGATGCTTCACCCTCCCAAGGCTTCTAATCATGTTAAGAAAACATGACCTGGAACAATTAAAACAGATTGTAAAATAGTAAATTCATCATTTCTTTATTCAGTTCTGGAATCAACATTACCTCCATGTGGATAGCTTTCCAGTCTAGGGGCAGAAAATAAGCACGGAAAAAAAAAACAAGGCATCTTTCCCAACCTCATGAAGTTTATACTCTGGTAGAAAAGAAAATATAGCACAGCACGAGGTAAAACACCTTCAGCAGAATAAAAATGCGATGAATGGCATATAATACACTAAAACTACTTCAGTGCCTTGAGAGACCACAGGAGGGAAAATGTATAAAATATAAAGTGCAAAACTGAATATAATCAAATGACAAAGTATATAACAGAGACAATAAAATGCTACTGCCTATCACTTGATGTACTCCAGGGATGTCAGCAAGCTTTCGTGCAGAAAAGACTCATATTTCTCTTAGTTTCCTGGGAAAGAGCACTGAACATTAAACAGACTACAACCCAGAATGATGTTCCCAGCTGTTCTCGGGAACAATTTTGTAACCTCTGTTTTGTTCTCCACTTTCAAGTTTTTCAAACAAAGGTGACAGTCTAGCATTAATTATGTAAAGGTTAAATTTACAGCTAAGTTCATGCAAAGTCTACTAAATGCAATAAATCCCACAGATATGAAATGTTACATTTTATGTGAGGCATCATCTTTATAAACAGACAAGGAACACGTGATTTATTTTTTCTGATTACACAAAGCTACCAATTTTGGCAAAATATCTGAAAACATATAACCAAAAAATTAAGGAAAATCATGTCAATCTTTTCTACATGATAGAAAACTGATATAGTTTCATCTTGACGTAAGCGCAGACACAGATGCAGATGTGGCCGACACTGGAGTACCTGCTCATTAGAATTCTCATAGTGTTTTATGTATTGTGACAAATTTCACGACTGTTCAACATGCGACAAAGATTCTATCTAATAATATTCCACCTAATCAAAACAATATTGCAATTAAAATATGCATGCAAAATGTCTATTTGTATTTCAGATTATTATTCCTAAATTAAGAATTAATGGCTAAATGATGAAAACATTTTTTATACTAATAAACATGACCAAATTGCCGTGTAAAGTCACTGAATGTATTCTGAAATTATCTTTTTCAATTGATTCTTGAAAATCAATATCCATTGATATTTTCATTTCCATTGTCTTAAATATTTACATAAAATATTTTCAATATTTATTTGATATTTCAATTTTTGTAACATGTACAGGATGTTATTTTTAAATCAATCTGTAAGAACTGTATTTAGATTAAGCATAACAAAATTTTCATAATTGAGTTTAAAAGAATATTTTATTTTCATTTTTTAATTATGTGTATGTGTGTGTGAGGGGGTATGCACATGAATGCAGGGCCTGCGTAGGCCAGCAGAGGGCAATGGATCCCTTAGTGCTGGGAACTGAATCCAGGCCCTCTACAAGAGCAGTGGACACTCTTAACTGAGCCATTTCTCTTGTCCCATATTTGTGGCTATTGTTTATACATACATATATATGTATATATATATATATATATATATAGTTTTATTGTGGGCTCTTCTATTAAAATGATTATTAGAAAACTTCTAAAAATCAAAAGTTAGGTATAGACTTTTCAAATTTCATGTCATAAAGTGGCAGATTAAATCATATGTACTTATACATTATACAATAATTAAATCTATTTAAATAATATAGGCATCACTTCACATTATTTTATGTGGTAAGAATACTTAATATTCTGTTTCCTTCCATTATTCAGCCACACAATATATTGCCATTAAACATAGTCACTGTCATACACTATGTCTTGATATTATTTTTAATATTAAATTGTAATTTTGTATCCACTGACCAGTAAGCTCCAATCCCATACCTCTCTTCAACCATCTCAGACTCCTGAAGCACTATTCTATTTCCCATTTCTATGAGATCAATTTGATTTAATATTAATTAAATCATAGAGTATCTGTCTTTTTCTGTGTCTGCTTTATTTTCTTTAACATAATAAACTCTAGGTTCATTCATGTTTTTGCCAATGAATGACTTTCGTGTGTGTGTGTGTGTGTGTGTGTGTGTGTGTTTGTGTGTGTGTGTTTCTTTTTCTGTTAATGGATACTTAGATTGGTTTCATATACTGGCTGTTATAAAACAGTGCTGGAATAAAAATAAAGTGCATAATATTTTAGACATACTGATTTCACTTACTTTAGATACTCAGTATTATTGCTGTAAATCATAGTTATATTAATATTTTGAGGCAATGTCACATCATTTCCTATAATGTTCATGCCAATCTACACTTACACTAATAAGTGTGCAAATATCTCCTTTCCTCCTTATCACTACCAATAACTAATAATTTTTTGTCTTAAGACAGGTTCACCAATTCTGGCTCTTTTTGTTTTTAATAATGGCCATCCTGGGGCTGGAGAGATGGCTCAGCGGTTAAGAGCACTGACTGCTCTTGCAGAGGACCCGGGTTCGACTCCCAGCACCCACATGGTGGCTACAAACTGTCCTTAACTGCAGTTCCAGGGGACTCCAAAGCCCTTTTCTGACTTCTGAGGCATTTCACTACATGGGTGTACTCATAGACATGCAATCAATACACTCATACACATAAAATAAAAATAATAAATAAAATAAAATAAAATAAATAATAATGGCCATCCTAATAGGTGTGAGATGGTATCTCATTGGAGTTTTGATTTAGATTTCCTTGATGATTAGTCACAAGAAGAGTTTTTTCAAATCTCTGTTGAGCATTAGGCATATAATTATTTGAGAAATATCTATTCATCTATTTAAATTCAGTTATTGATTTCCTTGATATTCCATTATTTGATTTCCTCATGTTGTTTTGATACTGACCCTTTAAACTTTATAAAATAGTTTGAAAATATTTTCTTGCATTCTTTAAGTTATCTCTTCACTCTCCTTTTCTGTTGCACAGAAGCTTTTAAATAATATAATGCAGTTTTCTATTCTTACCTTTGTTCTCTAAATCTAAAACAATCAGTCCCAAGTTCAATGCCATAAAAATCTTCCTCTGTGTTTTCTTCTAGTGGTTTCATGGTTTGAAATCTTACATTTACATCTTTAAGCCACTGTGAATTGATTTTTTTTTTTAGTTTCAGATAAAAAGTCTAATTTCATTATTTTACATGTGCCTATCTAATGTTCCTAATAACATTTACTGAAGAGAATGTTCTTGGCACTGTTTGAAAAAAATGTGGTAACTATAAATGTGTGAACTTATTTTTGGTTTGTCTATTTTGTAGCACTGATCCTTGTGTGTGTGTGTGTGTGTGTGTGTGTGTGTGTGTGTGTGTGTTTTATTCTGTTTTTGTTACAAGAGTACTGTGGAATATTTTGAAGTCAGATGCTATGTTGCCTGAAGCTTTTTTCTTTTTATTCAAGATTGCTTTGACTTCAGGGTCTTTTTGTAGCAATGCAAATGTTAGGATTATTTTATTTCATTTCTGTCTGTGTAAGACAACATTAGTATTTTGACAGAGATTTTGTTGATGCTGTAGACTTTTTTTTCATAGTAAGAGTATTTTAATGGGCCTAGGGAGATGGCTCAGCAGGTAAAAGTGCTACTTACACAAGCTTAGGCACCAAGTCCAATCCCCAGAACCCATGTAAAAAGCCAGATGTGGTGGCATGCACCTGTAATCCCAGTACTCCCACAACAATATAGGAGATGGAGACAGGAGTATCCCCCTTGAAGCCCCAGGGCCAGCTAGTCTGGAGTACACAGCACAGAAGCAGAAGTTAATGTATGACTTAACAAGGTGGAAGGTGAGAATGGACTCCTAAAAGTCTGTCTGTAGTTACCTGGATTTCTTTCACCAATGTTGTATTGTTCCCAATGTGCATCATTCACCTTCTTTGTTAAATGGATTCCTAAATTTTTCATTTTCTTATTGCTATAATAAATTTTTTTCCCTTGATTTCTTTTTCACACAATTTGTTGATAATTCATAGTCCTATAGTTTGTTTTTATAAGTTAATG
>NW_008347536.1:4891636-4911279 GCF_000622305.1 Nannospalax galili | reverse complement strand
TCAATCATGTGTAAATGAAAACAATTTAGTATCTTCTTCAAATTAGAGACTATTGATTTCTCTCACTTGCCTAATTACTGTGGTTAGGGATTGCTACACTGAACATAAGCAGTGAGAATGGGCCTCCTTCTTGTTCTGGGTATTAGAGGAATGTTTCTCACTGTTTGCTGTTGGCTATGAAGGTACCTACAACTCTGTTATATATGATATTTGCTGTGATTATCTATGATGATGTTTACTCCTATGCCAAACTTGTTGAGCGATTTCATCATGAAAGAATTTGAATTTTGTCAAGTGTTCTTTCTTAATCCTCTGAAATAATCACATTGATAGTGTTCTTAATTTTGTCATTTTGGTATATTATACTTACTGATATGTTTTTGAACTATCCTTGTATCCCTGGAGTGAAACCCTCTTGATCACGGTTAATGATGTTTCTAATGTGTGTTGCATTTGATTTGCTAGTATTTTATAGAAGATTTCTGCATGTAAATTCGTCAGAGATAGGTATGGATATTTTATGATTTTATTTTTACACAAACCTATTAATACTTCTGTAATAAATGCAATACTTGATGATAAAAATGTTGATAATGTATAATGACTGAATATTGCTTAAATTTTCCATTTGATTATCTTCTATTTTATCCTTATAAATACCTCATGATTTAATAACTATCTCTGTTTTACATGGTAGGAAAATAAACTTCAGAGAGATTGAGTTACCCAAGTTCATATAACCAGTAGATGACAGAGTTAGGATTTGAGAGCTAGCAGTCAGCTCTCTATTTTGTATTTATGTGGAGTTATTCTACCTTGATTTTTCTGCAAATTTTCAGTTTTCCAAACATTTTGTTTTGGATAATCTATCAGGACCCTCTTGGATTTATACTGCTTCCTTCACCATATTTGTTATTACCATGTTCCCCTGGTTAGAATTTATTGTCAACTTGACACAACCAAGAGTCATCTAGGGATTGGGGGGTCTCAATTAAGTGATCAGTCAGATCAGATTGTTTTGTGGCTCTGCCTGTGGAGAATTGTGTTGATTGTTGATTGATGTGTAGGGCCCAGTTTGATGTGGGAAGTACCAGCCCTGGGGAGGTGGTCCTAAGCTGGCTGAGCAGGAGCCAAGGGAGCAAGCCAGTAAGCAATATTCTACCATGGTTTCTATTTCAGTTCCTGCTTGGGCCCTACCCTAACATCTCTCAGTAATGGATTGTGAACTGGGAAGTGTAAGCCAAATAAGCCTTTTTCTCTCCTAAGTTGCTTTTGGTGATGGTGTTTATAACAAAATATCAAGTAAACTAGAACATATGCAAATACGGCTTTATGTCTTGTTAGACATTTTATTGCATTTGTTTGTCAACCAGTTCCTGATCTAGTATCGGCCAATTTAGTTGTTGAAGCTTTACAATACTTAT
Organism: Nannospalax galili; assembly: GCF_000622305.1. Taxonomy (NCBI): domain Eukaryota; kingdom Metazoa; phylum Chordata; class Mammalia; order Rodentia; family Spalacidae; genus Nannospalax; species Nannospalax galili. The sequence goes on along the minus strand of NW_008347536.1, from coordinate 4,909,855 downwards.
TAATAAACAAAGAGTGTATACCTCATTCACTTTTTTGACTTTTGACAAATAACACTGCCTAACTTTGCAATAGAATGCTAAATTATTTTTTACTTTTTGATTTTTAGATGCAAAGTTTTATACTAATATATTCCTAATGAAATTGTCTGATCCTTCAAGGAACTCTAACTTTTCTGTATGAGTTTTATGGAAGAACTGTTAATCATTATGTAATAATGCGAACATGTCATAGTACTATTTTGTGATCGCTACTTTTAACATCTGAGTAATAGCTTCCAGTGTAAGTAATCACAATTAACAAGTGGCAAAAAATAATTGAAGGATTCTCTAGAGACAGTAGTCTAAACTGATGACTTAAAATTTATAAGACACAGAAAGTTAGCTCAGGTATAACACAGATGGCTAATGTCCCAAATTCATTCTCTTAGGTAGGTGTCCTGTATTATTTATACAAGGATGAGCATCACTATATTTGATTGACAAATATATCCATTAATGATATTATTTTGAACACTATTATATCAAACATTAATAATACTTAGGCTAGTCATTTACTAAATACAAGAATGTATATAATTTAAGTTTCACAACATCCTAGTTACTTGTTCAAGGACTTTTATGTAGTATATATAATTTACTGGGCACTTCTGTAGCTAATATTACAATGGGGAAGTAAATAACAGAGTCCTGACTTTGTGTTAGGTGAACGTAATAACTACTACACTACGGAAACCTGGCTAGAGTTCCTGACTTTGTAATGCTGATAGGGTAACATAATTTCTCCAGATTTACTTGGTAAGTGAAAACCTATTTCATCATACTGCTCTATGAAAAACTCATTGAAATTTTTTTTGAGAAGCAGATCTTGGTTATATGTCCAAGTTTATAATCAATTTGTCCTGAAGGCAAAGAATTGATAGGATAACACCAGAAAATGTCTTTAAGTGCTAATTCTGCAAGGTCAGAATGATACTCAGTTTACTAATGTTTCATTATGAAGAACAGGAACATTAGCAATATTATAGCAACGTGAACATTCAAACCCAAGGTTTAGGAGTTACAGCTATCAATTGTGGAGTGTACCTTCTTGCTAGACTAGATTATACAGTAAGCATGTCCTATGTCCTTTCAGTATCATAAATACATTTCAAAGCAGATACTACCACCATGTTATACTAAAGTGAAGATCCTGAAGTTTTTATCAGCTGACAAATATTACACACATGCAATGCATAGTAAGGTACACACAATGCAAATTCAATTTTTTAAAAAAACTCTTTGCTGTATCTTCTTTACTTGTTATGGCTCTTGACTATGGTAGTTGTAAGATTAATGTGCGAAAAATAAGGTCTTCTCAGGTCTTTAAATTATGTTTTGATATAATCATAAATAAATGGCCAGAAAAAGGGGAAAAATAATTAACATGCCAATCTTGTATAAGAGTAATCCAAAAGTAGTGGGGAAATTGATTTTTAAAAAACCATGGTTAATATTGTCAAGACTTTGCTGAAGCCTTGACAATAGCTCAGAATAAGCTTTGGGTGAGGGTTTAGAAGTAATTTAAAGAGTGAAGAAGCTAAGGTTAAAAGTTAGCTGAAAGGGCTCAACACATCTAAAATTGAATCAATCTACCCTGAAATTCTCTTTTAAGATGAAGGAGGTACAAGTTTATAGTTTTTCTTTGATAGATAGAGCAGTAAGTTCTCAGAGAGCAGTAGCATATTTTATTTATTGTTGTATCACTGATACATGGCACAACACTTGCTACATAACAGCCATTTGGGAATTGTGTGAGTAAATAAATGAGTAGATGAATCTCTGTTTTCCTAGAGAAGTCAGTTCAAATGACAGCAAAAGATACCACCAAGGCATTCAGAAAACCACATCTTTGACCTAATTCTGCTACTAATTATCACCAGTGTTAAGTGGATTCTTCTCTGCCTGTGTTCTCGGCTGTGAAATGAACAGGCAGAGGTAAATAAACACACAAGGCCTTATTAACTGTATGATCATTCTAGAATGTGCAATTAAGAATGTGCAATTAAGAATTTCAGCTTTTTTCACAAAGCCTTCCTACCAACCAAAGGAGAAAAGCTTTCATTTATCAGAACAGCTGTAGGAGTCAGAGACTCTAACCACAGATTAAAGAAACTTGCAAGCTGCCTGGAAATGAATGTAAGGAGGTGCATCTTTGCATCTTTACTATCCTTCCATGCATTATCTCATGATGATGACCAACACTAACTTAAAATGGTTTTCCCGTAATTATATAATCATGCAAATGAATTTATATATATATGTATGTATATATATATAATTACCTGTACAGTTTTAACATTTATATAAATTCAAATTTCTCAGCAGCATAAACACACTTCCAAGTTTCTCCCAGTGTGCTCCTTGTCTAACAGCTGAGAAATAACCTACATTATCAAGAAAACATGGCCATCCTTCTTGCACAAGGCTATAAAATTATAATCGTGTTCTTACACTTAGGGGGAAATATTTATTGCTATTTAAAAGGATATCAGTTTGGTTCCACAGAAATAAAATGATAATTAGAATACCTTATTACTTTTTATGGTATAAAGAAAAAAAATACATGTTGTAGCAGGCATTTAGGGATACAAGGACTAACTGTAAGAACTGTCAGATGCATAGAAGTGAGTATTTGTTACATGATCCCATTGGTTACAAAGCAGCCTTCAAAGACATGGAATAGTAGAGCACAAAATAAATCTCTTGAGCCATTCTTTCCTTAGGGAACAAAGATGTGGGTGTCAGGAGGTTCAGACACTGCTCAAGGTCACAGTGAGGTCTGAGCCAGTTCACAGCCAGTCTGCTTCCCAGGGCATCTGCTTCCTCTTCCTCACAATATCTTTCTTGGATAGAGGCTTGTTTATTATGGTATTGCTCATGGGATACATCCTCTGCAAATCCATCTGCTCCAGATAAAAATAGATCAGGAACAAGAGGGTCAGAGCATGGTCCATTTTCTTAAAAAATACCCAAGAAGTTTGAAGAATAGGGAGGGCAAAAGTGAAAAATGTGATATCTCAAAAAAGAGGCCTCCTGCAGACTGGCTTCCTATGAGTCCACTGTGTTGAGGTCACAGTCTTGATACGGGTTGAATGGGAGCCACTGATTGGCAGATGGTTCCAGGGTTGACTACCTCCTAGGGGATGGAGAAGGGAGGACCACCTGGGAGGAATTATTGTCTGTGTATAGATATGACTGACCTCCTCCCTGAGATCATTGTACTTTAATTATCTGATTGATTCCTAACTTGATTACAAGCTCACGGAGAGAAGAGCATAAGCTCCATTCATCTGAATTTACCGAGGTATATTATATATTTGACACACAGTTAGTATGGCATGAAGGAATGAGTGTATGAATGGCACGTGCTTGAAATATTATTTTCATCCTGGAACACACCCTTTGTGTTTCTAATATTATTTGTATTTCTGATTGAGTAAAGTTTCCAGTCCCCCCTCCTCTATCACCTATCATCTGTCTATTGTTTAAAAATCATTAGGCTAAGTTCACCAGGCTTACAAATCTGTACTTAATCTCCCTGCATAGTCTCCTCTTTTATAGATTCTGAAGAAACAGAAGGATAAATAATCCATGTTTTCTTACCCTCTACTTCAGACATAAATTAAAACTCACTTTCGGTGAATGGCATTAGTATTATGTATATAGTTACATTCAAATATTTCAAGGTTCAATATGGATTTAAGATGTTCAGCAGCAACCGTTTCTGTGCAATGAGTCAATTTGCATCGGAAATTGAATCTACTTATTCAACAAATGTTTATTAAGAACCAAGTATAGATTTGGGGTGCCTGGACTGGATGCTCTAAGTTTATAACTAAGTAATGCTTAATTCTACATGCCGTCACCTAGAGAACTCCTCCTGCAGAGGAAGTCTAAGCACCTGACAGAGAGGCAAGACCAGGCAACAAAGGATTCTGCCTTCACAAAAGCAGAGCTTTAACTTGGCACCTAGTTAGCAATGCAGACAGTAAACAAAGATTTTAGGGACCTATGCTCAGGTCAGTCAGGGACTCAAGGCTTTGACCCTGAAAAGAATTTCAGGACTAGCTGGTTTAGGATAAAGCAGAGTTCTCGATTCTATTAAAGATGAGAATTAAGAGAGAGGAGTTCAGAAAAGAGCAAGACATACCCAATACCCAAGTGGGGGGTTTGTATTTCCTAAGAATAGGGGAAAGTAGGAGGTGCCCAAGTACAGATATTGTCTCCTCTAAGAGAAAGTAAGCAATTAACTGTTTTCGCATTAGCCCTATACACCTTTTAGGTGACTCTCAGTTTATATCTTAAAAAAAATTTTGCTCTCTCTTCTCTCTACCTTTTAACAAGGGATATGCAAGAGAGCTCCTGAGATGTCTTGGATAATTTTATCATCCAATAAGCTAAAAGCAGAAGCCACTAAACTGGCACCAAGAGTCTAGGACATGACTTTTCCCTATAAACAGGGTTTTACATATAATTCCTAGAAGATTTCAGGTTTATGACTGTGAAAGGAGAAGAGCCTGAAGCAGTTAGTAGGCTGGCCTTCTAGCTCTGCTGCTGCCACGAATTACCAGCCAGATTACAGAGAAAGGGGATTCTTTCCCTTGTGCATGTCTCTAAAACCTGTCCTATCTTTATGTCCAGTCTCAACCCTGGTTTTGTAATTATCTAACTATGTGACAGAGGACAGAGAACTGGGATCCTTGTATCTCAAGCATCTCTATTAGGATGGTTAGAGATCAGGCTTCAGCGTCACACAGACATGTCTCCAGTGGTTCCATCATTTGCCATCCATTTGACTTCAGGCAATATTTTTCATTAGCCTAGACCTTCATCACTTCTATCTGTAGAGCAAAACTTATAAATATATCTGTATCAAGTAGTTCTGTGAAATGTACATATTTTTATTTATCATAGAACCAGTTCTTTAATACTTAACAAATATATTATTAATAATATTAATTTAATGTTAGACACTAACCTATATTGGAATCTGGGATAACTTCTTTTGAATTACATTCATCATAAACAGTTATGAATAAGGAAAAATGCATAAATACATCAATCTGTGCACTAGCACTAAATATCTTCTCTTAAATAAAGGACCAGAAATCTCAATATGATCCATTGAAAAGGAACACTGGGTGACAAGAGTGACTCTAATAATCAACAGATCTCCCTTATTGACCATACTGGATTTAGGATTCATTGCATAAGCCTATTTTCCAGGTTGAATGCTATTGACTATTTTCCACATTGGAATGCCTCTATATGTAGACTATCATAAAAACTTAATCCAAATGGAAAATTATCACACATATGATACATTCTCAGTACCACGGTTCTACAGTAGGACATGCTGCCTGCTTTGATAACTCAGAGTTCTTTTGTACAAGAGCTGTGATTACTTCATAAAGGTCAATTCTCCCAAATCCCTGGAAACCATGGCATGCCAACCCACCAAGATCACAGAAGCAATTAAAAGTGTTTAACCGGGAAAGTTGCCAGGAACAGATGGATTCTGCCAGTGGGCTTTTGTTTTTGTTTTAAACTGCTCAACATTAGGCAAGTGACATTTATTCACCACACATCTATTTACTAATGAATCTTCTTCATATTCGTAAAAGAACACACTCATCACAGGGATTCTCACCTCAGGTGGACATGAAAATATGAGCCATAGAGACAGGGATGGGGACCGCTTGACCCTCAAACTTCCAACTTCCACTATGAATTAAGTCAGTTAAAAATAAGCCCATATATACTTGGAGAATAGGTATGCATGTGAAATTCTAACTTTATAAACTATAGGGTTCTTCAAGAGTTTTTCAAATTATAGCAAATAGAATAATCCACATGAGGAATGGGTTCAAAACGCTTTAACAAATAAACAATCATTCTTGTTTCTTGATGAGTTCAGTAAAATTGAGAAATAAAACATTTACAAAAAGCATCCCCCCTTAAAAAAAATAAAGAAGAAGAAGGAAGAAGAAGAAGAAAAGAAGAAGAAGAAGAAGAAGAAGAAGAAGGAGGAGGAGGAGGAGGAGGAGGAGGAGGAGGAGGAGAAAAGAAAGAGGATTGGTCATGTACATCAGTTGGCAGAGTGCTTGCCTAACATCCATGAGGCTCTGCTCAAACTCAGCACTGCCTAAAAGAGACATGGTAGCATAGGCCTATAATCCCAGAACTCAGGAGGTGGAGGGAAGAGGATCAGAAATCAAGATCAGCCTCTGTTAGTTTAACACTACACTGATTACATGAGACCTTGTCTCATGAAACAACAAAGGTCCAACTTATGCTGATAATGTGACACAATCTGACGCTATGCCTCAAACTGATAATTAAAAATCAAGATAAATAATTACTAGGAACAGATTTTGAATGAACTTTATCTTAAGTGAACAGCAAAAAGTCTTATATTTTCCTTTATTTAGTACCATTATTTGTATTATTATTAGCATTTTTTGTTTTTGTTTTGACATAGGTCTTGCTGGCCTGAAATTTGTATGTAACAGGCTGGCCTCAAACTCCAGGTACTCCTGCCTCAGCCTTCGAGTATAGAAATCAGCAGTGTTTACATCACATCAGGCTTCATGTTGTAATTGTAAAGCTATTATAGGCATAATATAGAATTGAGTCAGTAAGGAAACTGTTACCAAGAAAGCATAAGTTTTATAATTTTTAAGAGAATTACAAATACAAAAAAAGCACTACAAATTTAAAATCAAGGAATTTCAAGAGGACATTAAATACTACTAGATATTAACTGCTATGTCAAGTATCTATTCATGACATTTAATATTCTACATCTTCTCTGTCTCTGTTCCCTAAAATGCCTGAGACTCAATGGTACCTCAGTAGGGTGAGTAGAACTAGCACCAATATCTTGAATTCAAGCTACCAGTTTCCACTAAAGGTGCCAGGACTCCTTAGAGAAATGACTGAATCTGTAAATAGGGCAGGGAATATTCTACTACCATAAGTCAGCTTGACAGAAAGGTTTTTTCCTTAGTAAAAAATTTTAAATATTTGAATTCATAAAGAATGCTGACATTATTTTAAAATTTTAGAATCACTTGCCATCAAACTAATTTTTACACTAATTCTTTTACTTACCTTTTTGCTGGGGATTTGGGGAACGATGGGTTGTTTTGTTTTGTTTTGTTTTGTTTTGAGACAGGGTTTCATGGTCTCATGTAACCCAAGCTGATCTCTCACTCACTATGTAGCCCAGGATGACCTTAGAAACTTCTGGACCCCCTGCCTTTACCTCCAAGTGCAGGGATTACAGATGTGTGCCACCACATAAGACACTAATTTTTTATCTTCACAATTGCTAATTAAAATGAAAAGCTTAGTCATTGAGGTAACATATTAAGGTGGGTAATAGAAACTTTGTAGAAAGATTTTGTAATAAAAATGACAAAATTCTATTGAGCTAGGGAGAGCAAATGTAACAAATCTTAATAATTAGTGAATAAAGTAAATGGTATAAAGGTGGTAACTTCCTTTCCTGCAATTTTTCTATAGACTTTGAATCATCAAGATCAAAGTTGAGGGAAATGGTCATTGCCATGAGAAAGTTTGCGGGGGGGGGGCAGATTCTTTTAGATAAAAATACGCTAAAGGATTGAGAAGAGAATGTGATACCTTAATTAGGTCTTCCAAAGGATAAAAATGTCATAAACAACTCAAGAAGATAGTTGTGGAATGTGAATGTGGATTAGTATTAATAATTGCTGTTATAGCTTAAAGCAGACAGATACTGACCTCACGCCATTTAAAACTCTCTTTCACATGGTTCAATGAAAGCATAGCTAGCTCTCTACTTGGATGACATAGGATATATAAATAAATTGATAGCTCAATAGATAAAAAAGATAGATAATACATATATGGTATACTGTTAGCAATAATTGAGTCCAGGAATTGTTGGTATTCCCTGTATCATTCACTCAACATTTAAATTTGAAAATTAGCCTGATAAATTGCTGAAAACATAAGAATTAAAGAGGATACCTAATTTGGAGTTTTGTCATAGGATTGTGCATAAAAAATAAGTTAAAGGATACAGTGCATAATGCCTAGTGAGCAGATTTTCAGCAAATGTTATTTTATTCCCTTTAATATGTTTCATTTTATAACACAGAAACCAATTAACACATGGAGGAAATTGGGGATGCCTTATTACATTGAATGGGAAACGTTGGGTTTAGTACACATGTGAATAAGTAGGCTAAATTACCATAAAATGGTCCCTTGACTTCCATATGTGTTAATTGGATCTTGTTGGCTAGTTCTGAATTTCCCACAGGAAGAAAGAATCTTTATTTTCCCACTGTCTGTTTTGAGGCTGTGCATTTAGACTCAGCCAAGTGAAGAAGAACAATTCTCCATGTGAATAGTCCCTCCACATACTAAATGCTGCATCCAAATGCATGGACTCTGATTTAACATATCACCTCCACATACTAAATGCTGCATCCAAATGCATGGACTCTGATTTAACATATCCCCTCCACACACTAAACTCCCACATCCAAATACATAGATTCTGAATTACCATATCCCTTCCACCTTCTAAACACCCACATTCAAATGCAGGGACTCTGATTTACCATGTCAATTGACTACAACAATTACCATATTCTTATATCTTTGCTTTTAGCTCCCACTGCAGCCAGAACTGCTATTAGAGTTTAAGATGAGTACTTTTACAACACTTTCAATTTTGTTTATAAGTGGATCCTTATCCAGGGATTAAATCAAGACATGTTGTGCAGCTTAGTGTTTTCTTTAAAATACTGCTTCCCAAATTTACCTATGCTAAAAAATGAGAAAATCACCATGTGCATGCTAAAATATTTGTAAACTATAAACAGCTTAAAAGTTTTACACATTAAGTTCCAGGTTTTTTTCTTTCTTATTTTAACTTGCTTTAAAATTTAATCCTTACTACTTAGCCTTTTATAACTATTGCCTTGTGATAGACAAAAGAAAGATCCATTCACACACACAGATTTATAGGAAATGGGAGTCAAGTAGTAAATTCTAACTTGCCTTTAAGCACAAACTGAAATGACCTTTCCTCTATGTCTTCCTAAACCCACAGGCAAGGATCAAATCAGTATACCCCAATATTTAGCACATTGCCAAGCAAGAGGTAAGGACTCATTAAATACTTCTTTGGTAACTAATGAGCTCGTCCCTATAGTATTTATCATGCTAGACTATCAGTCTCCCTTCAATGGTCCTAACACTGAAAGTTTTTAATCCTCAAGGAGTGAGATGATAAAGAATAGGTTTAGGAAGATTAATATGACAAGGATTTCCAGAGGAAGGTTTTGAGGACACACTAAATGACCAGAGGCTAGCTACCTGTTATTGCTTGGAATGATACCAAAAATTCCTTCAGACCAGGTTTGAACTGCAGATCAGGGACAATCCCTTCATACCCTTAAAATATTAGGTTGATGGAATAGCAAAACCTAGTGACTTATTTGTAAGGTTTTTGGATTAAAGTTAAAAGTCAGGAAATCATTTAAACCTTTAAAGCCTCAGCAGAAATGTAAGGCAGTGTATGAAAGCTCTTTCAGTGCAATAAATATCTGCAGTAGAGATTTAGATTGTATGGGGCTAGAACTTGTTTTTTTCTCATTGTAGTGAATCAACAGTACCCTCATTAAATATTTATCCAGGACTTTTGCTAGGTTACTGTAGCAAAATGAAAATTTTAATGTCTCTTCCTTCCAATTATAGACAAAATAGATAATATGAATCTAAAGAGGCATGAGCACAGAGCAAATAACATTGGTATTGAAATCTTGCAGGTTTATTGATAGTCACATAAGCAGAGCTCTATGGAAACACACAAAGTATATAGAAAAGGTGGCCTGATGAAAATAAATGAACGAAGTACGTGAAGCTATGGTGTTAGCAAACAGAGAATAAGACTGAAATGGGATTGAGCACTAAGGTGGCACAATGGGAAAGGAAACCCAAGGAGGGTTTCCAAGAAGCGGGAGAATGAAACAGACATTACTTATGCAAGATTCATGTACTTGTTAATTTACAAAATTATTTCCGAGAGCCTTCCATGTCAAACATTAGGCGCTTCAGAGCCAGAAATAACTAAGTCATTGTTCGTTTCCTAGGAAATGTTTCCTAGGAGTTTCTAGCCTTACAAAGAAGGGAGATAAGGCAATTAATAATTACTACCCAGTGAGGTAAGTATTTAAGGAGGAGTTTGGAGTTAAGAAACACTTCAATAAATCAAGATACCAAGTAACAGGATTACAGGAAGAAAGGATATATAACCCTAACCCGTATAGGTGAGAGATCGATTTGCACAAATGATAACGGGGACACGCCCTGGCACAGGGAATACATGCACCAGTAAATACCTGCAGACTAAAAGAAAAGGGCATTCTGATTGTACAATGACTATGGCATGCATAGACTGTGGCAGAGAAGACAGATGAACAACTTGGTAAAGAGCAGGTTGAAAGAATTGGGAGTGCGTGTTGATTATTTTGTACGTCATTCTGTAGGTAACGCACAAATAACTGAAGTTTCTAAGAAGGGACAATACGGTAAACAATCTAAAAATCCATCAAAATGCATGCAATGCAAGGTAAGGGTGGGCATTCATTGTACCTTCCATTTTTATGCTGCTGGGTAAAGTGTTAGATAATCAGCTCACTAGCGCTCAGAAAAAAACGTGTTGACTGAATTTGGGGAAGGAACTTAAGATAAGGTAGAAAGTCTATAAATGTACCAACCACTAAAACAATAAAAAATTCATTTTCTTGATGTTTTCCGACTCATGTTTATCCACAAATCACTGGGAGCTTCACATATTATCGCTGGATTTTTACACAAATGAAAATATTTATCATTAAGGATGTTCAATTAAGTATAACAAAAGTTCATTGCTGTATTCAAGACTTCCTCTATAACACATAGTTTCTCCAGCAAGCCAGCAATAAACTTTAGAAGGATCTATTCTAATTGTTCTGTTTACAAATCAGAAGATTGGCTCCAGGAGTTGCCATATGTCTTATCGAAAGATAACAGTAATTTGGGGCAGCACCAAAGGTTTAAATTTTGACTTCTGGCTCCCAGTCCAATGATTGTTATGAAATAGTGGACTGACTCCTCTCAAAGAAGAGGACTTTGGTTTTTTGTTTGTTTGTTTGTTTTGTTTTGTTTTAAAGAAGTGGCTCTGATGTACTCTTGTACTTTAAGATTGCATTATAGTGTCCTCGTCATGGGGTGACCCAATAACTGACTCACACACGAACAGCCTAAATGACTCCAAAAGAATTTCTATCTCCTGATATAAGGAGATGATTCGGTGGAGTGAAAATACAGCATCCTAGAGGGAAGGACCTTTGTCAATTCTTTAAAAACTCACTCCTAACAGAGGCAGAATATCCTAACAGAGACTGGATGTATGCACTGTCACGGAAGTCAAAGTCACTGACAGAACTGAACAATAAATACACATGACCTCGTAAGAGTGAAAGCATGCCACTGTCAAATGATGAGAGAGAGAGAGAGAGAGAGAGAGAGAGAGAGAGAGAGAGAGGGATTGGCTCCATTAGGAGTATTTCAAAGCCATTTTCTCCAGGCGTAATTTAAAACATATCAAATTAGTATCCCCAGCTACACACATCTTCGGGAAAACACTGCCAAGCAAACTTTCTGAGTAGCAAAGCGATTTTCCTGTACTCTTTACTTTTTGTGAAATGGTACTTTAAGTTAGAGGGAAAAGAATCTCATTGTATCTGGAAATATTAAGTGATTAAGCTTTTTAAATTGGTCATTCCTTCAAGCAGTCTAAAAATGTATACTTTAAAACCAAGTATTTTCCCTAAGTTTGATAGAGTGTTGATTTTTATATCTGTGTAAAGCACATTTGCATTGTCCACCATTGTTAAATTGTAGATTTTCAATAGTGTTTCAGAGTGAAGGTCAGAAGTAGGTCATCCTCATAGTAAATTATATCCTATACCAACAGAAATTCAATTTTACAATATATAGCTTCCCCTTGGGGTGTTACTAAGAACTTCCTCTGCATTCTTTATTGCGTCTCTCAAAGTCTCATTTCTGATTCTGTACATCAAGAGAATCTTCTGTCAAGGCTTCATATACTGTCATTGTAGTATTATAGCACTCTTCCTATTGAAGTAAGCACCAATGTGATGGTGAAAGGGACAGTAGGCATGTGTGCAATCACTCTCATATTTGAACTGTGATTTAGTCCACAGATGTACCCCCCTGAATAAAGCAAGCTTCTATTAAAAACTTTTGAAATCTATTAAAGGGACAGCATTTCATTTGATACAGTAATGATACTATTAATACTTATAGATACTATTTGTCTTATTGCTACTCTTTATAATATACTATATATACATATATGTGTATATGTATTATAGGACTTACATGGAGTACTTGTATGGAGGACAAGTAGACAGGTTATTCCACAACTGGTCACACTCGGAGAATATATGTCTGAGAAATTCCCAGCCCTAAGTGACATCTACAGTGGAACCTCTACACCTAAGGCTCAAGGAATATAGTAGAAGAGGGGGTAGAGAGAGTAATAATACATCCCTCATACAACAAAGTGGGATGCATACAGAAAGCCACAGCTGGCTAAGTTTAGAAAATAAGAGACTGTAGAGTATGTGTCCCTGAATGGGATTCCAATACTAAACCTTACCCACCCACCACTCAGGGACCATTGTGGAAGAGAGGGTGAAAAGATTGTAAGAGCCACTGGAAACTTACTCATATGAACTTGCAACAATGGTGACAGCATGCATAAGACCTATGCTGACTCTGTGACCTTCCTCTGAAGTCACATGTCTAGGAAGCACAGGTCTGTAGTACATTTATCTCACCCAAGTGCCAGCTACCAAAAGCATGGCAAATAATAAAGAACAATTGTTTGAAGGATCTAGAATTTGGGATAATTTGCTATGCAAAATAGAAGCTAATACTGTCATTTTGGGGCAGACAGTAGGATTATAGACAGCATGAAATACTACAGAAATTCAATAAATATCTGTTAATGAATAAAAGAGCTTAACATCAACTAACTGGGCTTCTAATTATAGTCTGAGGAGAACCATAACTTTCAGTGAACAATTTTTTTATCCTTTCTTTCTAAATGTTAGCATCTCCTCCATAACCCCTGAGAACAATAATCATAGGACAAGAACACTGTTCAAATAGCTCAGAGTAAAGTAGTATATACTCTTTATGGATTAGTGTGCAAATACATGAAGCTGTTTTGTTTTGCTTGTTTTATTACATGAGAGTCCATCCAAACAATATTTTCTAACCCTTCAGTGGGGAGAACCTAAAAACAAATTAACACATTTGTAATCTCAGGAGAATATGACCATTGTAGTTTCCAATAGGTCCACTGGCAAGAAAGAACTCTATATAGATAGAAGGTTGTGGGTTGGAATTAAATCAAGTTTCACATTCTGATTCTACACTTTTGTACTAAGTGGCAACATCAGTAGCAGATAACGTAAAAATGACTTTTATGTCTCAGGGTTCCATTTTAGTTTAACATTTATATACTTAATTTTCATAGAAAATCATAAACAACTGTTGACCCTGTTCTAGAGAAAGGGAAACTGGGGCCCAGAAAGGTAAAGGAACTTTAAAGTCACACAGCCAATTAGTGGTAAGTCAGGACCAGTGTCCCTACTCTTGAGTAACTTATCATGTTTAAATATCCACATATTCAATAAAAGAAGAATTCAAATGGACACCTTTAATATTGTATTTTTCATTATTATTGATTTCTTAGAGGATAGTGGTAGAGCAGTAAAGAATTTAGGATCACAACTGGGCAAAGGTACAGAGAATAAGAGACTGTAGCAAACTTATCAGTGAATAGGAAATCTATATCAAACCTCTGTCACCCAAGGTTCAGGGACTATTGTGGAAGAGGGGGTAGAAAGACTATAAGTTAAGAGTCAGAGGTGGTGGATGACCACAAGGAAACCTAGTTTTCCAGACAGCTGATCAGTTATTCATGTGAACTTACAGCAGTGGTAACAGCATGTATAAGACCCATGCAAGCTCACGCCAGACAAAGAAGTAGGGAAGTGTGTAAGAAGCCCCATACACCTCAGCAACCCCTCAGTTATCTGGTAAATAAATTTATCAATAAATTCATTGGTTCCCCAGGAAAACTTTAATCAAACATTGGCACCACACTAGAACTTTGAAAGGAAATAAGCATTGCTTAGCATCTCCAGGAAAAGAAGTCTCACAACAGATGGAAAATTTATTTGCTAATGCTATTGCATCTCATAATTATTAAAAAACGAGAATATAAAAGATGTTAAAAGGATATGGGAATGGAGATATTTTCTAAAATAGAAAAAATGAGAAAGCCTAAGCAAGTGATGAAGGTCTGTTTCGGTTTATTATGATATATAAAGGATGAGAAAAAAATAATATACACATAATCTTAAAATGTCTATGGTCATAGTTTAGTCAACTAGTTTAAGGAACATAAATATATCTAGTCAAAGCTTACCTGAGAATATTTGGTTTTATTACCCAACCCTTATCTACATAGCATGTGATAATTAAAAGTACTAGACATGTGGAACTAACCTTAACAGCCATAGTTTGAGGCCTATGCTAATATTGTCAGAAGGACTTAAAGGACAGTTTTTGCCCCTTGCCCTCCAAGGTCGACTAAGTTCCAGGGGACTATGGAACATCTCTCAAAATGTCCTGTAACTGTGGTGAGTCACCTGTCCTAGTGTTCATGGAGGCCGTGGAGACCCCCTAAGATGGACATGAACCAGTGTCCAGTCTACAAAGAGGAGGGTCAACTCAGAGGAAACATCTCATTCATGCTTCCAAGTGAAGCCAGACATGGTTGAGCAGGACCTTTGACTGATTTTCACATAGATGGAACTGATAAAAGAAAGGAGCCAGGGGCTCCTCCCAAGCCCATGTGACCCCTGAGGAACAGATCCTCAAATGACCTTAAGTGTAAAAATAAATTGATTTATTTGGGCCAACTGCATGGTCTTAAACACACAAATGGATAGTATAACCCAAGAGTAAAGTCATCAGTATACTTCCTTAAGAGTTCAAGGGATTACATTTCCCAGACATTAAGCTGAAATCCATATAAAAAGTTATTTAGACAATTATTTCTCATTGATGATATTGTTCTTAACCAGAAAGTGCTGCTCAGATGTAAGACTTCAAATCTTGATCTCCAATACTGAAGTGCCCACCTGTAGCTAAGGGAGATTACCAGCTATTATTCTAAAATGATGGATAAATTTGTTTTCTCCCCCTATCTAGAACCCTTTGAGAGGGAATTGACACTGATTCTAACCACTCCAACAGCTATCAAAATACCTGAAAGCAGATCCTGAATCCATCACTCTAGAATCCAGCCTCGGAAGACAGAAGAAAAATGAGGAGGAACCCAATACAGGGATGCTTTCAGAAGCCCTTGTCAAGAAATTACAATGAACTCTCATATGAACATTTGAAAACTGTCCTCTGCTGACTTTTTTCTATTTCCCTGTCTAGAATTTGTAATGCTAATTATTCTTACCTTTACTTCTCCTTCACATCTCCTATTCATGATTCAAAGATTTTCTTTTCCTCCTTGAGGTAAGAGCTATGCAATTTGGGAGTCTTTTAGATAGACCCACTGAAGGGGTACCCCAATTGCCTCAACCTGCATCCCTGTTCACCATGGAAGAAGCCAGAGCAGTCTGCACCCCTATTCCCTATTGACAATTTAGGTAACCTCTTCAGGGGATGGTGTGATAAGAATGGGAGGTAGGAATTGGCTAGGCAGTTAAGGTAAAAAGACCCCATATAAAAGTAGCCAGTTTCTTGGCTAAAACTGACAATGTCCTTGGGCCTCTTAGGAACCTACTCTGTTCCAAAGGCCAAAAATGTCAAAAATATTTGGGAGCTTTTATCTAATCCTTAAAAGATTTTAGGGTTATCTCTTCAGGGGGGGGGGATGTTAGAGTAGCCAAAAGCCCCATAAAAAAAATTAAAGAAGAAGAAAGTACATGAAGTTATCAGAAAAAAAGTGATGGGGAGATATGGGAGGAGTAGGAGGGGAGGGAGTGGGCATGGATTTGATCAAAACTCCTTATATGCATGTATGAAATTCTCAATAAATTATTTATTAACAAAAGAAGCCCCAACCTTAGCTGAGGACCTACAAGTTACTGATAAATACTGGGAGAAGGAGAATTGGTTTTCTTTAAGGATGTAACACTAGATATGCTAACTAGGCTCCAGTGGATGGATGCCCACTGAAGGTCATCTGGGGACACAAACTTGGCTCTATAGGCCTAAACATATATGTGCTACCTGAAATCTAGTGGGGGGTGGAGTATAAGAAGCATGCAACTAGGAGGGAAGGTCCAAATATGATTTTAAAAATTGTATGAAATTTTCAAAAATTCAATTAAAAAGGAAAATCAAAAAGGAATATAGGTTCAGTACTGGAACTGTTCACTGTTTATAAGTTACTTAACATCTCAGTGATTCAATTTTTATGCAAAAATACCAATGCATTTTAGCACTTAATATAAACAAAATGAGATGACACACAGAAAGCTCTCACAATAGAATCTGGAATGTAGTACGCACTGCTTGTTCTTTTACGTTACTCAGACAGATTTTGTTTTAAAAAGTAAAATCATGGGGCTGTAGAGATAGATCATCAGTTAAGAGGAAGCCATCTCTCCAACCCCACCAACAAATTGTCTGTTACAATGCATTTATTATTAATTTTATTGGCATCATATATATCTAGTCTCTGACTATGCAATAATTAAAGCAATATCCATTGGCAGGCATGAATGTTGTTTAAATTTTCTTAAAGGAATCAAGGAGGTAAAGAGCTATAAGGAGCTTGAGAGGGAAGAACAGCAGGAGACAGGTGTTACCAAGGGAGAAATGGGTAAAACGAGGATATTAAATTTTCTAAAATGTGAACAACATTATATATGGCCATTCATATATCCAAATTTCTATATAGTTTGAATTAGGGTAAATACTTAAGAATGGAACTTGCAAATTGGAAGATGATACAGTAATTTTAACGACATTATTGAAGAAAGTGCAGAGGAGCTAAGGGATCTATGGGAAATTTTAAAGAACTAAACAATGCTAATTTTCAAAGGAGCAACCTCTGAAGTAACAAAGAAAGATCTTTGCAAAATCCCCAAACAAATGGAGACCGCCAGCTAGCATAGTTATGCTGAATTTGGACTCCAATCTGCTTAATTCTTAAATGTAGAAAACGTGGCTTATAGAGCGCATATATTGTTGTATAACGTTAAAATTGGAATAACTGTCTAAGGTAGTTTGGCACATATAAATGGAGCGTTTTGGGAGGCACAGGTATCGACTGTTTGCAGCCTGGTGAAATATTTTACTTTACCTATTATAATTCTAAGACACAAGAATCACAGTAAATAAATTGTCAGTCTTGGTAGAAAATCTTAGATGTCCTGGCTACTTCTAAGAGAGAGAAGAAATGTTTTCTTTAATAATGACCTCTATATACCACAGCTTGAAATTTCACTCAAACATCCAATAATACCACAATGTACTGTTTGTCTTCAACCAACATTTTGGGAATATGACTGAATTGTTCTTGAATTCTTTTTTTCATTTTTTCACTATAGTTTTTAATTTATTTCCTACCAAAATGAGGTAAAAGACCAGGTATGGTGGTACACACCTTTAATCCCAGCATTTAGGAGGCCAAGGCAAGCAGATCTGTGTTAGATCAAGGTTAGCCTGGTCTACATAGCAAGTTCCAGGTCAGCTGGAGCTACAGGGAGACCATGTCTCAAAAAGACAACACAAAAACAAAAAGAAAATTAGGTAAAAGCTTCATAGACTTGATTCAAGAGATGACAGCATGAGTCATCAGACGGCAAAATGAATGCTGTCTGACATATTTCGTCTAAAGAATTGATTTTTTAGTCTTTGTTTTTCATCTTATCCAAACTTGGTTATAAATTGATTCAGTAAATCAAATTATGTCCAATCAGCCTGCTTATTCTTTAATATATATTTGGAGAGTCTACTACCTGGTGAAAATAAAACCCAAAGACAAAAAAATTCCTTCCTTGTGAGAAA
>NW_008347536.1:4873171-4891501 GCF_000622305.1 Nannospalax galili | reverse complement strand
GTGGGAATGAATATTTTAAATGCATCTACATTATGCCTTCTCAACATGCAAAGCAATATAATCACATGAAAATTCACAGTAACAGTTGACTGTTATTCTGAATCCTCCCATTCTTGTTTCTCTACTAGAAGCTCAGAACTTCATTTCCCTTGTTTCTTAAATATGTATGTGTCGTGGAGCGCTCAGACTCTTAAGATATGTTTTCCTTACGCTCTCCTCATCTGGCATCTTATTTCATGGGCACACAGCCGAGAATGAAAATTATTTTAAATGGGCCCTCATTCCTCTCCCTAGCAACTTCATAGCAATATAGAAATCTATGATTTTAATTTCTTTCAAAAACTCTAAATCCCTAAAGTCTTTGTTTCCTTCCTCAGAAAAGCACTTTCGCTTTTATTACACTGTTGTTTCATCTACAAAGGCAAAAGAGTAAGTGACTTCTTGCTCAAAGGTTGGCAAACACTGATTTGTGTGTGGAGCTCCATTATTCCCTGCAGTTTGGGAGCAAGACTGTTATTTATTCCCTGAGAGGTGTATCAGTGAGATGGAAGTGCATGAGATTAGCACCCTTGATTTAGAGGAGAATATGCTTCCTAAATAAGATATGAAGGGCAGGGCTGGGCTATCATTCCATCACAGAATATTTGATATAGTCTCAGAAAGACGTAGCTAAAATATAAGTTTTACAAAAGAAAGTGACAGATGACACTAATCCCATTACTAGTAGCTAAGAAGTTGAAGGGAATAGTGGTTAGGTGGCTGGGCTCCAGAGTCAGTACATCTGAGTTCAAAACCAAGTTCTCCTTATTACTATGAGACTGAAATACATGTCTCATCTTTTGGCCTATTCATATCACATATCTATATAGGCATGATAGTAATTCCATTCAAGAATTATTTTGCAGATTAAAAGTGTACATAAGGGGCTGGAGAGATGGTTCCATGGTTAGGAGCACTGGCTGTTCTTGCAGAGGACCTGGTTTGATTCATAGCACCCACATAGCAGCTAACAACCATATGTAGCTCTAGTTCCAGGGGAATCTGATACCCTCTTCTGACTTCTACAGGCATTGCAGGAGTTGGGTGCACTTACATACATGCAGGCAACACACTCATACACAAAAAATAAAAATAATAAATAAAATATTTTTAAGTGTACATAAAAACACACAGTATGGGATATAGCTAACATCTAATAAATACTATCTGTTATTAATATTTTGACAATCATGTGTTTTTTCTATTGCTGTGGTTTCTCACTTCTTTTTTCATTTTGTTTCCTTAACATTCATTCTTTTCAGACATTATGTTTTTCTTTTATTATTCCTTGCCTTATCCCTGATTACTTCCTTTCTCTATTATTGAAACGGCTTTACCATGTCTTTTACTCAACAGCCTCTTCCCTGGAGTTCCCTGGCTACCGAGGGAATCCATCCTTGTGTATCTCTTGCTTTGCTTTGTTCCACTATCTTTGCAGTGGGAAAACAGTTGTACCTAACAGACAGAGCAATCTGGAGACCGAAATGAGATCATTCAGATTAAGGCCCATAAGCAGCATCGTGTAGAGAATCAGTTAGATGACAGCAGTAAATTATTCTCAACCACAATGTCCTTTCCTCTTTGACTCACTGTTAATTGCTGAAAGTTTTCTCAGTTCAGAAGTTAGCTTTCTGTAAAAATCCTCTTCTTACTCTCCAATCCATCCCTAAACCTCAGTCCAGTATTCAAAACCAGCTCTATATCCTGCTCTGTGTGCCCACTGCTCCCCAAACAACTTCTAGTTGGAGCATAGCTTTCATTGATTGAAACTAATTGTATCTTTCTTTCCTCAATAACAATGCAACATCTTCTAGAGTCAACCCTATACTCCTTGTCTAACTCTGTGTCTTAATCACAGACATTCAGCACAAGTTTAAACTAAGGATCAGACAGCAACTTTGACAAAATTTTCTACATCTGTCCCTGAAGTTTCAGGTAGATAACCCTCTTTCACTGACACCTTTACTTCAGACTCCTTAACTTAAGGAAACTTTTCTTTCATACCACATTAAATGATTTTTTTATCCTTACTTATAAATGAAATCCATTTCAGAATTCTTCTAAAATTTATCTACAAACTGAGCAATGAAATGAGAAAATACAATAAATCTGCATATACTTTTAAACAGAGAATTGGGGTGGAGAAAAACGAGAACATAAAGTCCTTTCCTAAGTAAATAAACAACCACACTAAACCAAAGGACAACGAAAACCCCCCAAACATACATAATCCAAATGATTTCTTAAAATTGCTTCTTCACAGAAAAATGTTTGTTACTTGTTTCCTATAACATGGTTTCATGGAAGTAAGTTTTCATAAAATCAAAGCATTTGTGTATGTCTGTAATATACAGTGTCAAAAAATTCAGATGAACTTGTTAGGATCATATATGGTTGCAGAACTACGAGTCCATCCTGCAGCCGGGGTCAACGGCACCCCAGGACAGCTAGGAACGGAGCTCAATAGACAATCATAAACCCGTTTAAACATTATGGAGAGTCTTTGCAATTGTTTTTCAACTCAATTACATGGTTCTAGAGTAAGAACTTCATCATTGACAATACTATGTGGTAATGTCAAAGTCTGGGCACTCTTGCTAGTGTGAGAACATTTTAGAAAACTTGGACTATATTTGTTAATATTAGTGAACCCTTGAGCAAAAGGCTTAATTCTGACAAGTCAGTATTGACTTATTCATACAAAGGAGTACATGATTTCAAGAAACTGTTTTGTAATCCAATAGGATGTTTAAATACTGTAAAGCCCTGAAGTTGATGGATTCCAGAACTAAATACATACAAAACATACTTCCCCATGCTTGCTTTTAATAATAACATTAGTTGGGTCTAAGTATTTCTGCCTCTCCCCAAAGATGTATTTCTTAGAGTTCAGGAACACTTCATCACTTATTTGCTTCTCAAAGATTATGAATTGGAGCACAGCAATTGTTCTAAAGCCTGGTGAATATATGAATGAAGGAGAATGGAATTAATGACAATGACTAACAAAAAGCCAAATGAGTAAATTGCTGATTTGACTTGAGGATGGCATTTTCCTAAAATGTTTTAGAAGAGAATTGGGTGGGTAAGAGTGATTGCTCTGCAAGCTGAGGACCTAACTTAAACACACAGCACCCATGTAAACAGCTGGGCATGGTTGCACATTCCTGTAACCCTAGATTCAGGTACAGAGACAGGTAGATCCTGGGAACTTGTTGGCTGTCCAGACTAGCCAAAGTGAAGAACTTCCATTTCAGAGAGAGACGCTATCTCGAGGGTATTCAGACATGCAGATATTTGGCAGAGTAGGCATAGAGCAAAGATAGTGATAGAGGAAGACACTCAACATCTTCCTCTGGCCTCTGTATACACACAAATAGGTATACACACTGTATAATCACATGTATGAAACACACACACACAAATAAGAAAAAGTAAGATATTTTAGAAGAGAAATTATAAATTATATAATAGTTCGTTAGGAAAACATGTAACAAATTTGTATAGATACAAAATACAAAATGTGTTCAATGTAAAATGCCATTAAACTTCACATGTAAGATCAAATTACTGGACAAACAGGGTAATTTTTGTTAATCTTCTGGTCTTTCTATTCATTAAGAGATACTTCAAGTAGGATCAGCATGCAGTGGTTAATTATAATTAGACCTCATTTGTAGTTGGTCTCTATGAGCAGAATACACCTCATGCTGGACAACTGAACAATTACTTTCTGCACAGTCATTCTGACAGAATTAGAAGCATTAAAAAAATCACACATTAAGAAGAAAACCTGATGTCCCTCTAAATATCTTAACTGGCTTCCTATGCTCTGACACAGATGTATCATTATGAAGTTATATAAAATCTTTTTTGAAATCTGTATGCATTGCAACGGGGGGAGAGAAGATGGAAAGAAGGTAGAGCAATTGACTGCTTCAGGATTTCAAGTAAGAAAAATAATTATCTTCACAGATAACATAAAATCAAGTGACCTAAGGACTCAGATAGAGCTCAGTGGTAGAGTGTGTTCTTGAAATGTGTAAGGCCATGGGTTCAGTCATCAGCATCCCCAGACCTGTTCCCCAGATGAGAAGAAAAATCTCCAATAGGTCTTACTCTGTAAATCATCTGAAAGTGGTTCATAGATCAGCAACTCCTGAATGCTATTTAATGAGTGCACTAATTTGAAAGAATTATCATGGTGATGTACTACAAGGTAGTAACGGTGAAGGTGAAAGCAAGCTGTCTCTGAGACAGGGCTTGCCAATGCATGTCCTGGTTCTGTTCTGGGCAAGGATACCTCTACTAGTGAACCATTCTGAAGGTGTAGACAGCTGACGATTATGTTCTTTATGTAGCAGAGTGGAAACAGCCTTACTAAAAGTATTCATCAATATCTAAGCATATTCAGAAGCATGGCATGGTTCCATTTTGTTCCCTTACATTTAGGACTTACAGTTTGTTTTATTTGGGCCAATCAAAGGTTTTCAGAAGCAACATATGGAACTTCACAGCAGAAGATTCTAAAAGTCATTGCACTCTCCCTCCATCATTCCTTTCTTCTTGCTGGATCAGTTCTCTTATCCTGGTGTCCAGAGTAAAGAGAGCCTCAGGACACACACCCACTGTGAACATGAAATATGAAGGCCTATGTGCCTTAGCAACAGAGAGTTTGTGGTTGTCTATAGCAGAATAAACTTACTTGGACACAAGAGAGCTTAGGGTTATCATTTGGTTCCCCTTATCACTTCTGTATCAAGGGAAAATGAACTTGTGGGAATAGATGGTCATTTAGTCAGTTTAGCAGCCTTGTCTCATTAAAATTTATAGAGTCAATAAGTATCTATTTATCTCCATTATTATCTTATGAGCTTTGCTAATAAGAATTAGTATCGCAGGGTTTGATTGACTCTGGCATGCTGACAGATTTGAGTTTTCAAGCCTACAAAACACAAAGTCAAATCCTGGAATTGGATGTAGGTTGCCAAGGTAATGCAATCTCTTTTAGAGATTCCTTGAAGACAAGTGGCTCTCTGACATTTCCAACCCATGCACACACCTATGTACTAGAAGGCACTGATTTTTTTTTCTCACTTTCTTTTTTTTAATTATTTATTTCATAACCAAATGATTAGAAGAGGCATTTCATTACAACAGCATTGACATAGTTAATAACAATTTAACAGCATTGACATATTCAATAACAATTTCCAGAGCTAAGATGCTTCTCTTTCAAAATTGGCTGTAAATTATTAGGTTTACAGTTGAATTAATACAGTTATACAATATTGTACTCCATATAAACCCTATAAGACATAAAATTAAATGATGTTTTAAAGTTTGAAAAAGATCTCCATTTCATTATTAAAATACACAGTTTCATACAGGAAAATTCATTTTTAATACAACTGACACTAAGATGCACATGCATTTCTAACCTCTGTATATCTGATTATTACTAGTCATAGTCGGTTACTTTCTGAAGGCACTGATTTTTAAAACTTGGACAGCCTAATGGGATAGTATATTGTATAAATTTTAAAAGGCAAAACAAGTCTCTAACTTTTTCTTGTATATCTGCTATGCATCTCAGATGTTCCTGTAGACAACTCCATGAATCTCATGATAGCCATAGAAGGTAAATCTAATGTATACTCAATTTACCAAGGAGTAACCTATACTAAACCTATGGTTTAGTTAAGTAATGTGACTGCACAGTTAACATGGGGCCAAAATTTTAACCCAGGTCTTCTGACCCAAGGTTCAGAAGTGTTTTTATTTAAGCTGGAAAGCATTTAACTATATTTTCATACTTCAGCTACAAAGAACCTCCTATGCAAATAGGCAGTGATTTGATAAACACCCCTATTCGTCTTACCCTTATGGTATTTAGTTTGATACACTCTGAACACATATTTCCATTTTCACCTTAATCATTTGCAAGAATGAATAGTCCAATAAAGACACAAAAGAGTGTAGTTCCTATGGCGCCAAAGTGAGTCATATGCAATAATTTGCAAGAAACACAAATAATTATACACGGTGACAACTGAACACATATTGTAGCACAAATCTGTTTGACTCATTTCAAAACCTCTTTTCTAACTCTGTGGTCACTGACCTGAACAAGAATAATTGTTTTTGTAAGGTAGCTATTTGTAGCTTCTATAATATTTCAACAATTAGAGAGACACGATGCTAGAGAACGGCAAGGTGGAAGCAATTGTGGACAAAAATACTTATTTTCCTGTGTATTTATCTGAGCCATTTGGTGTTCCCAACCCCAATAATGGTTTTTTGAGAAAGAAATAAAATAACAGAACAACGGACCATATGAATATCCTAGCATAATTTAAGGAGCACAGTGAGTGTTTGTTAAATGCAAATTATTTTCCTGCTTCCATTTCTGTGAATCTGAATGCTGATTATTGTAGGAATATAGTAAACTTGCTTCTCATCCATGAAACATCTCTGTAGGTCCAAAGAGCATGTTTTGTATAGTCATTTAGGATTCAGACCAACAGACTCCATATTGTAGCTTTAGGATCTTGAAAAAGAAGTCTTCTAGATCTATGTGCCAGGAAAAGAGAATGCTGGCTGGAAGGAGTGATGGTTTGCCTTGGTTGTAAACTTGACCAGATCTGGAATCACTAAGACACATGTGTGTGGACTGATCTGTAAGGGTATTCCCTGGAAGGATTAACTAAGAAGGTAAGTCTTCCCCCCACATTGGATAGTGCCTTCCAGCATCAGCCAAAATATACCAGGAACCAAAGTTTACTTTTGCCTGACTACTTCCATTACGTGTTACTGAGCACATCTACCTGTTTGTGCTAGTGTCATCCTTTGCTGACACTGGAACCCAACAGCTTCAGTTTCCGAGCACGGACTGAAGACCTGTGGCTCTCCAAGGATCCTGCAGGCCTTCACTACTCAGTTGGAGCTGCTGAGCCATCCAGTCTCAAAGACTGAGATGTAAGCCATCCCAATTAGCCCCACTTTCCCCACAATCTGCTGACCAGAACTCCATATAGCCCTGTTAATTGAGAGGACAACTGAGCAATGTGGGGTTACAGATTAGGGCTGCATCACTCTCTGCCATATTGTCTGTAGTCCTGTGTATAAAGTGGATTTCACTAATCCTCAGTCTTACAAGAAACTTTAAATAGGGCTCGATCAGCTAAGGTTTTCAAGATTGTGACTAACTAGATCATCCATTCCCAGAGTTATGTTTAACACAAAAATGGGTGGTTTTTAGCCAAGATGGCTTCAGGTCAGCTTATGATATTTCATTTCTCTCTCCACGGGATATGGTCCAAAATTAGAAGCCTCTTAAAACTGGTACTCTTGACCAAATGATCGTGCTGTCCCCAGTTTTGGATAAGTGCTCCCTGACAGTACAATAAACTGAAGATCCCAAGTTACAAGGTAATGTGCTGCTTTTTAAAAAAATATTCTATTTATTACTATTTTTTAAATTTTATTTGTATGAGTGTATTGTGCATGCATGTGAGTGCACCCATGTTGTACAACACCGCGGAAGTCAGGAGATGGCTTTGGATTCTCCTGGAACTGGCGTTAAGGACGGTTCATAGCCACCATAGGGGTGCTGGGAATCAAACCCAGGTCCTCTGCAAGAGCAGTCAGTTCTCTTAACCGCTGAGCCATCTCTCCAGCTCCCAGTGTGCTACTTTTTAAAGTATTTGCATGCTGATTTGAGTTATAAGAGAAATTACTTTTATTCAAAAGTTTTTAAAATCTGCCTGAGATACTGATTTTTTACTCCCAGAGTCAGAGAAGAGAGAAGAAAAGGTCCTATGAATGTGCTTAGACAGATGATGTGTCTCTACTCTGAAAAAGCACATTGCCATGGATTGAAAACTCGGTTGCATGACTAAGGAGTGAAATTTCTTTCTAAGCATGCATCCACTGAATAGTTCATTCAACAGCTCAATAATTATTTGGTACTTCTACTTGTGAGTCTCTGAGTTAAACATTGTACATACAAAGATATTCAAGCCTCATTCTCAAAAGTTCATAGCAATGCAATGTCATTACTGCTAAAGTGAGTGTGTGGCCTAAAGTACAAGGCAAACTAGAAGGAGGATATAGACTGCTCTTTATCCGAAGGCCAAGGAAAATAATTTTAATATATCTGTGCTCCTCGGATGGTGGAGTGTGAAAAATGGGAAATTATATGGGGACTTTTTTGTTTGCAGAAGAAAGAGCTTGCTATCATACTTGATTTCATCCACCCAGTTACTTAGGCAACCAAAAAATAAAAGGGAAACATTGGGAAAATGTACTGAATGGTTAATCAATAGCAATTTCGTCTTTTCAGAGTTTGGTTTTGCCTGAGAGGTACCATTTTTTTTTACTGGGTCCTACGATATATAGATTCTGATAGTAATTTAATTATCTAGTAATTTATGATAAACTATATGCTCAATACTTATAAAATTATTATTTATTCAAAAATATTTAGCACAGTACATGGCACAAACCTGGGACAAGTTAAATGTTTGATAAAATGTGCTCATTCTGATTGTGATTGTGTAAGTATTAGCAGTACTGGCATTGTAACCCCATAAAGAACACAATAATATAGAATCGTTTGGTATAAAGATGACAGTCATCAAGTGGAATAAATTGCATGTGGTGACACTTTCCTAAAATAAAACAAGGGATACTCATTTCAGCATGATCTAACAATTTTGGTACTATCTGAAATGTTTTTAAAAATACTTTATTATTTTTATTTTATGCGAATGAATGTATAACCTGAATGTGTGCAAGTACGCCCAGGTCGTACAATGCCCACAGAGGTTTGAAGAGGGAGTTGAATCCTTGGAACTGGAGTTATGGACAGTTGTTAGCCACCATGTGGGTGGTGGGAATTGAACCTGGGTCCTCTGCAAGAGCAGCCATTGCTCTTAACCAATGAACCATCTCTCCAGTCCCCTGGAAAGATTATTTTTTTCTAATCTAACCATTTCTAAATAAAAGATACTATGAGAACTTAAAATATATATCCCCACAGCCGATATGGAGTATTCAAAGAAGGAAGAATATTGAGAGAAATACTAGATAACCAATGATAGGGAGGCAGACTGAACTAGAGGAGAATTAAGAAAAGCCAAGGACCAGAGGGGTGAGTCAATAAAGGACGAAAGTTGGAAAGAAAGCGAAAAACCACTTCATGAAACACTAGGTGTGTGGGGGGCGGGTGGGGGGGCTGCAGGATTTTAACAGGCTGAAATTTAGGGATAGAACTAACTGGATGAAGGAAGAATGGATTTCAAATTAATATGAGGGGGGAAATGCATCTAATACTTGCCAGAAAGAAAATTTTATTCTTCTAGAAAAATGGAATCCATGGAAGGTGTGTATGGAAATGTGGGGTATAGCTTAATGTCAGAATAAATGACTTATTTAAGCTCTAATCATCAAGAAAGAAATTTCTGTGGTGGATTTCTCTCAATTTATGGGAAGGAACTTCATCTAGCCCTTGATACTGGCTCTCCAGCATTGCGTTTCTGCAGCATCAGAAAGAAGCCCAAATAGCGCAAACACACCTGGAGATCAGTCATTTTAATTACAAAGCAGGCTGTTCAGTCACAAAGGAGGACCTAAAAACAATTTCCTCAGGAGAACAAAATTGTAAGGATGGAGGAAAGCAATGAGGATGCCTTCAAAGTAGCTCAGCACTTAGATGTCAAGAGTCCTTTTGAGGCAAACAAGCATTAGGAATAGTTCAGTAGCTTGGAACCCCATTGGTTTGGCCTTATGTGCAGCCCCTTGTGATAGTGCAATTGGCAGCCTAGTTCCTTTACCTATACATACTGCACACACACCCTTCCATCCTTCTCCAAACAATGCACCTTAGCAACCTCAGAACCTCCTCAGACCTCTACCTGCATAGGACTGCACTACATTCCCCTTGAAAAAAATGCTTAAACTTCTCCACCCCTAACAATCAAATTTAGACAATTTCTTTATTCAAGTATATTCCCAATGTATGAAAGAATAGAAAAGCCAGAAGTAGTTCTGGGATCTTATGCAGTAAGGCAAGCCTGTGTCCTCAAGTAAACTTTTAGGGAAAATCCTCCATTTAGCACCTTATGTCTATGCATAATTGGCAATACATCTGATTAAAATCAGATGCATTATGGTAAAAGACATGTAATGGAAAAATGATTATATGGTATAATTAATCAACAGAATAAAGAACTTCCCATGCTACATTCCTTAACATCTTAAATTCTCCTTCTCTTAAACCCCATAAATGAAAACTCTCAAAGAGAAAGAGGTGCTTGAATCCTCTCACTCATGTGGCCCACTGTCAATCTTGACAGTGCAATCCTTCTCTTACAGTAAAGTTATCTTGCTACTTTTGCAAATCTGTGTGAGTCCAATTATTTGGATAAAAGGTCAAGAACCTGGAAACATCCAACACTTACTCCAACCACTAGATGTTGGTGCATGAGTCTCTAATCTGTATGTATCTGATTATTACAAGTCATGGTCAGTTGCACTCAGATCCTTGGCACCTGTGTATGGCTATAAAGTCATCAGGTAGATTTCAATGGTAATGTTTATCACCTTTAGTCATTAACATGACATAAATTTTTATGCTTCCTCCTCAAATATCTCATTTTTTAAATTTGTTGATTTTTTTGTGTATATTACACAGAACATTCCAATCTTATTCATCTATATACCCACTTCCCAGATGGCACCATCCCATAGCCTCCCCCCACCCCACCACTAGAGCACTTTTATTCTGTCTTCCCTGCTACCATCTGCTGTGCTGTCGGCACCCCCAGCCGTTCCCCAGTACTTTTCCATCTGGTGAATCTAGTCATCCTATCTAGATGTCTTTGTTTTAGGAAGGTCAGCTGTTCCTCATCTAGCAGCAATCAGTTGTCAATATTCCTTTAGATAAGGTTGGCCCAGGTTACAGACATTTAGCTTTCCATAAGTCTTTCTGAATTTTTCAGATAAAGCCTAGCTCCTAATTATTTGTTAGTCAATTTTTATTACAGAGTCTGCAATATTACATATTAGTACGTTACTTGTGTTTCTGTTATTTCTTATATCTGGATTGATTTCAACAGACTTTTCCAAATGCTCAAATTTAATCTGATTGTAAATGCCTGTCTTAAAATCTACTGATAACTCAACTGTATCTGTTCAGACATGGGACTTGATTCTCAGCGGAGATTAATTTCTCATCTTGAGAAATAGGCAACTGATGTCTTATCAAAAAACAAGCAGAAAAGTACATGGTTCTTGGTCAACAGAGGTAGTTCTGAACAAAAGAATAGATTAAAAAATCAGATAGCTGGGTGTGGTGGCACACATCTTTAATCCCAGCACTTGAGAGGCAGAGGCAGGCAGATCTCTACAAATTCAAGGCCAGCGTGGTCTACAGAGCGAGTTCCAGGCCAGCTGGGGCTACAGGGAGACCCTGTCTCAAAAAGACCAAAAAAAAAAAAAAATCAGATAAATGTTGTGTTTTAGAGAAAACACTGGAACTGCTAGAAGACGAGAAGAAAAGCATATACCTATCAAACCCAACAGAACCAATCAATGCCCATTTTTCTTCTTTGGCAAACTTGCACTCTTAGAGTTTTGGAAAGTATGGGAAGTAACACATCCTTTCACATCTTCTAAGAGTTCGAATGATGCTAATGGTGGTGGTACATGTGGGTATGCATATACGCATGTATGTGAAACTGAGGCCCAAACAGTTCAAGACACAGGAGGGACAGAGACATTGCTACAGTGTGAAGCTGAGCAGGCCTGTTTTTGCCTCATGTGCTAAATAGCTTCTATTCTTCTGAATCATCTCAGTGGTAAAGTTACTGACATCATTGTTCTCCTTCCTTCCTTCTCCACCAGATTCACATATACAATGAATGATAAGCAATTCATTCATGTCTCATCCTTGTCATCATTATGTCATTAATTCCCACTAAGGCTATCCCTTTGAGTCACACTCATTATAAAGACTACAGCTTGTTTTCTTCAGTCTAGGTTCATTCAAATACATACACCCAGACCCTTTGAGAGTCTGTGAGTATAGAGTTAAAGGTATGTCTGTTTAGTGATAAACCAGAGGTGGGAGGGGCAGAGTATCACTATAGTCAAAGAAACCCAGCTATTTTGGGGAGGTGGAAGCAGGAGACTTGTTCGAGCCCAAATGTTACAGAGTTTGAGAATAGTTTAAGAAAAATAGCAAGGCCCTACTTAGACCAAGTTAAGCCAAACCAAGTCAACCAACCAACCAAACAAACCAGCCAGGAGCCATGTAAAATCATGGCATCTCCTCCCTGCCTTCTTTTTCTTACCTGTACCCCTTTTTCCTCATTTCTTGATCTTTTTCCTTATCAACTGAGGAACCAACCATTCTTCTATGATTAAAGGTTCTGTCTTGTTTATTCCATATACTATTATATGTGCTGAAGCGCTTTCCTGCCAAGCTAACTGTATATCATCAATGATGTGATTCCATTTTTCAAAAATAAACTATGATCACTATACTTGAAATCACCAAGTCAGATATCTAAAAGAATAGGGTATGTCAGTCTAGATCTGTTGATCTATCTTGTTCTCTTATTCTTTAAGATACAGAATAAAAATTAAAACACAAACTAAGGAAATGAGTAAAATTTAAAATTAAACATTTGTTTAAATCTGTATCCTTGATCCTATGACACTTTCTAGAATATAAGATGGTATCCGAGGGTTAGAGAGATGGCTTAGTTGGTCAAGTGCTTACCCTATAAGCATAAGGATCTGAGCTTGAATCCTCAGTACCTAGGGCATATTATTTTAGAAATTAAAAGCTGGGTGCGACAACATGGTTGAAACCCCAGCAATAGAAGGCAGAGATACTAGGATCCCAGGGCCCTGCCCAGGTAGTCCAGACACATCAATGAGTTCCATGTTCAGTCAGAGAGCCTATTTCAAAAAATAAAGTAGACTGTAACAGAGGAAGACAGTTGACGTTGACTTCTTGCCTCCACATGCCTATTCACACATGCAACACTATCCCCCACACAAATATGTCCTCATACATACGATACACACACACACACACACACACACACACACACACACACACACACGCACACACAGAGATAAAGACAGAGATGTTCAGTTATCACTAGATAACAGAGAGAGATCCCCCACACAAATATGTCCTCATACATACGATACACACACACACACACACATGCATGCACAAAGATAAAGCCAAAGATGTTCATTGATGACTGGATAAATCAGTGAGAGAATGATTAATGCATTTCCAATAACACAAAAGAAATTATTTAGCAATTGTAGTAGTGAACAGAGAGAATGCAGCAAACCTACTAAGCTATTCTTAATATAAAACTCAGAGGGTAGGAAGATGGAATGTCTGGACATATTAGAGCTCCTGTTAGGGACAAGGACAGGCAGGATGGAGGCATAGTTACCTGACAATAGCTATGTCTTTCAACAAACTCTCTTTCTATGGTGCTATGGCCTTATTCTTACATAAGAACCATTCCCAAGGTCAATATTCACACTTGGGTCTTCCCAGCTTACCTTCTGTGATATCAGTCTGCCACATTCATTTTCTATTACAGAGAAGGTTGCTAAGGAAAAGGGTATAATATTCTAGGTGGGTTAAAAATGTTTTAAATATGATGTTAAAAATTATGATCTGGTATAGATTACAAAATAACATGTTGACATGATTTCATCTTACACAAGACACATAAATTTAAGAGTTTTCAGGCTAGAATATGTAACAATTCAGAACTGAAGCACCAACAGTTCTACTATGAAGGAAAGGTTTTCTTTTGTTATTTTAGTCCATATATTATATGTCATGAAGTGTCCTCCTGCCAAGCTAACTGCACATCATCAGTAATGATTTGACTCCATTTTTGAATAATAGATTATGATCAAGTATACCTGGAATCACCAAGACAAGTATCTAATCAAACAGACTATTGTTAGCAGGAAGTGTGACAGAACTGCAGTACAAAGGGACTTGTTTCTTCATTCAGAGCGAGTAGGCTTCTGAAGACCCAATGCCATGGGATTGTGTTTTCTGAAATGTGGTTTTGTGGTAGGCAAATATGAGTCTGAATAAATGAGTTCTTCCTTTTAACGTATGTGGGAATCTCGGCAAGCTCTGTCACATCAGAGGAAAATAGTAGTACGTAACTCACCAAACACAGTAAGGAGTAAGAAAATGGACATGCAATGCCGAGGGAAATTCCTAGTATATTAAGTAAATGTTAGTTGCAATCATTGTCATCTTCACCCTCATCTTTATATCACCACCACCATGATCATCCTCCTCCTCCTCATCATTTCATCTTCATGGTTGCTGGACTGAAGGGCCATAGCAGATTTCTGTACTTGTTGTTAAACTTGTTGAGACTCAAAGCATTTTTGGCTCATGGTTTCCAAAGTTTTGGTACATTGTGATGGGGAAAACATGGCAGAATTCATGGCTGTAGGAGCATGTGGCTAGCTCTCCCCACATCCTATCCAACCAGAAAGCAGAGAACAGAGCAGAACCAGAGTTAATTTTCAAGACCTGAACTTAGTGACCAACTTCTATCCATCAGACTCTAAGTTTCCAAAGGCAACATCACCAGCTCAGAAACATGTTAGAATTCATGAGCCTGTAGGGAGCATTCACATTCAAACTATCACAACCATCATCACCACCATTGTCTTCGTCTTTACTAGAATCAAGAAGTATAGATGGTCTGGAAACTTTAGAATAAGATTATTGTACCAACTTAAATAGAGCACCTTCTGATGATTGTCATTTAAGTTCCAAAACCTATTTTCAAACATTGGACCAAAAGAATGGATTTTTAATTTCTAGGGAACACTGACTGCTTTAAAGCATTCGTGTTCAATTTTGCCATGGTCCTAATGGTGAAATCTGTGGTCCTGACAAAGGAGACAGTTGTCTAGCATGAAATGCAACTGACACTGGATACAGGAAGGAAGCCTGTAGAGGAACAACAGCCAGATAAATAGAATGGGGAAAAATGACTCAGTCACATTCTCATTCCTGCCTGAAATGTCATCCATTGGCTGGGGGGCATGACGTGATGGTGGATTAATAAAGGCAGATTCAAATCCTCTAGTGGATTACTACTGAATTCACTGAACATCTCTTTGACAGAGGCTCAAACCCTCAATATATTTTCTATATGTTTAAAGTAATTTGGCATTACCATGAAGTTAAATTATCTTACTAAGCATAACAAAGGCAATACTTGGTCCCTGATCATCTGAATATTAGTACTGGTGAGTTTGGGAATTGGTATGTTTGGCAACTCTCCCTCCTTACTCACTTATCAATGGCTTATTCTGCCACTTCCCCAAACTCTCTAGCCAACCCCACATCAGGCCTGAGCCATAAAAATGGCTCTTAGCACGGGGGTGTTTTACGCATCACTAATGCTGAATACTGAATACTGTGGCAGCCAGAATAATGTCCTCTCAAAATATTTATCTCTTGATAATCATGAGTGGACACTGAGTCACTCAGATTTGGTGGGGTACCAGCTCTGTTGCTCACATGCTTCAAAGATGCCCTGGAGAGCAGGACTATACAGGTCTATGTAGAATACAATGGGCCTTTCAACTTTAAACTGTGGATAATAATCTCTATTTTGATTGTTCCCTGATCATGTATACAAAAATGCCTAGAACAATGATTAACAATTGATAGGTACTCAAAAATGGTGGTTTCATAACAAGAGAAATAATGTTTGTTATCTCCTCATTTCTTTTACCACAAACATAAAGTCTAAAAATATCAATTTTACTGAGGTGAGCATTTTTGTGTGGAACAGAATTAATGAGAAAATTTTACAAGTTCTGTCACATCTAACGCAGTTAGATCCACTTGTATACTCCATGGATGCAGGTGAGGTGACTCAAAGCAGGCAGGATGGGCACAATCAACACTGTGGCATGGAAAAGGCAGAGGAAACTTCTTCTGTGCCTAAAATTATCACTGTCTGAGAAATGTAAACCAAAATCCAAATGAAATAACAGCTAACTCCAGTTAGAATAGCTATTATCAAAAAGACAACAGATGGGAGGTGTTGAAGAAAAACTAGGAAAAAGGAATGCTTAAACAGTGCTGATGAGAATGCAAACCAGTATAGCCATTATGGAAAACAATGTTTTCTCAAAAAGTTAAAATGCTATTTGAAGAGAGCAGCAACAAACATGGATGTACAGGTATCTCTACAGTGTGATGCTAAGGAATGGTTATCACCACACTGCTTTCCATAGTGGTTGAGCAAGTTTGCATTCCCACCAGCAATGAATGAGTGGTCCTCTTTCTCCACATCCTCTCCAGCATTTGGAATCTTTTGTTCTCTTGATTTTGCCAACTGACTGGGGTAAGATGGAATCTTAAAGTGGAGTGATTTTTTTTTATCTGCATTTCTCTAATTACTAAGGATGTTGAGTACTTTTTAAGGTGCTTCTTAGCCATTTTTATTTCTTCATTTGAGAACTCTCTGTTTAGGTCTATTGCCCATCTTTTTATTGGGTTGTTTATTTTCTTCTTTCTTTTTTTTGAGTTCTTTGTATACACTGGATATTAATCCTCTGTCAGATGTATAGGTGGTGAATATTTTCTCCCATTCAGTGGGTTCCTTCTTTCCTTAGTTGTGTCTTTCGCTGTATAGGAACTTTGTAATTTAATGAGGTCAACCTAAATGTCCCTCAACTGATGAATGGTTAATGAAAATATAGTACATCTACTCAAGGAAGTTCTACTCATCAGTAAGAAAAGATGAAATTATGAAATTTTAAGGTAAATTGATGGAGCTAGAGAGTGTTATACTAAGGGAAGTAACATAAATTCAGAAAAGCAAACGATGTATGCTCTCCCTCATTTGTGGATTATAGCAACAATTCCTTATATGTGACTATGTAAATTCTGATGTAACACCAGGAACCAGGTAAAGGCAAAGGGTACATGGAGGTAAAGGAAAAGAAACAACCTGAAAGGGGGACAGTAAGGAACAGATGTTACCTGAGGGAGGTGGAAAAAGTGGGAGTAATTGCCGGGGAGGAGAGAAGAGAGGGACAGTCAAGAGACCATGATGTAGGGGGTGGAGGGAGGTCAGGAAAGGAAAGATGGTGGAGTTCGGAGGTATTGGGGGGGTGGGGATAATGGAGGCACTGTGACTAGGGAGGGAGGAAGGAAGACGGAAGGGAGAAAAAAAGGTGGAGACGAGTGAATTTCAGGGAGCTAGGTAACCTAGGGGGAAAAGTGATGCCCTAGAAATCCTGTGAGAAATGCACATAAAGTGTGTGAACATTAATGCCTATGAATATCTGGGAGCTGCTAGGTAGGGAATGCAGTGCCAGATAGAAGAGACCTCCCTTAGGATGACAAGCATGCCATACACCACTCATCAACGAAGTTTCTTTTTGCAACAGAAGGAGGCTACTGCAGAGCTGCACATCTGGTCAGGCACAGAGAACATATGACTTGGAGATGCCCAGTACTAGGTGACAATCTCCAGTAGAATCTCTACAACTAAGGCTCATGGAACATAACAGAATAAGGGGTAGGGAGAGGGCTAATGCACCCCAACTCTCCCCAGTCAGACTTTCATGTACATCAGAGTATGATGCACACAGAAGGCCACAACTGGCAAAGTTTTGGAGAATAAGAGACTGTAGCGTGTAGGATGGGACTCCTATATGAACCTCACCCACCCATGGTTCAGGGACCATTGTGGAAGAGGAAGCAGGAAGACTGTAAGATCCAGGGCTGGCTCATGAACATAGGGAGGTAGAGGCTTCTAGGCCACTGGAGGCTTGCTCATGTGAGCCTGTGGCAGTGGTGGCATCGAGTGCTGGACCCATGTCAACTCAACAAAACAAAGGTCCAAAGGCGAGGTGAGAAATATGTGGCAGGCCATCACTAGATTGAGAACTATTTAAGACCGATTGCTGCTTGGTGAGGGAGAGTATGACTTACATATGACCACTGGGTGGGTTGACTAGACTCCAGTGGGTGCATTTGCACTGAAGGACATCTGGATACAAATGAATCTGAATGAATAGGCCTTAGCATGTATGGCAGAGTGTATAGGGTTCAGTTGGGGGATAGAGGGAGATATGGAGGGGGGAGGGGGTCTGGGTATGAAATTTAAAAAACTCAATTAAAAAAAGTTAAAATGTGGGGGCTGGAGAGATGGCTCAGTGGTTAAGAGCACTGACTGCTCTTGC
>NW_008347536.1:4845952-4873037 GCF_000622305.1 Nannospalax galili | reverse complement strand
CCTTAACTCCAGTTCCAGGGGAATCTGAAGCCCTCTCCTGACCTCCGCAGCATTGCATGACACGGGTGCATTCATATACATGCAGGCAATACACTCACACACATAAAATTAAAATAATAAATAAAATATTTAAAAAAGTTAAAATGCATACAAATATGCCCCAGAAATCCCAATCCTGGCCATATACACAAAGGGGATGAAGTCATTATGTTAAGACATTTGCACTCCCATGGTTTCACAAGCATTATTCATAATAGTCTAGAAGAGTAAAGAAGTATAAATGCCTATCAATTGGTAAATGGATGAAGAATATGTGGAATACACACAATGGAGTAATAGCCAAAAAAAGAATGAAATCCCAACTTCTGAGACAACTTAGATGAAGCTGGAAATGAAAATGTTAGGTGAAACAGTAAGGCGCAGAAACAAATACTAAATGATGTCACACATACGTCTAATGGAAAAAGTGATGATGTAGAAGCTGGGAGTGGAATGGTGATTCTAGTCCCTGAAATTCTAGTCCTGAGAGCACTAGGGAGAGGGCTAATGCACCCCTCAACTCTCCCCAGTCAGGCTTCCATGTACATCAGAGTGTGATGCACACAGAAGGCCACAACTGGCCAAGTTTTGGAGAATATGAGAGCAGGGAGAGTGGGGCAGAGGGATAGAGAATGGTTGTTCAATGAGTACTAAGTTGCACTTAAAGCATCAGGAACCTGTTGTGTCACTCACAGTACAGTTGACTATAAGTAACAAATATGTACCATTTATTTTAAAAAACTACAAGAAAGGTTTTGGGATTTGAGAGATTATTCAGTGGTTAAAAGGCTCGCTGCTCTTCCAGAGGACACAAGTTCAGTTCCCAGCACCCATGTCAGGTGGCAAACAAATACTCCAGGGGGTGTAATGCCATCTTCTGGCCTTGCAGGCACCTGCACACATATTGTGCACATGTGCACACACACACACACAAACACACACAATAAAATAAAATAAAATAAAAGTAACTTTAAAAAGACATTTAAAAACTTTTTGAATGGTTTCACCATAAGGAAATGATAAATATTTGAGAGGAGAGATATAGTTTAGCATCACATAATATTATACAATATATATTAAAACATCAAATGGTACCCCATCAATATATAAAATACTTTGGTTACAGACGTCAGTAAATATATATTTAAATTTAAAAAATATTTTTCTTAGACTTTTGAGTATCCACCATTGAAGACAGGCAGACTTCATTATATCCTCCTCCAAATTTGTTTGCAGAATCCCTCTGCCAAAGGTAAGTATTTTTTGTGTTCATCAGGGTGAAAATAGAAGGCAGTACTTGGCATTCCTTACTCTAACTGCAGGTATCATGCATCTCACACCCTCTGCAAACCTGGGGAAGGAGAGAACTTGAAAAGTGCTCAAAGTAGAAGTGTCAAAAGGACTACCTTTGGGACATACATTTAATCTAAAAGTAAAATGTTAAAAATAAAAATTTGTTTTCCTAGAGTGGCTGCTCAGGGAATGTTCACATAAGAAAGGTCTGGGACCTTGAACTCTGGATCATTCTTAGGAAATTGGAGCTGACACAGCAGGATGAGAAAGAGTTTAGAGTTAGGGTTGTATGTCAGGCAAGGGCTGTAGCCACAACAGGTGACTTACGTGAGCCAAAAGGGGTCCATGGGACCAGGAAGTGGCACAAAGTGGTGGTGTCTAGGAACTGATTTCAGGGACTAGGATCAGGTGAACGCCATGCTTCAGGCTGCAGGCCAATCTCAGCTGCACTGGGCAATGGGGAGCAGGTGCTGAACATGAGTGGAAGAGGTAGAAAGCCACACAAAGCCACAAGATCTGGGTACTGGATGGAGTCCTAGGGCAGGAGGAGGCTCCCTGACATAGCTGAGAAACAAACTCCACTTGATGCCATAGCCAAAGAAGTCTTCCTGCTGTTAATTTCACGAACTTCCTGTCGTTTTTCCTTCTAAAACTCTTCAATATTCACCATTATTTTGAGAAAAATATCTTATGTACCATCCCACATTTTTCTCTCATCAGTCTTCTCCACCCCTGCTCCACTGAAACATACATACTCATACACATCAACACACACACACACACACACACACACACACACACCTAATTAAAAATAACACAACTGTGTCAATCCTTTCCTCAAAATTTCTTCAACAAATTTCTGTTATAGGCCCATCATGTTCTAGAAGGGATCATGTTTTCTGCCCAGCGGACCACCTAGGATTTCATTTCCTATTACAGTGTCCTTCCTTAGTTTTGCTGTTTCCATGGTTACAGCCATTATAGGTGAAAATTACTGAGTATTTTAGCTCTGTTCCTAGTGGATTTGTATGTTCATCTTACTCAAAATATCCTTATGGAGGTAAGGAAACCCAATATGTCCACACTAACATAAGCGCACCACAATACACAGCCCATGAGTCTGAAATATCATTTCCCTTCTCTACTTTATTGCCCTACACACATCCAAAACCACCTGCGATTTCATCATGGCATACATTGCTTCAGTAAAGGGAAAGACTGGGTTATACCCATTTTCTTTCCACCATATTATTTATTGAATAGTAACTACCACACATTCAATATATGTTCACTGAGTAAGTAACAATGAAAAGTGACAACAGCTTAGTTAGCTGTTTCTTATTTTAGAAAAACTTCTTTGTCTGAACTTCCTTATATGTATGTAACCCTCTGTGAATATCGACCAGAATGCTAGGCACAAATGGCTTCGTTCTTACTCTCCCTACTCTTCTCCAAGCTCCATGAAATCACAAACTCAGCCTTGCTCACTCAAGAGCATGTGGTCCATGGATAATCCACATTCGAAGAATGGAGGGCAGTTAAGAGCCACAATGTTAGAGGAGCTAGGACGATCTGATGTTGATTTCACTGAAGCATTGAATCAGGCTTCTCAAATTCTTCCAGCTCATGGTAGATTCCAATGTCAAGAACAAAGCTGTGTCTATAGGTGGACTCAGATAATAAGATCATGTGGCAGTGTTGGACTGGGCATGGTGGTACACGCCTTTAATTCCAGCACTCAGGAGGCAGAGGCAGGTGGATCTCCATAAGATCAAGGCCAGCCTGGTCTACATAGTGAGTTCTTGGACAGTTCGGGCTACTAGGAAGACCCTGTCTTTAAAAAACAAAGAAAAGTAATATGATCCAGGGGACTGAGATTCTGTTAAATTCTTCTCAAGTACACCCAGGCATCTAAGCTATGCTGAGCTAGCCTGAGCTGAGTCACTATGTAGACAGAGGGAATACTCAGGCTCTTCATAGGAAATGGGTTCACCTAACCTTTCTGGCTGAATGAGAGCACAAAATTCAAAACACCTCAAACTCCTGAATCACAAAATTCCTTTAAGATCTTTCCATCCAGTTTCCTATTGCCTTAATTTCCTGGAACGCTTCCTGCTTTGAAAGAGGGTCAGAAATTACTGAAGAATAATGGCGGCTGCATAAGTAGATACATGTTGTCATATGACTCAGAGTAAGTTCTGGGTGTTTTCAAAGAGAGCAGAGAGCCTGAGCCAAGTAGTGAGGTCTCAGCAACCACAGTCCCTTGTTGCATTTAGCACCTGGTGAACAGGTGGACCAGAGAAATGGCTTTAACTTGTGAAGACAGCCAGAACAGCAATCATACTGTCTGTGCTGTGTTTCTAGCATGCGGCACAGCCTACTGTGATGCTTCGTTACCTGGATAATGGAGGTGAGAAACACTGTTGGACTGATTGCTACTGTTTCTACCCTGAACAGTTTATACAAATGTTGCAATATAAAGGGGAAAATAAGAAGGTTCTTAACTCTAAAACAAGGACCAAAGCCAATCCAGGGAAAATGTTTTATGCATTAAAAACATCTTTAAAGTATAGTATTCTAAGTTTTCCAAAGTTTCTTTTTTTTCAAATTTGCTTTTTCCTTTCTTATCATATGATTAACAGTCCCCCATGAGAACCGAGACACAACAGTTATCCTTATAGGATACCTTTAACGGCCAGAGTGTACCAAAACATGGTAAGAACTAACAATTCTTGAATAAACAAAGTGATATACTTAATGTGGTAGAAAGTGAACTATTCTATAGTCAGGAAGTTATAGTGATGAGATAAATTAATGGTGTGAAAATTTCCTTTATTACCAGACCAGTTTGTATTCTAGAATCAATGTTTAACCTCCCATTGAACTCATTGGTAAATCAGAGAGATAATGACATTTAACTCTATCATTTTTATTGAATATCAGATATGTGTTATTGGCATGGGGTTTGCATGTAGACTATATTCAACTAATATTAACATTCTTTTATTTTCCTATAGAAGAGAAACAAATAAATTGCAACGAAAATTCAGAGGAATTATTATATTCATGATTTTTAAAACATAGGAAACATGAGAGTCTTAAGGCATTAAATGACTTGCCAAATTCACATAGCTAATAAGGGAAGTGCTAGGACAGGTTTTGAATCTCCCAAATACTCCATGATTGCTATTACAACTATGCCCGATGGCTTCTGCAGTCCCAGGGTTGCGGCTTGGAACATACTAGATCTGATTATCTATCTCGCTATCCAATCAGAAGAGCAATCTTTTTTCCTAATAGCAATACAAACTGAGGACTTATAGATCTAAATGGCCATTAGACCCTCCCAGGAGACAAATGCTATCTCCAAAGGAGACCCCTGAGGAAGCCTCAGAAATTTTAATTCAAGCAAAATTATAAGCTCATCTGCCCTCTGCATGGCTCACATGTTACTAATTAGAATTCTCATGACATGAGTTCAGGAGCCATGGGATTGATATAAAACATGTTTATTATTCTGCATAATGAAATCCGTCAACCTCCATGGAAATTAAAGTAACTAATCATCTCTTATCAGTGACACTCAAATGCCATCATACCTCCACTGAATGTTGTTTCTGTTCAGGTCTATCACAGATCCACGTTACCTTGATCTAACAGCAGGCAGCAGTGCAGGTTTCAAGAAAGGAGATATTCAAAGGTATCCATGGGTTGAAGTTCAGTTTATAACCAACTGGCAATCAAAATGTACAATATGCCAGAGGACAGGACCGCAGTACTCAAGGCAAGAAAATGAATGACTATAAACCACACATGAAAAGGCAACAATTTTCTATGTGACAGCTTCCCACAGATTGTTTCCAAAGGTCGATTTGCTCAGTGGGGTGAAAGCTGAGATTCTCAGTGTCTGTCTGTCAACAGTGTTTCTTATGGCACTAGAGCTTAAACACATAACCAGTAAATTAGCAATAGGGTATCTTGGCACGATAGCACATCCTAGATTTGAGTAAGATTCTGAGAAATGCTTACACTGTATTTCTATTTTAATCCTCAATAATTAGGAAACTGAGACTCAAAGAGCTATTTAATAGATATTCCTTAATTCACTCAACTTCCTGCCAACAAGATGATTGGTCTCTAGGTGTTGCATGAGTTCAGCAAAGGCAACCTGGAAAAAGAAAATAAAAACCTCACAATATACATTGTAGTTGGATCCTCTCTGAGATACACCATCTCCACCACCAAAGCTGCCACATTCTGAAGTTCTGCTATGGGCAGAGTGTGACATATCCTCATACCCCTGAACCTTCTAAATGATTTGTTAAAGGTACCAGTCTAAACCAGAACAAAAAGCTGGGCAAAGTAACAGGTTTTGCTGAAACGCCAAAGTGATAATCTCTTGTGCCAAAAGAAAGCTCTACTTTAAAAATTGTCATCTATGAACTGCTGAGTAGACATTACCCCAAACGTGTGATGCCTGGCATTCTTAAGAGCATTCTATAGTTTTCAAAGCACACTTTGTTTACATACTATTATTTTTCTTCCTTTTGAAGCATAATGGAAGGTTTGGGAGTTTTGTTGATTTTTTAAAATTGATTTTTTGTGTTCATAGATCACAGAGAAAACCCCAAGACATCACATCTCTAGACTAATGTAATGTCTTACTATGTTTTTTGTTTGTTTGCTTGTTTGAGAAAGGGTCTCCTGGTAGCCCGAACTGGCCTGAAACTCACTTTGTAGACCAATATGGCCTTGATCTGACAGATCTGCCTGAGTATGCCTCCTGAGTGCTAGGATTAAAAGTATGTGTTATCATGTCTGGTGCTCATTTTAATACACACAGAGAAAGAGAGAGTGAGAGAGAGACACACAGAGACAGAGACAGACAGAGACAGAGAGATGGATATCATGTCTGGTGCTCATTTTAATACACACAGAGAAAGAGAGAGTGAGAGACAGACAGAGACAGAGAGAGATGGCGATGGAGCCAGAGACAGAGAGATAGGGAAAGCCACATATTTTTTAATCCTTAAACATGTCAAGTATTATTTTATTTATCTTATGAATATGGAATTGAAGCAATGACAAAAAAGTGATTTGTATAAGGAAACAGAAAGGAAATGGAGAATCTGGGGTTGAATGCGCATGTGCAAGGGCAGATACAGTGCCAATGAAATATATTAGAGGAAGCGATGCTTAAGGTCACAAAGTACCAAATATCCAAGCCACATCTAGAATCTCCATTTTGTAATTCTTACTCCCTCAATAAATCCAGCACAGACATTTTTCTTGTTTACTCCTTAATAATTTATCTCAATAATTGGTTCTCTCTTTCAAGATTTTTAACATCTTCTAAACGTGATTAAGTGATTAAGAGCTTGAAGCTGAACCTCAAGTCTGATGCTGCATCTTAGCTCTCTGGTAATAGATAAATGACTTAAGCCATTTGAACCTTCATTTCCTCATCTATAAATGCCATATTCTGCTTCAGAGTATGATTGTGGGAAGGATAAGAGGATATCTTAAGTGCCTAAAAAAGTATCTCATAATGACAAACTAGATTTAGTAGATATTTAATCAGCAAGTAAGAAATGATTGAATAACACAAATTTACACAGATATCCATAGATATTAGGGTTTTTAAAACTCCAAATCATGACTTTTTATTCTGAGAAGATGATAAAGCACAAGGCTTAAGCTGTAGATTACAAGTTCTTTGCATCCTAAGATTCGCAAC
This sequence comes from Nannospalax galili, assembly GCF_000622305.1. Classification (NCBI taxonomy): domain Eukaryota; kingdom Metazoa; phylum Chordata; class Mammalia; order Rodentia; family Spalacidae; genus Nannospalax; species Nannospalax galili. Next base: position 4,865,968 of record NW_008347536.1, on the reverse strand, counting down.
ACTGTTTCTAATACTGCCGCAGTAAACTAAAAGGTGCTCGCTACCTTACTGAATGAAAATGCTTTACTAGCTCAAATAGAAAGCAAAGGTTAACAGTTTTACTTTACCCAAGGGCCTTAGCTTAGCATTAAATTTAAACATTTGCAGGGTTAACAAATCAAAGCAGATACATCTGCTTTCGCTTTCTCTGTCTTTCTGAATGTTCCTCTCATGCATCTGCATGTATATATGTATGTAAGAATGAGTGCATGTGTATCTCCAGATACACATATTCATCAGTGGCTTTTAAGTTGCCTGCCTACCTGGCAAAGGGTAAAATAGAATACATTTCAGAACTCCATCAGTTCAACTTAAATTTGGTCTCTGTTCCTCAAAAGCTGTGTGATGTGAACAAGTCTATTCAGTCATCCACTTGCTGTTCGTTCACTGAAAATTACTATTTGTGATGCATAAGATTGCTATACTTTCTGGGGAATACAGAGGTGAATAAACAGATAAGGTCTTTGCCCTCAAGGAGCCTGCGTTTTTGAGAAGAACAGATAAAAATAAAAAAGCATAAGATTGTGATAAAGGAAATAAAGCAAATACGATCATGATGTGGCATGATCTAGAGAGGGTGGTTATAAAAACATACTGCAAGAAGAACATTCTGCTCCAAGCTCATTTCCTCGAAGACTAGACAGCTAGGAGGTAAAACTGATAGTTCTCATCCAGACATGTGTTGGTTTCTATTCACACAGATGATGCTCAGGTATGGCTATTTGGTTTCAAGAAAAAAACTGAGAAAGAAACAAAGAAATGACTGGGGCTAAATTAGGGAGGGAAGTCAAATTTGAAGGCAGAAAAATGAATAGCTGGAAAGTGGATTCAAACATGGGCACAGACTGTTAAGTACCTGGAGTCTTGACAGAATAACTTACTTAACACCTCTACAGAGCATTTTCTGGTCCATGTTTTCACTCATCTGTCCAGGAAGATGATTTAGTTTTGGTCACCTGAACTCTCTCTGCCTAAGGCTGGTTAAAGCACCAACATTTATACCTCCAAACCATGAAGCCCATCAGCATAGAGGCCAAGGGAGCAGAAACATGAAGGTCTCAATCCCCTCCTACTCCAGTAAGACTCAAGGTTCAGGGTACAATGGAACCAGAAAACCAGATAAAGAATTAAAATGTCTAGTAATAATCAGATGCATACAGATTAGAGATGCATGTGCCAACATGCAAAAACAATGAGTATTTCTGCAAGGAACAATATATTCTAAAATGAAATGGAGGTCTTTTCTAAAGGTTAAAAAACTCATTCAATGTTATGTCTTACAGGGCTTATACTGAGTTCAATATTGTATAACTGTATTAACTCAACTGTGAACCTAGAAACTTGCATCCACTTGTGAAAGAGATGTACTCTTGCTCTGGAGTGTGTTACTGAATATGTTAAATCTATAGTGAAATGCTTCTTCTAATCATGTAGTTATTAAAAATTAAAAAATAACGATTAAAATAATAATAATAAAGTTAATGTTAAGGTGAGTTAAGGTAACCAAATTTTCCAGATAAAAGATAAATTTTCCAATTGATGTTCAAAAGTCTTTTTTTTTCTGACCCAGAGGATATTTTAAGTGATTCGCTAATATACTCTAGAGGGTAACTTTCATTTATACAGATATGTTGATTTGGGGTTGACTTGGTTCATCTGACATAAGACAATGATTTTGGGAAGAGCCATCCTTCCTCTGAACTGTTTCCTTCATTGTTCAGCCCATAGTAGGTTTCAGACAGAAGACAGAAGGAGTAGAATATAGGCACAATATTTATAACTCTAATATGTCTTACCACTTAGTTATTCCAATTGAAAAATCACAATCTTAGAGCTTAAATTTCCCATTTTAAGCATTTATTCATGAAAAAATTCAAATAGAGGGACTGGAGAGATGGTTCCAAAATTAAGAACATTGGCTGCTCTTGTAGAGGACCAAGGCTGAGCTCCCAGCACCCTCCTGGCAGCTAACAAACATCTGTAGCTTCATTTCCAGGGGATCCGATGCCATCTTCAGACCTCTGGGGGTATTGCATGATACTGATGAACTTACACATATGGAAGCATATTACTCATACACATAAAATAAAATAAAAATGAATAAATAAAATTTTTTTTGTCTTTTTGAGACAGGGTCTCCCTGTAGCCCCAACTGTTCTGGAACTCACTATGTAGACTAGGCTGGCCTCGAACTCACAAATATCCACCTGCCTCTGCCTCCCAAGTGCTGGGATTAAAGGCGTGCGCCACCACGCCCGGCCAAATAAAATATTTTTAAAATTCGAAAATTAGGGACTTGTAGAGAAAGCTCGATATGAGCTGAGTGATGGGGACAGGAGAGTTTACTGTATGACACCTCAACCCTTTTACATATGTTCCTTGCTTTATTTCCCCACTTGTGCAAGTGGAATACAGTTTGCTTAAATGATGGTAATTTTGTGAGAAATAGTCAAATATATGTAAATTTTCTAACATAATTTAAATAAAGAGGCTTTATTATCTCTGATGATAAAAATTAGACCAATGTTCTCTATTAGTACATGGAATTCGATAAGACAATGTGGGGCTCGTGAAATATTTGGCAATAATAAAAAGTATCTGAACATGCAATGATCAAAAGGTAACTAACAAACAAACATGCAATGAAATCAAAGTATTTCTCACCCTGGTCACCTGCTTTGAATGAGTTGTATTAGTTACTTTCTCATTGCTGTGATAAAATAGCCTAACTAAGGCACATAAGCAAGAAAGGGCTTATTTTGGTTTACAGTTCCAAGGGAAACAGTCTATCTGGCTGAGGGAAACATGGCATCAGGCAAGGAAGAATTTTGGCACAAGCAAGAAGTTTGGTGGGTCATACTGCATCTGCATTCAGGAAGCCAAGTGCGAGCAGAAAGTAGGGCCAGAATAAAAAGCCCAGAGTCCACTTGCCTCCATTGAGGTTCCATCCCCTAAAGGTTCCCTAACCTTCCTGACCAGCACCACCTGCTGGGAACCCAGTGTATAAACGTGTGAGCCCACAGGGGATACTGGGTATTTAAATCACATCACTTGAGTTCACTGCAACCTCGTGCTCTGAACATAGTATATTTACTGTTCACTGCACATACCATGAAATACTGCTGGAAACATCTTGCCTCAACTATGGAATATTATACAGTTATGAATCATAGTGTTCTTACCACACATAGAAAGTTTGCAACTCATAGAAACAATAGTTTAATCACAGAAAACAAGGATGCTTAATATAATATTATCATCATTTCTCCAAACTAGTGTATCGTTAGAGTACATTGTGTTACATTGCTTGATTTTAAAACTTGATGTTTTAATTATCTAAAAATTATTAAGTGAATTCTGGCTTGGGATTAGGACATAATTTCCAGCAACTTCTAAAATGGCCTTAAATAAACTTGTAACATTTGGTGCCATTCATGTAAAAGGGCATTTTAACACTGGCTATTATAAAATCAAACTATCAATTAACTCTTAACTCACTGAAGATGCTGTTCAATATTCATCTGAGATTTAATTTCTCACATGAAAATAAGCAACACATCTACTTGTTAGTATATAATTTGCTTTTATCTCAAGTAAATAATAAAGTAATATGTATACCAAATAATTATTTTTAAATACATTTCATCATTTATTATAAATAAATTTTTGATTTGTATATCCACTTTATATACTTATATATGTGGGATTGTGTAAAAATGTCTCAGGCAAAAAGGGGCTGTAAAGTTCTAAACTGCTCTAAATTCTATTTTAGATTTAAAATTTTATTCAATGGTATGATTACCCTATTAAGCCACCATAAAAGGTAACTTAAAGGGAAATAAACGACACAGTAGAAAGGTCATTACAATAAGCAGAGAATGTGTCTTTAAAATCTTCAAATGCATAGACCCCTTTTTGGTTTCACAGTCAGTTTCTGACCCTCACTAATGCTGTATACTCCAAGGACTTGGCCTCGCCTTTCAGTTTCATCTGTAAACTGAGGTTATTAAATTGCTTCATTAAGATTATTGCCTTAAAATTATCTGAACATTTTTATGGGTGTTCACTTATGTATTATGGAAGTCATCAAATTATCCAGCTTGCTAAGGAGCTTTCCTCTTAAAAATGGAGTACACCAAAGTAGGTAAATCTGTAAATGGGAGAAAAAGAGAATAAAATCCAATGCTAATAGGAAAGTGGACAGTAATACAAGCACATCTTCACATCTCTGTTGAAAATTCTTTTCAGAGAGGAAGATCAGGCATGAGTGCCTAATTAGAATAATGAGGAAGGAAAGAACCCATCGAACTGAACAAAATTGGCTATGTTCCATGAACTAGAGTGTCTACTATAAAATGTTGCTTGGACGTTGTAATTTAAGTCATGATTTAAAGAATAGGAGTAAATGATTGTGGCAAAGATCAAAGGAGGTATTTGCAGAAAAGGTCAGAGCCTGATGAGGAATGATTTCTATGAGAGACCGCATTAAGCATTCTCCTTTGATAAACAGAGAAACCATTCAAAGAATATTGCTTTATTCATCTTTGAGTGTCTAATCCTATTTTATATGATTGCCTCTAGATGAAATGAGTCAACAGGTACAGACACATAATCAATTTCCCTAAATTATATTTTGCATAAAGGTCAGTTGTAAGAACAAGTGGGTAGAAAACCTACTTGGACTAGATGAATTTAATACCAAAGTTAAGCTTTCCAACATGGCATGCCAAACAGGACCCCTAGACCTTCCAACAGACAGGAAAACTAGATTTCCTGTGTGATTCTTAAGACCAAGTCTTTTGGCTTTTGCTTGAAGAGTTTCACAGATGTTAGTGTAAGAACAGTGCAGATGAGAGACTTTGTAGCTAACTTATACTCATCTCCAACCAAGCAATTCATCTTGGCTTCATTTTCTACCTCCAGGGTTGGACTGTCTGGTAAGTTAAAGTGATAGATAGTCTTGAACAAAAGTCTGAATCAGTAGTTTCAAGGGTATCTGTCTTAGAACAGATAAAATAGAATCCCAGATATACTTGTAAAAGACCTCTGTGAAAAATAGTGAAATATTATCCTGTAACTATAACTACACCTTTCTTATCACCACTTGGGTTTGTAAGGTTTTTCAGTTCTGTGACACCTCACTGCTTATTCGTTCTTAGCTTCATACCGTGAGCCAATCACTTTGTATGTTTCCATACCATGTACTTTGTTGCACTGAATGTGACTTCAAAGGTCTGTAGGTAATTGTAATAGGTTTGTATATCTTTGCCATACATGGGACAAATATTATCACCGAAAACAGTAACAAATAGATCTCTTAGCATTTGTTGAGCACTTACTACAAAGACTCTATTCTGGGCTCTTTTCATGTGTTAATTCATTCAGTAAGTGTACACCAAGTATACAAAGGTTATTACACCAGTTTTAAACATAGGAAAACAAAAGATCAAAGATGGACAGTAGAGCCTATTTCCAACTCACTTGTTTGCTACTGAAGCCCCTGTCTTTCTACCACATTCTACTTCTGCAGAGAGGAAGGGCATTTCAATTATTTCAACATTTATTTCCATCAAGCAAATCACAGACCTGATAATACAAATTTACAATTCCAAATGCTGCCTAACAACTAAATGTCTAGCTTATTAGAACTCATTGTGGGTATTATTAATTCTCAATTATTAATGAAATCTCTTTTATTCCAAAACGCTGTTATGACTAGATATTTTAGTTCAGCAAATGAAACCTCATTACTTATTTATCAAAGACACAATTTAAGCCCCACTTCAAAGATAAAAACCTGAGATTATGTGAACGTAATTGCCAGCATTTTTTCATCCTCGCAGTTTTTCTTTCTTAAAACACAAATGTGAGTCATAAGTAAGGACTTGTGCACTACTTTTCCAGGATTTTAAACCATTCTTTCTAAGATCCAGCCTTAATGGTTCAATATTCACAGAGCCTGAGTTCTTGCTAGAAATCTAAGTGGTGACTTTAGCAGCAACATCTACAGTTTAGCTCTAATATTTTATGGTTCTCAGATCAAGTGAATCATCTGTTTGCAGGTGAGTCGAAACTGAGCCCCTCCTCCAACATACTCGTATATACGAAAATTATACAAATTTTTTCTTGATGCTATGCAATGCCATCGACTGCATGATTGCTATTCATTCTTTGATAGTCTCACATGCCAAATTAGTAAACAACACCAATAGACAGAGCTCTGAATTGGATACAGTCGTATTGGTTCTATACTTGTTCTGTGGGTGCTGCTTTTATTTTGAAGCCATGAAATACGGACTTGGTAAGGATCTTAATTTTCAAAATAATAACACCTGCCATGCAAGATTATTGCAGATAAATAGCATTAATTGTTTCTAGAATAGACCTTCATATGTTCAGCAGTAAATCCATCATTTTTTGCTACTACTTATAGTGATAATAACACAAAGAAATATGAGCTATATTCAGACATGTTACAAAACAACCTATGATGGTCAGTGATCTCGGTGGTCAATGAATTCTTCCTAGAGCACAGCATGTGTTTGCAAAGGAGATATGGGGAATAACAAAAGCCCTGGGCACATGTTCCAGATTAAGTAGAAATCTGTAAAGTATATACCAGTCACATATACCCTGGCTTTATATACAGAAAACATGTTGAGGCCTGTACTAGGCAAAATAGTCTTCACCAAAAATGGCCACATTCCAATTTCCAAAACTTCTGAATATGCCATCTTACACAGCAGGAATAATTTACAGGTAAGATTAGATTGAGGACAGTGAGTTGAAAAGATTTTCCTGGATTATCCTGTTGGGTCATACAAAGAGTCAGGAAAAGAAAGATATACGAAGATAGAAGCAGAGTTAGAGGAATTTAAAGATACCATATTTCAGAGAGAAAGTTTTTGAAAGATAATATACTTCTGGTTGCATGGGTAGGAAAAGAGGGCAGAAACAAAGGAATGTTCTAGAAGGTTCCTTTAGAAGCTGGAAGAGACAAGAAGTATGATTCTTCCTCAGAGCCCTTAGACACCTTGATTTTAGCCCAGTGAGACCCATTTTTAGATTTCTAACTTTCAACTATAAGACAAATGCACACAGTTTTAAGCTTGAGGTAACTTCTTACAGCAGCAATATACAACTAATAAAAGAACGGTGGGTAGTATACAGTCAATGAAGTGATGTGCCTAATATCCGAATGAAAAGGGCAGAAACAATACACAAAATTTATGACAACTTCAAGAACTACCCTAGAGAGGATAATACACCTGGAAATCACTGGCAATTATTCTGTCTTCTCTGCTAACCTTCCTTAGTTCAGATCTTCAGCCAGGGGACAGCCACACCTCAAAGGCATTAGTGGCTAAGGTCTTTCTGCTTCTCTAGTTCTTACTCTTTGGTGACACCATAATCTTTTTCATCACAATCTGGCTTCTCAAAGAGACGTTCAGATAGGAAAGCCTGGCTGAGTAGCCAACAAAGTTTTCTTTGTTCTCAGGAGATTTACTCTCAATGCAGATTAAAATTTATTATTATTGCTCTTTTAATGTGTGTTTTGTCTGCATGAAGTGCACCATAAGTATGCAGTGCTCAAGGAGGCCAGAAGAAGGTGTCAGGTACCCTGGAAGTAGAGTTACAGATGGTTGTGGGTTCTGGGAACAATACCCCAGTCCTATGCAAGAACAGCAAGTGTTCTTAATTGCTCAGTCATCTCTCCAGCTGCCGCATTTTAGATTAATCACTGGCATGAGGCTTCTGTTTCTCCCAATCACAGATTCAGTGAGTACTCAGTGGCCCTGCCTCTTGTTTTAGGTGTCCTACTCTCACACAAACGAGAAACACTCCCTACCCTCAGCAAGCTGAGTCTGATGAGAGAAATAGGCTGAAAATTCATGACCAACCAGTGCAGTAAATGCTAAAATAAATTACACAGTAACATGGAAATGCCAAGAAGACAGGTGGTTCAGTTTTATGGGAATCTAGGTAAGCTCTGAAAAGATGTGCAAATTCAGATTTGGAGGTGTAGGGGTGTCCAAAAGGGGACGGAGCCTAAATATAACCAATACGAATTATACAAAATTTACAAAAATTCAATAATGAAAAACTTTTCCTATCCCTTTCCCTTCAAGCAGAGAAATAACTAAAGTTTATTTACTCCCACAATAGCAGTTTTTTCTTTACAAAATACTGTCTACTGTTTTAATGATTGTTTGATTAACAAAATTAAAAAACAAATAAGCCCTAACTAAATTAGTTTTTTTGAGGTTCTACTTTTGTTTCTGGCAGTCTGTAATTATGTTATCTAATACCTAAGCTTTAGATCATATTAATCACATTTTATAAAAGTGAAACTGAGTTCATAAATAATATATTGTCCAATCATGCTATCAATCTGAAAGAAAAAGAAATTCCTAAAACTTTTGCTCCAAAATACACTAAATAAATACAAGATTACAAAATAAAAATAACCTGTTCTTGTGTGTTTAAAGGAAATATATAGCCCAAGACTCTGTTTGCTAATATGCAAAATGGAAATTGAAAACAGCATAGAACTGGGGAAATGGGCAGGAGGGCCCAACCACAGCCAAAAACCTATTGGCAGTTGATCATTGGTGGGTGAGGGAGAGTTGATCTCTAAGGGACTGATGCTAGATAGGCTGACCAGTTAGCAGTGGATGAATTCATACCTAGGGACATCTGGAAATACAAACTTGACTTGATAGACCTTAAAATATATGAAAGAATGCATGAAATCCAGTAGGTGGGCTATGGGGGGCTGCATATAGGGAAGGGGGCTATATATAATTAAGATATATTATAGAAATGCACAAAAATTAATAAAAATATACATTGAAACAAAAAGGCATAAATAAAATCCTTTTTTAAAAAAAGTACTAACCTCATGGACTTGTTGGGAAGAGCTGCTGGTAAATTCAGATGGCATGCAGCTTGGCATACTCCCAGTATTTTTAAATGCCAGGTCTTCGTGTTAGTATCAGTGAAGGCTTTGAATAGTCACTCATCACAGGAGCAAATTATACTTTATTCAGCTTTTAATGTTACAGCCCTCCTTATAGAAATATTATTAAGATTCAATAAAGTATTGAATTTATATTGATAAATTGAGCTATGGTAATTAAGCTTCATGGAACCGGCCACAAAGCAATAAATACTTTGGATTTTATTGGGGGTTCAAAAGGAGTGGAGACAGCTAAATAATCCATTTTGAAAGTTTCCTGGTCAAAGTGGTAAAAATGCGCAGAGTGGAAAGACTGATCTTCTCGGGATATCGCCTCAGGTGGAACGTTTCCTTCCGTTGTGTTGGAGATCTGATGGCCAGGGAAATTCTCTGTGGACTCCAGAAGCAGAAAACACATCTGTTTCTCAAAATACATCTTCAGGATAAGAAAAATTGGATAGAAATCATCTGTTGAGTGGGTGAGATGGGATGTTCTGGACAATAGGAAAATTACAATGTATGCAGAGAGGGTTATAGCACTCTGCTTAAAAGTTTCTTGATATCAAGTGTGGAACAATGTTCTTTCTAGTTTTTTTTTTTTTTTTTTTTTTTTTTTGGCAGTATAAAGGATAGAACCCAGGGCCTTTTAAACAAAACCACAACACAAAAACAAACAAGAAATGAACCATTAGGTGATGTGCTAAAGATCAGTTATCTACCAAATGGCAGAGCTTAAATTAAAATTCAGTTCTATATGTCTCAAAGACCTCAAGCCTTGGACTCTACTTTGTTATTTCTCATTGTTCTGGATAGCCTTAGTGTCAACTTGACACACCTGGGTTGAGAGAGCCTCAATTGGGGAATTGCCTCCATTGAACTGACCTGTGGCCATGTCTGTGGGGGCATTTTCTTGATTGTTGAGTGATGTGGGAGGGCCTGGCCCACTGCCATCCCTGGGCAGGTGGGCCTTTGTTTCATAAGAGAGCAAGCTGAGCAGGGGCCAGGGAGCAAGCCAATAAGCAGAGTTCCTCCATAGCCTGTGCTTCAGCATCTGCCTCCAGGTTCCTGTCCTGAGTTCCTACCTTGCGTTCCCTAATGAACTGTGACCCGGGAGATGTAAGAGAAATAAACCCTTTTCTCCCCAAGTTGGTAGTGGTCAGAGTGTTTGGTCACAGCAATGAAGAAACAAACTAGGACACTCAGTCAAGGTAAGAAAATGTGTTTTATATTATTATTATTATTATTATTATTATTATTAATTATTAAATATTTGAAGAATAGAGAAGGTGGCATTTCCAAAGGCAGTCAGCATTTGTTACTAAACACATAAGACATCTCTGTACGTTCCCTTCTAGTAGAGGTCCTTGAGTATTATGTGTCATGAAAACCTTTGCCTCTTCACAGATATCTAAGAAACAATGTCAGTATTTACCAAGAACTTCTATGTGCGTAGAGAAGGCTGACAAAGTAAAGCCAACTGTTAGAATATGATGCCTTAAAAACAACAGGCTTGTGGAAGTGCGAGCATGAGTCTGCTCTGAATGTTTTCCCTTTATCCCTTTGCTTTTTCCTGAACTTGATGCAGAAAGCATGGATTATATCTCTATCATTTTGGATTTCTGGGGGACTGAACACAGGGAATGTATAATGAATTAATAATACAAAGAAGTTAATCAATTATTAATAGTAATATTCAGCAACTGGTCGAATCCTACTTTGTCTCAGATTTTGTTGGAGGTGTAAGTAATAATTGAGCACTGTTTTTGCACAATTGTGCTAATAAAGGAGGCATATGAGAGGACACTCAAACCACAAGAAGTCATATATGAACACAAGGCATATATGTTACAATAGACTTTATATGTGAATCCAAAGCAGATAGATTGCTTTCCTTCAGTATTCTGCCTTCTGTTCAGTACCTACCACAATGTTTGGTCTAGAGCAATAAAACAATGGAAAAAAAAAACAAGTCTAGGAGCTACTGACAACTGATTTCTGCTGGGTGAGGGAGAATAGATTTAAGAGAGAGAGTCTAGAAAGGCTAACTAGTCTCCATCAGATGAACTTGCACCAAAGGACATCCAGATGCAAATGCTTGACTGGAACGGACTTAACCTATATGATAGAGTGCATGAAATCTGGTAAAGGGGAACTATGGGGGGGGCACAGATAGGGAAGGGGGTCTAAATTTGACTAATATCTATTATGTGAAATGCACAAAAAACTCAATAAAAGTAATTTTTATAAAAGCCTATCTCAATCTGAGTTTCTCACAAGCAAGACAATGCTGTGCTCATTCTCCCATAATTATCATTTAAACTTCATGAAGTGGTTGATGATAGTGTAATTGGATGTGTGAAAAAGCAAAGTCAAGAGAGACCAATAATTTGCCTATTACATGGTGTGAACTGTGGAATAATTTTGGCTGAATTGTATTTCATTTCAAAGTCCTTGTCCTTATCAATTAATGTGCATTTACTAGGGATACAGCAAGATGGAAGAATAGGGCTCTACAGTGATTGTCCCCCCAACAGAAGCATCGATTTAAACAATTATTCATGTACAAAAGTAGCCCTACATGAGTTAAAGAAGCCACTGAGATTACAGTACCTGGTTGTAGCCCAGTAAGAAAAGAAGCGTTGGGAAGTGCACAGAGGACAGTTTTGCATCACCTATGTCATCGCTCCCCTAACCCCAGGCAACCTAACAGAGTGAGAGTATCTGCCTGGAAACAAAGAGAGAGATAAGAAATGAGCAAAAGACTTTTTCTTAGATCCTTACACAGTCCTGACACAAAATAAGGTTTTACTGACCTGTGGTAAACTGGATGATAACTGTGCACTCTAGACTTGTCCCTGTGTCAGGCAGGACCACACAGCCCAAGTTTCAGGTTTGCAGAATTAATTGTCTCTGATTCACATCACATTTCTCCAACTTCAGCAGCCTGAGGCTTCCAACTCACCCCAGTGCTATGAAAACCAGTGTGAGGGAGTAATAATCTTTTTTAGAAATTTTTTATTGAGCTTTTGTAATTTTATACTTCATTTCTTAATGAAATTTAGGCCCCCATCCCATCTGTGCCCTCTGTCCCCCTACCATGCCTCATATATTCTGCCATACAGTTAAGGCCCATCCAGGCAAGCATTTGTACCCAGGTGTCCTTCAGTATAAATTCGTCCACAGGAGTCTAGTCAATCCATTAGGGATCGTAGGCAATTCTTTCATGGAATGATGCTAGATAGGCTGAACAGGCTCTAGTGGAGGAACTCACACCGAGGGACATATGGATACACAGACTTGACTTGATAAGCCTTAAAATATATGACAGAATTCATGAAATTCTGTGAGCATGCTATGGGAGGAAGGTGCAGATAGGGGAGGGGTCTAAATATGATTAAAATATATTGTATGAAATTCATAAAAAATTCAATAAAAACATACACTGAAAAAATCAGTAGCATTTCTATATTTTCCTATCACAGCAAGCTCTCTGATTCAAAAAGACAAAAAATTCTGCTTATCACAGGTACAAAGAAAATAAAATACTTAAAAATACATTTACCCAGAGCTGAGAGATTGCTTACAAAGAAAATTTAAGGACATTGATCAAAGAAACTGAAAGAGACACAGGTAAACAGAAAGCTTCTCTGTACTCACAGACTGGAAAAACTCCTATTGTTAAAACATCCTTACTACTGAAAGCGGTTTACAGATTGAATACAATTCTTTCAAAATGAGCAGCAAAAACCTATCCAGAGAAAACAGTAAAACTGAAGAAATAATAATTCCTGGTTTCAAAGTGCCCAAGAGTAGGTGAAAGACCATGGCATGTGATGCAAACAGACCAGTGAAACAGAGAGCCCAGATATAAACCCACACATTTACAGCCAAAACATTTAGAAAAGGTGCCAAGAACTGACAATAGGGAAAGAACAGTCTTCTTCAGTGATGTTGGGAAATGCAAATATCAATTTGCAGAATTAATTTTGACCTTTATCTGTTACCATATATACAAATCAACTCTAAGCAGGATGTCATGGTGCAGGACTTCAAACTTGGCATTCTGGAAGCTGAGGCAGGTGGGTCTCTGTGAGATGGAGGCCAGCCTGGTCTACACAGGGTATTCTAGGCCAGCTGGGATTACAGGGAGACCTGTCTCAAACAAATAATAAAAAATTACAATGTCCTTTGGGTCTGGAGAGATGGCTCAGCAGTTATGAGCACTGGTGGTTCGTGCAGAGGACCTAGGTTTGATTCCCTGCATCAACATGGCAGTTATCAACAGTCTATAACTGTAATTCCAAGGGATGAGATGCTCGCTTCTGGACTCTGCACACATTGCACTTATGAGTACACCTAACATATATGTACACAAAAAACTTACACACTTAAAAAAATAAATGAGCCAGGCATGTTGTTGCAGGCCTTTAATCTCAGCACTGGGGAGGCAGAGGCAGGTAGAGCTCTGTGAGATTGAAACCAGTCAGGTCTAGATGGTGAGTTCCAGGCCTGCAGGGGCTATAGGGAGATCCTGTCTCAAAAACTCATAAATACATACATAAAATCTAAAGTCAACTCTAAGTGAATAAAGTCTTGAATAGATTAAAGACACAAAACCATAAAACTACCATAAGAAAACAGAGTGGGGGGGTGCTGGTGAGATAGTTCAGTGATTGAGAGCACTGGCTGTACTTACAGAGAACCTGGGTTCAGTTCCCAGGACCCACATGACAGCTAACAACTGTAACTCCGGGTCCAAGGAATCTGATGCCTCCTTCTGGCTTCCATGGATATTGCAAGCAAGTGGTGCACTTACAGACACACAGGTAAAACATGCATACACATAAAATAATAGGTAATTTTTTTAAAAGAAAAAACCCAGTGGAAAGCTTCATGACACTTTTTTGAGTAAAGAATTTTTCTTTTGGGATTTTTTTTCATAGTACCCTTAATGCACAGGCAACAAAACTTAAAACTATCCAAATGTACTTATATAAAATTGAAAAGCTTATACACCAAAAGGGAGACAAGGAAACAAAGTGAAGGGAAAACCTGCAGAACAGAAAAGAAATATTTGCAAGTATTATGGTGAGGTCTTAATATCCAAAATCTATAAGGAGCTCTACTTAGTATCAAAACAACAAACAAAATCATTTTTAAAAAAAGGAATAAATGGCTGGAAAGATTTCTTGGTGTTTGAGAGAGCATTTGCCGCTCTTGCAAAACACGTGAGTTCAGTACCCAGCATCCATGAGGCAACTCACAACTGTCTGTAACTCTCATTTAAGGGGATCCGATGCTCTTTTCTGACCTCCATGGGTATCAGCATGCACATGGAGCAGAAGTATGTTTACAATTACACACTCATAAACATAAAAGTAAATCTTTTTAACAAATGAGCAAAATACTTGAGTACACATTTTTAAAGACATACAGGTGGCCAACAAATACATGAAATGGACAAAGAAAATGTGTGTGTGTGTGTGTGTGTGTGTGTTTGTGTGTGTGTGTGTTCTAGTTTGCTTCCTATTGCTGTGATAAAATCACTGACCAAAAACAGCTTGGGGAGCAAAGAGTTTATTTGGTTTATAAGCACAGCCCATCATCAAGGGAACCAAAGCAGGAACTCAGGGTAGGAACCTGGAGCACAGACTCTAAAGGTAAGCTGCTTACTGGCTTGCCCCCTGGCCTGTGCTTAGCCTGCTTTCTTATACAATGCAGGACCAAGTGCCCAGGGGTGGTGCCACCTACAGTTGGCTGAACCCTACCACATCAGTCAACAATCAAGAAAAGACCCCACAGACATAGTAACAGGCCAGTCCAATGGAGACAGTTCCTTAAATGAGGTTCCCTCTAATCAAGTGTGTCAAGTTGACAACTAAAGCTATGCAGGACTATTGACCCCTTGTCAACTTGACACACAAACACACTGCTATTAAACCCCAGCCTTTGCATTTCTTGTCTTCAAGATATGACATTAATAGTAATAGCACAACATAAAGCAGTACAACTTTAGAAGTGCCACAGTCCTTCAAACATCCAAACACTTTAAAAGATCAAAGTCTCTTTTAAAAGTCTTTTTAACTTTAGTGTCCTAAAAATGCAAAACAAGTTAAGTACAGTCTTATTTCAAAAGGGAAGAATCAGACACACTTAAGCAAAATCAAAGTCCAGCAAATCAGCTCAAGGCTGGACATCTGGGATTCATTCACTCAGTATTCTGGGCTCCAAAGAGCTTGGATAGCTTCATTTCTCTGGCTCTGCCATCCACAGTACACACAGGTTGTCTTATAGACTCGGGTCAGTTCCATTCCACAGCTGTTGCTGCGTTTTGTGGCTGTCCCAAGGTCCTTGCATCTCCAATATGCTGGGGTCTCTACTGAAATTGAGGTATACCTTCACCAAAGGGTTTTTCTGTTCTTTCAGTGTGCAAAGACTCAGATATTCTCCATGAGCCTTTAAGCCTTGAAGGGGTGTCTACTCTGCAACTGGGGCTGGGCCTTTACCAGTGTCCTTTCCTGGCCTCTTTCAGTGCCAAGCCTCAGCTGCTCTCCAGTACCCTATGAGGCCTTCAAAATCAGCACAAAGGAGGAAACTCTTACACTAATTTCTAGGTCCTGTTTCCAGCTTGAGATGGAGCCTCAGGCCCCCTCTGGACCAGAGCTTCTGTGTGCTGACCCTTAGAAATTTTTTTCCAGAAGATTTCACCTCAATGATGCTGGTCTCTTTTTACTCGCACCTATTTTCAGACCCAGCTAACCAGCATCAATTGTCCAATAAAATTCCAAGCCTCAGATCCTCTCTATGACCCCTTCATGCCTTCAAAATAAGTACCTTGTAGAAGACTCCTACACATTACAAAATCATACTTCCAGCTAGAGATAGAGCCTGTTTACCACAGTTTCTGTGCGCTGACCCTGAGGAAATACTTCCCAGAAGGCTTCACCTCAATGAAGCTGTAATTCACGGCTGATTTTTTTCAGTCCCAGGTGACCATCATCATTTGTCCCAGTAAAGCATAAAAGGTTTTACTTCCAAAAATTCTTAATTCAACACAAACAGCCCTGCTTTTCTTTGAAGCGTCACAAGGCAGGCCTCCATCATTTACACCTCTTTTAGCATTATCTTCCAAGTTCCTATAGAACAGCTCACTGAGCTCCAAGCAATTTTCCAGTCCAAAACCCCCCGAACTTCCACAATTCTCCCAGTCATATATGGTCAGGTCTATCACAGCAATACTCCACAATTCTGGTGCCTATTTTTGTTCTAGTCTGCTTTTTATTGCTGTAACAAAAACACCGACCAAAATCAACTGGGGGGAGGAAAGGGTTTATTTGGCTTACAAGCACAGCCCATCATCTATGGATGCCAAAGCAAGGGGGCAGGAACCCAGAGCATAGACCCTGGAGGTAAGCTGCTTACTGGCTTGCTCTCCTGGCCTGTGCTTAGCCTGCTTTCTTATACAATACAGGACCAAGTGCCCAGGGGTGGCAACACCTACAACTGAGTTGACTGAGCCCTCCCACATCACTCAGCAATCAAGAAATACCCCACAGACATGGTCAGAAGCCAGTCCAATGGAGACAATGCCTTAAAGGAGGTTTCCTATAACCAGATGTGTCAGGTTGACAACTAAAGCCATCTAGCACAATTAATAATGGGCTATTACTCAGCTATTAAAAAGAAATAAATTCTGCAACTTGCAACAATACTGATGAACCTGAGGGGTATTTTGTTGAGCAAAATAAACCATGCACCAAAAACTCAACCCACTTTACCACACATATCAAATCTAAAAAAGTTTTTTTTAGACGGAGTGTATAAATGTAGTTACCAGCAGCTAAGGTGTTTGGGGGTGAGAGAGGAGACTGGAAAGACACTAGCCAAGGGATACACAATTACACTTCAATAATAGGAATAAGTTTATGAGATCTATTGGGCAACAAACACAGTAATTATAGCAAATAATATATTTTCAAAAACTTCCAGGACAGTGAATTAGAAAGGATTCTCACCTTAACAATGTTTGTTATGTGAAATAATGCATATATTCTTTAGCTAGAATTATTCCTTTTATAATTAGATATACTTCAGAACGGTATGTTATAAACGGTAAATACAATTTTATAAATTAACAAAAATGAGAAAGAAACACATGCAAGACAAAACAGGGAATGGCAGACTAAGACAGGAGGGAAAGGGAGAAGAAAAGACACGAATGATTACTTAGCTGTAAGCATTAAAGCACAGGTACTACAGAAATAATTAATAGAGTCCAAGGCACGAAATGTATTTAAATCCAAAACGCTGTCTTCAGAAAAAGAAAAACATTACCCAGGGCTTTAATATATTTCCTTAAGCAAACACAAACAACTCCATAATCAGTTCCTTCAACAGATTTCACTACTGAAGTATGATGGGCGTGTTGAAAGCTCTCCAAACTGTCAGTATCTGCTTTGCAAGGGCCCATCTCCAAACATTTGACAGAGAAACAGCTCCAGTTTCTGCTTTTCCTTAAATTGCTGAGACCCCCCCCCATTAAATCACACAGTGACAGCAGCAATTCTATTAGGCTACTTTCTTAACATGGTCAGAAGGCAGAAAGATAACAAGGTAAGGCTGGAAACAATATAAATCATGTAAAGAACCATCAGTCAGCGACTATGGATCTAAATCAAAGCCATGAAATACAAGACAACACTGGACGCTGAAGTGAAAAATACCAACCACGTTTCTCTGAGACTCAGACATTAGTACTCAGCCACATTTTATGTAACAGTCTACTCAGAGAATTAGTAAAACAGAGGCTGCAAAACCTGGAAATCCTCCTACCCACATTAAGCTAATTGAGTTGGAGACATCCAATTCATCATATTTGCAGCTTGATTTACAAACAGCTTACCCTGCCCTGGAGCACAAGGGGAAATGTTATGAGCTAGCTATTCTAAAAATTTCAAACCCTGCAACTCTGAACCTGTCAATATCTTAATAGTACAGAGAAAAGAAGAATCCAGTTCAAATGTACATGTGACCCCGATGAAAAAATAAATACCCAGTGCTCATTTTATAACTGATATTTCTATGAACAGTTCATCAGATATTGGAAATTCCAGTGCTGGAAACCTATGGAAAATGCATCATGATTTCATCTGGTTGATGGAGGTAATTTAAAAGCACTTCTTTGCTAGAATGGGGATTTTATTCAGCATAAAGAAAGTCTTATGACAGTTAAACCCCAAATTTAGAGAAGCAAGATATCATTGCTCTTGGCTTGCTAGCCAGTAAAGTCTTAAGACATGAACTAATAAATATAGAAAGTTGTCTTGGAGAATGCCTGGAAAGACAGAGGGAAAATACAGAGGCTGTGCATGCCCAGCACTCTCCTGAAGCAGACGCACACTCTGCTCTTCTGCCCTGAACCTGCTGATCTTTGCTACTGGGGACTGTGGTGGAGCTAGGCATACCTTGTGGACACAATGAGTTGAGAATCCACCTCTTAGTTTTTCTGACTTTTACAAAGTATTTCTTTCAGAGAGGAAAAAAATTCCTTAATCAGGCCAAAACTCTGTTACAGGGAAATGAGAATCATAAATTTTCAGAGATGAAAGGAAACTTGAAGTTTATTCCATCCAGAAATTCTTAACCTCAAGTCTGTGGTTCTTCAGGAGTCCATAAATGTCTTCCTGTTATCCATTTCTTCCTGAAATTGTTTGTGAAGTGTTGGCATATATCGCAAACTTTATTTCTCCTTTCCTTTCCCCCCCCTCCCCCTCCCTCGCCCCCTCTCTCTCTCCTCTCTCATTTATCCTTGAAACAGAAATTCATGCAGCCCAGGACAGACTTTAACTCACTATGTGGCTGATGATGCCATGGACTTCTGAGCTTCCTGTTTCCCTCTTCCAAGTGGTAGGATTACAGGTACGTGCCACCATTCATGGACAGAACCCAGCACTTTCTGCATGTAGGTAAAGTACTCAAACAAGAGAGCTACAACCCTTGCCCCAATGAGAATTTTCTACTTTCTTCTTGAATATTTATAGGATTATTTAGAGGAATGAGGCCTATACTAATTTGGTCAGAGGGACATAAAGGACACTTTTTGCTCCTTTCCCTCCTAGGTCGACTAGTTCCAGGGGACTATGTGCATCTCTCAAAATGTCCTGTAACTGTGGTGAGTTACCTGTCCTCTTGTTCAGGGAGTGCATGGAGATGCCATCAGATGGACTTTAACTAGTTTCCAGTCTATAAAGAGGAGGCTCAACAACATTTCCTCCATGCTTCCAAGCGAAACCAGACATGGTTGAGTAGGACCTTTGACTTATTTTCACGTACAGAACTGGTAAAAGAAAGGAGCCAGGGGCTCCTCCCAAGCCCATGTTACCCCTGAAGGACAGATCCTCAAATGACCTTAAGAGTAAAAATAAATTGGTTTATCTGGGCCAGCTGTAGGGTCTTAAACACCCAAAAGGAAAGTATGACCAAAGATTAATGGGGTCAATATAATTTTTAAAGAGTCCATATGTATAGCTAAAGGCTACATAACAAGAAACAGTGCCAGAGAGGAGGTACCTTCCTTTGAGTTATTGGCCAGGGTGGACCAAAAGACTCCCAGACAATGACCCAGCATAGAACTGGGAAAATGAACAGCAGACCCCAATCTTATCTAAAGGAATATTCACAACTGATTGCTGCTAGATGAGGAACAGCTGATCTTCCTAAAACAAGGACCTCTAGATAGGCTGACTAGATTCAGCAGATAGACAAGCACTGGGGAATGGCTGGGGGTGCTGACAACACAGTGGACAGTAACAGGGATGACATAGCATATGGGCTCCAGTGGGTGGGGGGAGGCTATGGGAGGGTGCCATTTGGAAAGTGGGTATATAGATGAATAAGATTGTGTGGGATATTCTGTATGATATACACACAAAAAATCAACAAATTTTAAAAAAGACATATTTGAGGAGGAAGCATAAAAACTTACTTCATGTTAATTAGTAACTTATGTTAATTAGATA
>NW_008347536.1:4843979-4845683 GCF_000622305.1 Nannospalax galili | reverse complement strand
CTGTGAACCTAGAAACTTGTACACACTTGTGAAAGAGGTGTACTCTTGCTCTGGAGTGTGTTACTGAATATGTTAAATCTGTAATGAAATGCCTCTTCTAATCATGTGGTTATTAAATTTAAAAAAATAAAAAAAGGAAAATGGAGGGTAGAGAAATAGGAAATAGAGCTAGAGCTAGCCCCTAGGATCTGTTGTAGAGGGGATGGTTCTTTAAGTATTGGAAAAGTTAAACTGACAAATAGCCTCCTTCATCTTAATCACTGCTTTAAGTTTTAAGTGTGTGTGTGTGTGTGTGTTGCTGTTGTTATGCTCAAGGCCCAATTGTGAAAATTAGGGTTAGAATTAGCTAGCTACTTCCCACCTGGGACACTCATGGCATCAATCTTAGTTCTTAATCCCCCACCCCACCATCCTGCAGCTTGAGAAAGTAACATAGAAGACAATCACCAGCATCAGCACTGCACTGAGGGCTGTGAGGGACAGATCCTCTGAGTTCTGCTTTTGAAAAGCTGTCTCATCAGTGACTGTGCCAGTACGAATGGTAGTGGAAGTGCCCCATGAAGAGGAGGCAGGTGCTGTTCTTTCTGAATTAAACTAACGCACACAGTTTAGTTGGAAATATTTAGGAGGAAAGAGATGTTTGTCTAGGGTTAACACATGAATCTAGGTGACCCTTTAGTAAAACTGGAAATTGGCATAAACAAAAAAATTTTAAACATAGTGTCAAACCACACTGCTTGCACACTGCTTACAAACCGTACTGCTTTGAAATGTATAAACTTCTCATGGACTCAGCAAAGCAAGTACTTCATGGAAAACAGGAAAAAACTGAGACAGAAGCTATCAAAGCTTGGTTCCTGTACCAGAGCCTGGGTGAACTGTGGGTGTTCAGCTCATACAATTTAGATTGTATACCATTCTGAATATATCAATACAATCTTATGCTGTTCCACTGCATCCCTCCTGGGACATGACTCATCTCTGTCTAGAAAGCTTAAGCGGTGTACACTTTGGGCCACTTAGGAACACTTCACTTATAAGATTGTCTGTCACAGTACTGCAGTACGTATGTTACAATAATCATTATTTTACTTAATAATGCCCCCAAACAGACAAGTACTGATGTTGCCAACTTCATCATAGTATATTGATGTGTATTTGTTAACAAACATATGAGAGCTACTCTATTTTATTAGTTTTTAACTACTTAATTGTGCACAATTTGTAAATTAAACTTCATCATATGTATCTGTAGAAAAACATTATATACATTACACACACACACACACACACACACACACACGAAACTCTATCATTTCAAGCATCCAGAGGTTTTGAAGAAATCCCACAGGAACAGGCAGGCTCTGCTGCATGTTGAAGAGGCAGCAGCTTTGAATCCACTGCTTTTTCAAGAGAAATAAACACTATTTTTAGAAAAACTATTTTTAAAAGTTTTATGTTGCTTCTTAATAATTGAAAGCTGGTCATATAAATGTCACATGATTCACTGAAAATGTAGACCACCAACAAAGCCACTTACATTACATTTGTTCATATAATACAGGAAGATGTAAAAATGGAAAATTTCAAGAGCACTAGTGCTGATATTCGATTATTATGTCAAGCTGATCTTCATAAGTGAAGGAGACTTTTTATCTGTGTCCTATTTCTTGTTGGCCCTTAAAGTCCAAATAGGAAGGATGT
>NW_008347536.1:4832473-4842218 GCF_000622305.1 Nannospalax galili | reverse complement strand
ATATATATATATACATTTTCTGTTTCTTCAAGCAAAAATAATTGTAATTCCCTGGATACTTACTAGGTGTCAAGCACTATTATAATCACTTTCATGTATTTTCTCTAGAAATCCTTACCACAGATCTGAGTTTCATCCTCTTATGTGCTAGGAAGAACAAGCCAATGTACATTCTATAAGGTTCCACTATAAAGTAACAGGCATGCTTGAAACCCAGGAAGGTTTGATTACAAATCACTTTTGCTTTGCATCATTAAACATGCTATTACTTTTCAAGATTAGCTAGGAAAGAGTTGAAAAGTTGTTCAACTCAATCAATGTCAACATTTATTTACTTATCTATTCTGTTGGTTTGGAATATCTTATAGGGCTCTTTGCTAAGGATAAAATCTTGAAAATATGCTTACCCAAAGCTTATAACTATTTTCTTTTATTAATGGGGAGTCTAGTAATTACAATTTAAGGGCACCAATAATACAGCATCACCACCAGTATTAAGCATTGTCTCTCGTTCAGGGGCAGTCTCTGTGGGCTTTGCTATTTTATTTCTAATTACTGCCTTGGCAGTAATGAGAGTTTAATTTTGAGAGAAGTTCTTTGGGTGACTGAGTTAACTCCTTAGGAACATTTGCAGCTATGAATATCCACTAATGGTATTCATTCCAGATTATTATAACCATCCTTTAAAAAACATGCCTTTGATATATAACCTAATATTTCTTAGAAAATCATTTTTACTACTGTTATTATAGAGACGAGTCAGAAGATTTGAGTACTATCCTCTAACTCATGTTTCAAAATCCATAATGGACCCTTGGTGGGTTTCATTATAGAGACTTTTTTATTAATGCATGTGTGCATGTACATGTGGAAGTCAGACGACCTCAGGTTGTCATCCATCTCTTCATTGACAGGGTCTCTCACTGACCTAGACCTAACCAATTAGGCTATTTTAGCTAGCAAACAAGCCCCAGAAATCCTCTTGTTTCTGCCTCCTTAATGGTGGGATTATAGACATGCACTACACCTGCGGGTCCTGGGGACTAAACTCATCTCTTGCTGTTTGCAAGTCAAGGGCATTAACTACAGGGCATCCTTCTAGTTCCTAGGAAAAAATGTGAATGTAAAAGTCTACCAGTAAGTCATTTATTAATCAAGTGCATTAACTACAGGGCATCCTTCTAGTTCCTAGGAAAAATGTGAATGTAAAAGTCTACCAGTAAGTCATTTATTAGGGTTAACATTTTCTTATCTGTTCTCGAAAGGGTTAGGATATTTGGATTATGCTGTTTTCACCTTCTCCAATTAAGGAAAAATGAAGCAAGAAATATTTTATTTGCCTAGGATTTCAACTAAAAGCTCCTTTGCCCAGGTTCTGTACACATTTTTCCAGGCCATATACCACCCAACCACTTCCTCTCATCAGGCCAAGGTCAGAACAATATGCATTACCACAAGTATGCTAATTTCTGCCAATTCCTTCTGGACTTTTCAATACAGCCTCACAAATATCGGTTTCTTCCTAAAACCAGATGCTTGCGAACTCCTCAGCTCAGGTGCTTCCACCATCTAGTGGCAAGAGACAGAAGTGCAAAGCTTTTATATTTTTGAGAAATTGTAATATAGGAAAATGTCAAGAATCAGCTTAGTTTTCTAATTAGTGGCATTACTAAAAACACTATATCTAGAATGTACAAATACATTCCCTGCTAAAGTTTGGAATCTCGTGATTATTGAGGTTATGTTCAGCCATTAGGTGCCTTGGGTTTGTTTTTTTTTTTTCCCCCTTTGGTAAAAGTACAGATGGATATCATAGAATTTATAAAGCAGCTGTGAAGGAGGGACAAATTCTTGCATGTACAGTGCATGGCTCCCTTTTACAAGAATTATCTAACCTCAGCTAAGGATTGGAAATATCACTACACCGAGGAGGAAGGGCCAAACACAGTGATCGACTCAATGCTTCCTGATCTCTGTAGGACCCTCTTTTCCCCCAGAGCCCTGGATAGTGGGAGTGGCTCTGGCATCTCAGGCCTTTGCATTCTCCCTTCATTTCCTGAGCAATGCGGCCCATACTCCCAGCTTCTACCCTGAAGATCTTCAAGTGTCTGTTTCTTTATTAGATACCTGGTCTTTATTTCAAAATTTCTGTTTAACAGTTCTACCTAGATATGGCAATGATCAAATTCAATTATTCAAATGTAAACCTATTCAAACATAATTTTTTTCTATCCAACATGTCACTCTGAAATGTGCTCCTGTATAGAAATTCCTTTTTATTTCATCCTCTTCATCTTTTCCCTCTTCTTTCTTAGGAGAGGGGGAGGCAGGGATCACAGCCAAGACCTTAAACATGCTAGACAAATGCTCCATCAGTGAGTCGTAGAGCCAGCTCTTTTGCAGACAATTTAATTTACTGTAATATACTTCATTCACCCAGTTAGTCAAATTAAAAATCTGAATTAATCTCTGTCTTTCTCTCATCCCCCTTCACTGTTTAATAGGTCTCAAAGTTCCAATGATATCTCTTCCTAAATAAAGTTTCGATTCCTTGCCCCCGCCCCACCCTGGCTCAGTGCTTTGAATTTGTCTCACAGCTTAGCCACCTTGCATTCCAAGGGATGCCCTTGATTCTGAAATCACCCTTTTCTGTTTTTCTCAGTGCTGCCACCTCACATGAATAATTGTCTAATTGCAAGTGGGACTATGTCAGTCTCCATTTTAAATATGGTAGACCCAATTAGTCAAATTAAAAATCTGAATTAATCTCTGTCTTTCTCTCATCCCCCTTCACTGTTTAATAGGTCTCAAAGTTCCAATGATATCTCTTCCTAAATAAAGTTTCGATTCCTTGCCCCCACCCCACCCTGGCTCAGTGCTTTGAATTTGTCTCACAGCTTAGCCACCTTGCATTCCAAGGGATGCCCTTGATTCTGAAATCACCCTTTTCTATTTTTCTCAGTGCTGCCACCTCACATGAATAATTGTCTAATTTGCAAGTGGGACTATGTCAGTCTCCATTTTAAATTTGGTAGTCATCCCTCATTACCTACAAGGTAAAGTCCAATCTCCAGCAAAGGCTTTGCAGTGCCTCTTCCACCCACCTCCCCTGTTTCATCACATACTTTATGCTCACCCAACACCCTGTAGTTTTACAGTTACCCCCCCAACTCATGTGCATCAAATTTCCAGAACTCTTGCACACCATCGTTACACGAAAATGGAAGATTGCTGCCATCAAGGGTAACTTTGAGCTTTCTTCCTTATTTCCCATGAATCCCCTCTCCAGTTCTTTCTGTAATCACATTCATCTCCTATCCATTCACAGAGAAACTTAAACAGTTTATTGGGGGTCTTGGGAGTGTTCGCCTCTTCTTTGCTACGTTATTGCACACAACATAATATACATGTATGGATCTCCAAAGCTGTGACTCTACCAGAGAATACACCAAGCCTGAAGGTAAGTTTCTCCCTATATCCTCAGGGAATAACACAGAAAGTGCTATAGAAGAGGGAATAAAAGATGTTATAGTGAATGAAACAATTAAATGAAAACTTTGTTTTCCCCAAGATTACACAAAACGAAAATGCGTATTTGTTTGGCTCCAGAGCCCATGGTGCTTTACGACAACATACTACATTCTGAGTGAAAATAACAAAACCTGAACTGGGATGGTAACTGTGGACACAGAGAAAGACAAACGTGCCAGGACACAACATAAAGGTAAGGTGAAAAAAAATTCGTGAATTTCCCCATATTTTCTACTTTAGAATATTACAATAATATGAATTTATCTGACTCTTGATAGTAATCAATAGCAATAATGAAATCTTCCATTTTTATTTATTTCTTATGTGTAAAGGTCTTTGTCAAGAGTTTGTATTAATTTCTTTGGTAACTGTGGACACAGAGAAAGACAAACGTGCCGGGACACAACATAAAGGTAAGGTGAAAAAAAATTCGTGAATTTCCCCATATTTTCTACTTTAGAATATTACAGTAATATGAATTTAACTGACTCTTAATAGTAATCAATAGCAATAATGAAATCTTCCATTTTTATTTATTTCTTATATGTAAAGGACTTTGTCAAGAGTTTGTATTAATTTCTTTTAGTTATACTTCAAAGTAAGGTATATGAGTAGAAGCCATTATTTTAACAAATAAAGAAACTGAGGCTTACACATGTTGGAGCTTGAGCAACCTGGTATTTGAATCTGGCTGCTTGATTCCAGAGTCAGAATGAAGCTTTTTCTTGCATTCTTATATTGTTTATGTCAGCCAGAGTCTACGTGTCTATTATGGTTTTTCCCAGAGCATATGCTCCTAGCCACGATATAATTTTATTTAGAAGAAAAGTTCCATGAACAAGTGTGTTTGGGAAATATTTTGTGCTAACCATAGCCCAATCTTAGATTACATTGGCTATTATATTGAAGCCTCTGGGGAATTCTGCAATAAGTTAACAGATTTAACTCTCCAAATGTTTAAGTATTTACCCCCTATTTCTGTACAATGTTGATGAGATTCCATCAGACAGACTTTGGAAAATGCCAGTCTAGGTTCACTACAGATGTCAATGAGGAAGTGAGAAGGGAAACAAAGCAAAACAGGAAACCAGAATAAAGAGGTAGCCAGTTCAAAGGGGCTTGAATTAGTGAGGGAAGAATAACATCTATAGAGAAAAGCATCTACATTGTTCAACAAAATCTATTTAGAATTACAGAATAAGGCATATTTCAATGATAACCACGCGAGACGTTTACTCCATGTGCTGAAAGCTATACGACAGGGGTTCAGAGTAAAGTTCATAGAACGGCTCTGTAGGGGAGGAAGGCTTACTGTACCATCAGCTAGTACATCCCTGCCAGCAGGCCCTGGCTAAACACAATGAAATAAGGTACATTTGGAGTTCTTATGCCTGTAAAAATCTATGTTTTCTTCCTTAAGAATGATCTTCCTGTCTCTTATCTTCTGAGTTTGAACTGCCCACAGATTTTCCAGTGTTTTCTAACATATGCCTCAAAGTGCTCAGTTGTTCAAAATACAGAAGTCTATCCCAACTAATCTCACATTCCCATAAAGCTTCCCAGAACTGTTCATTCTAGTCTCAGTAAAAAGTAGAAAACAGACAATCATATTTACATGATTAACATAATCCACACCAATTTATAAAAGATAGTTTTATTTTCTCTGGTCAATAATCACCGACTCTAAGATGATTTTAACTATCAGATATTTTAATGCACACTAGGAAAAGCTATTAGTTTTAATTGCAAGATATCCCAGATTTCAGAACACAGATTTCAGAAGTATCAACATGTAAAAAATTTTGAGACTTGGGTTGATACAATTCTGTATCAATGATCATTATGTATGGAATTAGGGAACAGCGGTAAAGTACCTCTCTCTTTCTTTCTCTTTCTCTCTTTCAACAAATACTGTTTGGTATCTGAGCTTTCACAATATTTAAGTTCCATCTCTCCATAGCCTGATATACACCTGGTCCTCAGTTATTATTTATTTAATATAGATAAACTGAAAAGGTCCTCATGCTGTCTCACAGTCCAATGTTTCTTTTGTGGAACATTCTGGATCGTATTTGCAGAGATCGTATTCCCATCCCATGACAAGGAAAATACAAATTCCCTTAAACTCACTACGAAATTGCATGTCTTCTGCCAACTCCATGCTTCATAGTGGTCCAGGCACTTAAATGGAAACAAGCTAAGCAAGCCCATTTATCACACAGGGAGCTGGTGGACAACAAAGATATATGAATCTTGAACTGCAGTCTCAAGTGATATAGAAAGACAGATATCAATCCAGTAATAGTGAGATTAGTCAGCTGATGACTTAGAGTCTGCCCAATGCACTATTTAAACCGTTATCCAGCAGTCTTGCAATCTGTTTTGGCATGCCATATGAAAACTCCTAATGAATGCCTGAGAGCTACATGTTCAACTCAGGTTTCTGGGGCATTACCTGATTGTGTGCTGTGTCTCCTTACTCTTTACTCTTTTTAGTGCTTGATCCAGGAATACTAGATGGATCAAAGGAGCCAAAAAGTTTGAAAACATGACGTTTAACTGAGACTTTATACCAGCTTAACAGTTCCTTGATTTTAGTGTGCTTATTTTATTGGGAGATAACAGTTTTGTTTTGTTTTTTTAGATTCTAAAAACTGAATTCTTGAAAACTTCATACAATATATTTTGATCGTATTTAGATCCCTTTTCCTAACTACACCCTCCTTAATCTCTCCCTCACTGGAGACATTTGGGAACACATCGATTTTTAATCATGGAAGATTTTCTAAAGAGCAGAACTGCACTATTATAATAGCTTCTTAACAGTTTGGTTAGGAAACGTGTCCTGTACCTTAAAAAGTGTATGAGCTTGAACTTGATATTACAGCACTGTACTGGACCTACTGACAACTAGCAAGGTGAGAACTTCCTGTCCTCCCATTCCAAGTATCTTCAACAGCTTTACACGGATAGCCTGAATCAGTCATGATGAGTGTACTATGTCACAAAATTGGTAGACTCTATAAAATAAGACCTTTTATCTTAGAAAAATTGCACATATGTATTCCTCACATTGCTGACAGAGGAAATGTTCAGAATCTTTTCTCCTAAGTGCATCTAAAAGCATGTTCTGTTTAACATGAATAACACCTCTAAGAGACTCATGAGAAAAAAATATCCCAAGCTCACAAGAGATATTTTCCTGCCTTGGCACAGGAGTCCTGGATGAACAAAGCTTTCTTTCCTTTTCAGTCCCCCCCTCACCTTAAACCTGTATTTATAAAAGGAGGAAAATCTAACTCATTCTTGTTTTTTTTGCATGAGGGGTTTATTATCTATATATGGCCACCTTAAAAAAATGACAGGAGATACCTTCAATAAAAATCACCACCAAGATATAACAATAAAACCTAATACAAATTGACAAAGAACAGAGGGGGTAATAAATTACAAGATAAATAAAATAGAATACTCAAGATAAAACACTGAAATGAGGTCAGCAAGATGGCTCAGTGGATAAAGGTGCTTGCTGCACAAACATGGTGACTTGAGTTTAGTCCCTAGAAGCCATGTAAATGTGGAGGGAGAAAAGTGATTCCACAAAGTTGTTCTGACCTCCACACATGAACACACATATACACAATAACAAAATTTAAAAATGAACTAGTGGGAGGTTTCCATATAGCATTTTCTAAAGGCTTTCAGTGTTACTTACCCCTCCCCAGACTCCCTCTTCTGTCCTGCCCTCCCACTCCACACACCATTGAACCCTTCCTACCTTAACATTCGCCTCTCTCCCTCCATATCACTGCATTCTACCTGCATTTACCTGCCCTCCCAGAAAGCCTCCCTCACCACCACCCATGGTCATTTATTAGTTTCTTGACCTCTCTGAATTTTCAAATTGAAACACGAATACCTAAGATTTCAAAGCTAGCATCCAGCTATGAGAGAGAACATGAGATGTGCATCTCTCTGAGTCTGGGTGACCTCACTTAGGGTTGTTTCCAGTTCCACATTTACCTGAAAATTTCATAATTTCACAATTTTTTGGTCCTTTTTGAGACAGGGTTTCCCTTTACTCACAGCTGGCCTGGAAGTCGATATGGAGACCATGCTGACCTTGATCTCACAGAGATCTGTCTCCGTCTGCTTCCCAAGTGCTGGGATTAAAGGCATGCACCACCATGCCTGGCATAATTTCAGCTTTTTTAAAAAGCTGAATAACATTCCATTGTGTATATGTATCATACCTTCATTATCAAGTCATCAGTTGATGGATATCTAGGCTGTTTCCAATTTCTAGCTATTATAAAAAGGGTAGCAATGAATACCAGACAGCTGTAAGATTCTATTGTTGAAGATACTATATACATGAGCTATAGAACAAACAAGGAGAAATCAAGCTGGTGCTGACGTCAGAGCCTCATCTCTACTGACCAGCATTTATAGTGATGGAAGGTGTTATGCAAGCTACCTGAAGGGAAGAAAATAATCATCAACCTTTCCCAGTTGTGAATCCCGTGAACTACAATAACAACTGACCTGACAAGTTATGCCCATGGGTACAATAGTGACATAAATATTATGGGAATAACCAACCACTCTTTAATTGGATTTTTAAGTTCTACTTTCTAGGTTGGAGCTTATACCTGACATCAATATCAGGCTTAGGAACCTGAGGCTAGACACATCACAGAACATAGGGGGGAACCTAATAATAGTTTTCTACTAAATAGTTATCATATTAAACTGACTCGATGATTTCACATCACTCACCAGAGAAGTTTCCTTATGAAACATTGATGGTGACTGACACGTAAATGCACAACTGGCCAATGTGTAGAGAATAAGAGGCTACAGAGTGCTCATCCCTGAATAGGACAGCTTTATCAGACTTCTGACTACCAAGACTCAGAAATCATTGCAGAAGAGGGTGGAAAGATTCTAAGATCCAGAGGTGGAAGATGACCCCTAGGAAACAGAGTCTTCCAGACAGCTAGTCAGTAACTCATAAAATCACAGCAATGGTCACATCTTCCATAAGACCCATGCAAGCTCAAATGAGAAAAAATTCCCAGCAGAACATGAAGAAGTGAATAAGAAGTTCTAACCCCACCTAAGGGAATTGTAGCAACAGATAGTTACTGGAAGGGACAGAGATAGCCCCTTTCAGGCATGGGACTCTTAGTAGGTTAACCAGGCTCCAGGAGATGGACACAGACTAAAGGACATTTGTAGACACAAATTAGACTCTATCAGGGACACACACACACACACACACACACACACACACACATGCACATACTACATTAAATTGGACTGTGGGTAATTGGGTGGGGGGGTAATAGGGGAGGTTTGGAGAAGGGATGAAAATTGCAAAATTTGAAAAAGAAAACTAGTGATTGAAGACAACTAATTCTGAGATGTTCAGAAAGCAAAGGATAAGGGTCCACTGGACCCTTAGAATATTAGATTATATAATCTAATATTCAGAAAAAGCAAGCTTTTAAACCTTTGTCCCAACTCTAAAAGTCATTTTCCCAATCATTTGATGAATAGAATAACATGATGGTGCAATCATCCTAACCATCCATACTTGATTATTCATCAAGTACATGCTGAAGACAATGTACTAAATTAACATCCCACAGTGCTTATTACTTAATTTTTTTCATAGTAACCAGCCTAGGCTTAGACTAGTCTTGATTATCACATGTAGCCTCAAACCCTTAAGGAGATATTCTCTAGAACTGATAAAGAGGAAACTTTGGGAAGGGGGAAAGTTAGATTGGGAAAAATAAAAGGAAAAGTGGCTCCAAGGAGGTTAGTTTTCTTTTAACCGTGTGTGTGTGTGTGTGTGTGTGTGTGTGTGTATGTGTGTGTGTGTTTGTGTGTGTGTGTGTGAATACACACACCACGGTATGCATATGAAGGTCAGAGTACAACCTCTGGTATCAGTCCTCACCTTCCAATGTGTTTGAAACAGCCTGTTTTTGTTTGCTACTGCATATGCCAAACTAGTGGGCCCATAAGCTTCTGGGGATCCACTTGTCTCCACCACCCATCTAACCAAAGGAATCAGAGATACACACACACACTACTGTATCCAGCTTTACCCAAGTTCTGGGGATCTGAACTCAGTTCCTCATGCTTGAGTAGCAAGTGCTTTACTCACCCCACTTAACCATTTCCCCAGCCCTTCCATGAGGCT
>NW_008347536.1:4825821-4832393 GCF_000622305.1 Nannospalax galili | reverse complement strand
AGAGAGAGGAGAGAGAGAGAGAGAGAGAGAGAGAGAGAGAGAGA
This sequence comes from Nannospalax galili, assembly GCF_000622305.1. Lineage (NCBI taxonomy): Eukaryota > Metazoa > Chordata > Mammalia > Rodentia > Spalacidae > Nannospalax > Nannospalax galili. The sequence continues at coordinate 4,832,349 of NW_008347536.1, read as the reverse complement.
GAGAGAGAGCCTCCTATCCCACGCAGCTTGGAATTGACTTTTGTGGGAAGAATGACACTGAACTTCTGATCCTCCTGCCTCCACTTCCTGAATGCTCAGATTCCTGGTGTGCACCACCATGCTCAGTTGATGCTATGCTGAGAATTGAAATTTGGATTTCATGAACACTGTACACCCCACCAACTGAGATACATCTGCAGTCCCACACTTTATACCCTTTTGATGCAGGGTCCGTTTATGGATTCCAGGCTGACCCGTGGTTTGGAACGATCTCTGGACTCCAGACTGACTTCAAACTCACCATCCACCTGCCTCAGCCTCCTGAGTGCTAACATATATAGCTGCATTTTAAATTTAGGCACATCCACAAGGAAGTGCTAGTGAATTGAATGATCTGCCCAATAAAGGAAACAAACATTCCTAGTAGTTAATAGATGGATCAACGGGCTTTTCTTTTCACATTTCATCTCTCTTCTATTATAGCATTTACCCTATTTCTGGTTTTCTTTTAAAACTTTAACAGTTACAAGTTTTTTTTTTTATCCAAAGCACAGAATTGGATGTCATCACCCCAGTAGAGAGAATGATAGCCAAGTAGCACAGATAGTTTTATTCTCATTCAACTGTCTCTTCTTCTCTAAATACCATTGATCAAAAACTGTATACTTAAAGTTAAAAGGTAGAGATTGTTGGGGTTAAGTATAACACCCAAAAGAAAGACACCTTGTAAACAATCCCCCCAGCACAAAACAGAGGTGCTGTTGAGCCAAACCTCAGTTTCCTTTTTAGTTTAGACAGCAAGGCACCCATTAGGTATGATCATCACATATTTATTTTGTTATATCTGGGACTAGGAATGATGATGGAGGGGAAATATCCAAGTCAAACCATGGTGTACACATGTTTTCTTTTTCCTTAATCTCTACATTTCTTTTCCTTGTCACTTTTCAATCTTGACTGTTTGGTCCATTCTCAACAACAGAAAGGATTTTCTACACATTCAAACAATGGTAAGAAAAGTATTTCCCAGAATTACGAGGTTGGGTTCCAAACCATAGCAAGCTCCTTTGCAATTAGTTACCACGATCATGTTTTAAAATACCTCATTTAATCAGATCCACAATAGCTCCCTTAGCCATCAAGACTGACAACAACCACCAGCAATAAAGCATGAAGGGCAATCTGACCAACCTTCAGAGGAGAAATGTGAGACTGTAGCACATATCCGTGGACATTCTCTATTTGAGACAGGTTCTTTTCTGATACATGCACCAGTTCTGGACCTCTTACTTCATGAGTTAGCCGAGGTAAGGAATGATCATGTGGAGCATCCTCATCTTGGTATCGATACTTCTAGGAGAGAAGAAAAGAAAGAAAAGATGTATCAAATGTTTGAAAACTGTTCAGTCAGTCCATGTGAGTATTCTGCCCTCATCAACCAGACATAGTGCATACCTACTGTTGACTTCACCAGTTAGGTCTGACTGCTATTTCTTTTAGTGTTCATCACAAACCAGGGTAAGTGCAAGCAAAACCATATCAGTATTAACCAATGCTGATGGCTTTTCCTTACTGATAATATATTCCAATTATGAGCCACAAAAAGAATGGTGGCAAGATCAAGACAGTTTACTCAAGTAGAGAGAAGATAGCCCTCTAAATATTGAGGAAGAAAATAGAATTCTGCTATTTCTTTTCTAGAAAACTTAATTTTGTTGCTAGATATTTGAAAAGTTTAAATTTCCCCTGGTAATGAGGAAAAATGCTACCTACATTATTTCTATAAGCCTAAAAGGAAAGGTAATTGCATTTACTTTAGTTGACTCACTACGATGAACATTTATTTGGGTTAGTTGCAATGTAGGACAAAGAATTATAATTTCTAGGAATTAAGTTAGTTTTTAAAGAACTTAAAAAAATCAAAGAGTCTTCACAGATGATTCCTGACGTCAAAGGAATAACATCTCTTCTTGTTTCCTTTCCTTCTTTCCCTAACCTGCCTTATATTATCATAACAGTAAGAGAATCCTCTGGCAGATGTCATGGCTGGAGTCTTCCAAGCACATCTAGAAAGCTGGCCAGGAGAGAAGAAGGTCAAAACAAACAAACAAAAAAATCTCTGCACATATCCCTGGTGACAGGGTCATTCTCCTTTTCAGTATTGGCCTGGGTATCTATTTCTCTCTATCTTTCTGTTCTCCTTCTGAGCTATCCCTTAAGAAGAACACTACTTCAAAGTCTTTGGCCATCCAGGCGAAGAAAAAGGGACCACTTTACATGTGACTCCCAATCCCGCTAATAAATCATTTGCTAGTTGTGCTTGGCCTTTGAATCTGTGCATTTCACAGGAACATTAGAATCAGGGATTCAGATACCGTCACAGCACCATCTCAGGCTTCACTGTTACCTCTAATCTGTTCCCAGTGTCTCTGTATTGTTTTCATATCAGACCACTAGAAACACAGCTTATGAAGACATTTTTGCTTATTTTTGAGTTGAAAAAATATGCTGTCTTGGACATCAACTTTCAGTGAGACTCATAATCTGACAGTAACAAAACGGTGAGTAATTCAATTTGTCATCTAGTCTTAGTCAGAAGCAGATTATCAGCACATGTATTTTCTAGGAAGTCTATGCAAAGCCCAATGCAGTATTGGTCACAAAGTAATAACTATAACCAACAGTATCATCTCTGCCGTTGGTGAAGGACTCCTGCATTCTATCTCTTGAGGCATTCTGTGATATTCCATTTTGCTGAGACAAAACTAACGTGCATGAAAGTTAAGGCCATTGTTCAAGGTGATTAACTAGGGGGATCAGATTTGGGACTCTGTCCAGATAATTTAAATCTGAATCTTCTTTCTACTGCCATCAGCCCATGGTCTATACCGATAGGGACATGAAATCCAATTCTGAGAATTCACTTGGCAGCTTGACAGAAAAGCACCATTGAGGCAGCACACTGAAATGAGGTTAGAAAAATTCTGTGTGCTGCAAACATCATAGTTCCGTTTGTTGTTGTTATTCTTGTTGTTGCTGTTGAGTTTTTTGGCATTTTTGAGACAGGGTCTCCCTTGTATCCCCAGCTGGCCCGGAACTCACTATGTAGACCAGGCTACCCTTGACCTCACAGAGATCCACTTGTCTCTGCCTCCTAAGTGCTGGAATTAAAGGCATGTGTCACCACACCCAGCTGATTCTGTTTATTATTTTTATGGTATGAATAATTTGGGGAGGTAATCTTGGAAGCTGGAATTAACATTTCATACTCATCTCGATCAGTTATGTTTCCACTGGCCGTGGACACATGCCATGCATATGACCATTTTACTTTCTTTGGTTTACAACACATCTACTCCTACATCTGACCCACCTTCCAGTTCTCTCTCATGGAGGCACTAGTCTAATGCTTGTGCAATCACTGCAGTCAGAAAAGTAGGAGTCAGTTAGACTATCTCTTTTTTCAACCCCTACCTTCTGCCTGATATATTATGATGGAGCTACAGGTTTGAGGTAGGCAGAGGGAAAGACTGAAAGCAAACTAGTGCTCATGGTGGACAGTAGGAAGTTTTCCAAGAGACCCGGAGCCTAAATAATTGTCTTCTCAGTGCTGGCCACGTACTCCCCTTCCTATTAGTTTCTCCTTTAGTTGTTTTGGCTTTTGACTAAGAGTTGACAAGAACTGGTTTAATAGCAGTTTAACTCAAGCTAAAGCATCCAATTGAATTACCCAGATATTACAGTGTGGTATAGAGAAATTTCTCATCTGGGAAAAGAAATCTTTAACTCTGTCATTTGAGTTGCAATAAGACTAATAACATTAAGGCTAATTGTAGTTATAGTGCTGATATTAGTAGAAATATGAACGTCAACATTGATGCAGTAACAATATCACAGTTACTATGCCAGGAACCATATTAAATGTTCTATATGCATCTTAACCATCTGAGAGATGTTCTGTTGTTCTCTTTATTTAAGACTCAGGCAGTTAGGAATTTCTTCCAAGATCACCTGCCTAGTGAATTGACAGCTACATTTCAAATATGTGTTTGTTTCACTAAAACAAAAGCATTTAAATAATCTTGTAAACTGGTTAGAACTCAGAGCTCTTTACAGATTGCCTTTATCTTCAGGAAGAAAAATTTAAGAAATTTTCTGAAATCATCTAACGAGGGAGAGAAACAGTTCTGCTGAAGTCACAATGTGATTTAGAGTCCACTCTAATGTTGTGAGAAATTCTGAATCATCTGTCACTTAGGGATATTTGGGTAAGTGCTAATGCCACCCAGGGCTCTGCTGAAGGCCTCTATAGTACTGGCAAAAAGGCTATTAGGAAAGCTCTCTGCCTTGAAATCTGGCCTTACTCTCTTCCTCTCCAGTTTGAGCCATCAGAGAGGACTCCCCCATGCAAACAAAAGTAATCTCTGTCAACAGGTACTTCTGTTTTCATCTCTGATGGAACAGAGGCAGTAGTTGTGTTCTGGATTGGGGGTACTGAGACACCACCTATTCTATGTCAGTTGTACTTAGCACATTTTGCCTGTGACTTCAGGATTCCTGTCCTTTTTCCTGTTAAGTATAAGCTTACCTTTAGCCTTATATTCCATCAAAAGTCTCTTTTTATATATGTGATAATTAAATTGGGTGTCATTTCATTGGAAGCATTCGGTGACTGCTAAAATCCACAAGAGACCCTTCTTATATCCTCTTATATGCTCCCACAGCATTCTGCACAGATTCTAGTCAGTGAATAATAACCATATTGTACTGACCTGTCCATGTGTCTACCTCCCCTACTATCCATTATTGCCTCAATTGCAGAGAGGGAAACACATTTATCTCTGAAACTCCAGCCCTTACCTGACATGAAGTGAGAGACCAGTAAGTGTGAGTTTAATGGAATTAACTTTAAATTATCTGATCAATACTATGATCTACCTAATCAAAAAGCCCTCCAAGAAGATCCCTCATGCAATTATCTTCATCTCATTTATCATTCACAGGCTCCCACATGAAAGGACAAAACTCAGAATGACTTGCTAGACCCTGTGCAGTGGATTGTGCTGCTGTTAGTGCGAGTCGGAACCATCCTGAGCTGCTCAGAATTTAAACAGAGGAATCTACACATGCTTGATCCAACACTGGAGGTTCTCTGACAGCTTGCAATGTGGTACTGTGCTAGCAAAATAGATCATACTTGATCCAGAAGTGTAAATCTTCCAAGTTCTCATAAATGAGAAATACGTTCATCTTTTGTTGAACAAAAAAGTGTTCTACTTCTCCCTTGTAGCAGGAGTTGGCGCTGGACTGATAGGAGAGGAGAGAGAAAGAAGGGAAACAGAGAAACACACACATACATGGGGGCGGGGTGGGAGACACATACAGAGACAGAGAGAGAGAGAGAGACAGAGACACAGAAACAGACAGACAGGCATATAGACAGACAAAGGGAGAGGGAAGAACAGATAGAAAACTGAGGCACGCCAGTGATGTCCTTGTGATTCTGAGTGCTCAGTGTTACCATAGTACCTAATAATTACTAGATACAATCTGCAAACACTTTGCAAAATGTTAAAGAATTACACTAGTTAAGACTTTGAACATTATGAAGCAGGCACAAAATTAAGGAATGGTAAGCCTGTAGACCAAGCCTGACATTTAGGAAATGCTCAAAATTTGTAAGTTCGGCTGCTTCTGATTATGGTATTGACAAAAATCATTCTCTGTGTCAAATCTCATCTCCTTCTGTAACCTAAGCCTTTTAAGGACAGAAACCAAAGCTTTACTTTCGTCTCTTTCAACATTCAATTAGAATACTACATAGTCAAGTGACTGAGGGCTCTTGCTGGAAGAAAACCTCTTCTTTGAAAAATATGATTTGGCAGAAATGAAAGACCTATTTCAGGAGAAGTGTGCAGTAAGAACATAAAATAAATAACAAATTTGTAAGGAAGTGATGATTCATAGGAAATAATACAAATGCAACTAAGAACATAGGAAAAAATCAGTGGGAGAAAGATGTAGTTTCAAAAATGAACCAAACGGAAAGGAGGAGTTTTCATTTCCTCTCCAAACTGGAGATCTGGCATAGTTGGACAGAACGTCCAGTCATCATCCTACGCTAAATAATCTATTTTATTTGTATAGTTTGATAGGTTTTTTTTGGAATTATAGCTTATTTGAAGCTTGTGGCATGAACAGTCAGGTCTTCAAGTTCCTTTCTGCTTTTCGTGAGGCCTTGGCCTCCCTGAGACTTGTGTCCCATCCACATGACACACCTGCTGCAGCCTCTCTCTAATTCACTGCCTCCCTTTCAGGAAGGTACCACTGGATGAGGAGGAAGAAGAAGGACGAAAGGAGGATGATGAAGAAGGAGGGGGTATAGGAGGAGCAGCAAAGATAACAATGGACCGAAAAAGAGAAGATAAAGAAAGGGTTAATGTAGTGAACAGATCAGTATGGATAGTAATTCCATTAAGTTAAAATAAATTTCCTGAGTGACATCTTTTTTTTTTTTACTTTTTTTTA
>NW_008347536.1:4814268-4824933 GCF_000622305.1 Nannospalax galili | reverse complement strand
TTTGTTGTTTGTCGAGTAACTTTTAGTTATGTATATGTATGCTCTTATGATATGATGTTGGCCCCTTTAATCTTTGGTTATACTTCCCTTTTGGGTGTTTAAGGACATACAATTGGACCAGATAAACTGATTTGTTTTTACTCTTGAGGTCTTTAGAGGATTTGTTCCTCAGGGAACATCTTTGACTGGATCGAGGTTCTTCTTTTCAAGTGTGGTGCGATAGAAGGAAAATGGGAGGAAGGGCAAGACAGTTATTTTCACTTTCCCTACCTCACTGCTCCCCACCTTATAAGCTTTCAGAATGAATGCTTGCCACATTTTTAAATTGATATTCATTTATGTGATTATTTGGCTTAATGTTTGCCTACCCCATAGAACAAGGACACTGATTGCCTTGTCCACTGCTGACCTCTAGTGCATGCTATGTAGTAGGCCCTCAGTAAATAGAATCAACAGTCTAGCCAAATCTGTCTTCAAAAATCTATTATTCAAAGAGCTAATAAAATTAGGTCAGAGCTTGCTGACTACACACATATCTTCCTCAAGTGATACCAACTTTCAAGAAAATGACCCACAGTCAGCCATGCAGCTAACCTAAAGAGGACTTGAAAGAATTGTTTTAATCAGATTCGGAGCAGGATATAAGCGAGAAAGTACCAATGTGAGAGATGAAACAGTCTTCCAGGTGCTTCATTTAAATTATTTCAAATAAAATTCACAACTGAAAGGAAATACTTTTCGGCTTTTTGCCACAAAGAGCAGGACAAGCCAGGATGTTAATTAAATTACAAATCAGCTGTCTGCTTGCAGCTGACAGAGCCCGTTGTGTGCTTCCAAGCAACGTCAGCTATTTTAAACCCTCTGTAATTACCTACAGTGGAGAAGCTACTGGGAAGGTTGCTTTCCTGAATATTTAATGACTCTCAAGATTCTTTTCAAAGAATTGATGATTTAAATAATCAAGAAAGATTCTACTGTGTAACTCAGTGCTGCCCTCCATCGGTCCACTGAAGATGTTGGAAAAGTAGCCTGGTTAATAGTGTAGCGTCTCACTGAAATGTCTGAGTAGGTTTGAAATCTAAAGTAATTCTCTGAAGAACTGAATCATAATTCTGATTTCCAAATGAGAAAGAAAGAAGTTCAGAAAGTCTTCAAAGTATTAAGTACTCTGCAAAGGTGTGTTTCAAGCCACCCATCTTCTGATACAGTCCATTATAGTTGGGAAAAAGCCAATTCCAGCTATGAAAACACAAGTTTAAAGTATGACACTTGCTAAGTTCCTGAGTACCTCTCAGCTTCAGTTGACTCAAGTTACACACCAGAAACACAGTGCCTTTTTCATGTAACTATGAGGATTGAATAAGACACTGTATTTCTTGTACTGAGGTGCTTGACAAATACTAATTCTTTCCTTTAATGAAGTCTTAAGACCTTATACTTTGCCTACTTAGAAATTTAAAATATAGCCCCTAAGAGTGAACTTAGTGCATGCTCCTTCTGTCAGCAAGAAGGAAAAACTACGAAAAGTTCCTTTGCATCTCCAAATACGTCTAATATGCTCCCACTCCTTAGGCCACTAAACTAAGATAACTTTCTGAAATCTCAGTAGTGGCTAAAAATTATATTCTGAAGACACTGCTTGAATCAATCCCAGTATATCATCTGCCCCATAATCTGAGGAGATTCACTAAACCTTCTGAGACTCAACATTGTTGCTGTGAGAACAGAACAGTGCCTACACCTCAGGATTTTTGAGAATGTCAAGTGACATAATGCATGGAAGGAACAAGCTGAGAGCCTGTGACCTAGCACATAATAAACATCAGTCTTAATTATTTTACCACAACATTAGATACCTGACATGATTATAAATAATTTTAGAAGTATTAAAAACTAAAGAAAAATGATACCTATTTTGTTTTCGAATTTTTAATCTGTTTCCATTGATCCATAACACAGAAACTTCATGTTCTGTGACTCAATACTTGAAAGCTTTCTTCTACTTTTTTATACAGCACATTTATTAAAAGCTGGCTGTGATGGCACACACCTTCAACCCTAACATTTGGAAGGTGGAGGAAGGAATTCAAGGCCAGTCTTGGCTGCATATTGAACAAAAGGCCAGCCTAGGCTACATGTCCTCAAACAAACAAATTTACTGAGCACATACTAAGTGACAAACACCACACTAAGGTGTTAGGAAAATAACAGTAAATAAGACATTTCACCACTTTCTGCTCTGTCTTCTTTGCATCTAATAACTACCATGATTCCTTTCTACCTGAATATTGCAAACTTCAAAACAAGTCATACAAGAGTTTTCTCTGGAAGCTTTGTCTGAAATACCCAGAATTCACTAAATGTCCTTTTACATGACTTATATGAGTGATACCATGAGCCCTTTAAAAAGTTTTTTTTTTATTTTTAAAATTTTATGTGTGAGAGTTTATTGCCTGCATGTATTATAAGTACATCCATGCTGTACAATGCCTGTGGTGTTCAGAAGAGGGAGTCAGATCTCCTGGAACTAAAGTTATGTATGGACAGTTATCAGTCACCATGTAGATGCTAGGAACCGAATCCAGGGTCTCTGCAAGAGCAGCCAGTGCTCTTAGTCACAGCCATTTCTCTAGCCCCTAAAAAGTATTTTTGAATCTACTTTCCCCATGGAAATATAAAGATTTTGTGATCCATTATTGCAAACATTTTGCCTGGGACCCAGTCGGTGCTGAATATATAGTTTTTGAACAGAATTAAGGCCACAGAGTACCATAGACTCCAGCACTCCACCATGCCTGGCGCATTCGTGCAGAAGAACGTATTCAAGAAACCGGCCCAAGTTCTGGAGAAGATTTTCCCATTGAACAGAATCCTGCAAATTTTTGAGTAATAAAATGAAACCTGATTTTCTCTGTTGATGGAGGATGAAGTGGGTTACTTTAGGGGCTTCTATCTGGTGGGGAGAACTGTTCATGCTTTAACTAAGCTTCGGGTATTAGACACCTCAGAAGAGCTGTCTGCTGTTTCCTGGAGCAAGAGATTTGAAGTAAAGAAAAATGAGAGTAAGCAAGATGGGGACTGAGAGAGTTCCCCGTTTCCTCTTTTCCAGCACTGAGTTTGTACAACAGCATCTCAAGTACTGCCTCTCTGGACTCTATAACCTGCAGGCCAGCAGCTGACACACAGCTGAGAGTACCAATCTCAGGTAAATACCCTAAAATGCACTGAAGTATATGCAAGAAAGGGAAAATTTTTGGAAGGGTAAATGTTAATATTTTGATAGTGGTTATTACTAGGTGATTGTCAATTTCATATTTTGAGCTACATGGGTTACTTTAAGGAATCAAAATAATTAACAAAATAGAATATATAAACATGACCAAGTATTGCTGTCAAGGTCCAGTGTGCATTGTGGCAAGAGAAAATTCTCTGCTGTAGGAGAAGTTCATTGAAGTTCGGTTGAGTTGATTTAGATTTGGCTGAAGGATGCATGGCAAGCCAGTGCCAGCTGAGAAAGGAAGGAAAAAAGGGCTATGAATGAATTTACTGGGGAGGACCAGCTTAAAGTCAGGTTGCTTCCATACCAAGAAATCAAAGCAATGATTTCAGAACCAACCCAACAATTAATTTGTCCATTTGAAGCACAACTTCAAATACTGTCTGAGTAATTCTCTAGTGTTCAGTGCTGCTGGATTCATTGTAGATAAGAGGGACGCTGTGGGCAGTCACTGTCTGACTCAACCCACCAGCTGGGCGTCTGCTGCAGCATTTTTGAGAGGCATTCAGCACTGAGACGTTGAAGACTGCTCTGCTCAGTATGCCTGGTACCCAGAAAAGAGGAAATGTTCACTTTGGCTAAATGCTTAATCAAGTGATGGCAATTCCCTGTGACTCAGTGTTCTCGGATTAAATTCTGTTTCTGCTACTAATAAGCAGTATGGTTTCAGACAACTATGGAGGCACTCTGAAACTAAGTCATGCTTTGAAAATTGGTACTAATAGTACATGACATAGTTGCTATGGGAAACTGATGAAATAATAAAAATACACTTTTTAAAACTGGTCCTGTGTTACATAAGGTCATTTTCATGCAATTATATATCTTTCAGTGAGCATGCTGCTTCCTATACTGCTCTGCTTCTCTCCCCATTCCCACTGTCCCCTACATTTCCACTTTCATGTCATTCACACATACACGACTTTATACATCTACATAAAATGTATGGAACAGCAATGAGAAAAAAAACATAGTATTTGTCTTTCTGAGACCAGCTTAAAATGATATGGTTTAGTATGACTACCTTCATTAATAAACATGGGCTTTTGGCATAGGACCCGACCTCTGGTACATGCCTAGGAACTCTTAAGTATTTTTCTATTTCATGTCAATGTCAAATAAGCATTATCCAAAATACAATATTGTAAAGGACCCCTACCTGGTGCATGGTGCTCACCTTGCCTCTGTTAGAGGGAGCTGTTAATCATCATACTCTCACAAAAGTGAAACCATCTGCAAAGAGGCAGCGGGGGATGCCCACAGCTTGATTTGCTGCTCTAAGATTCAGTGGAGGCCATCTTTGTATGTGAGGGTATTTTACCCTACCTGCCCATGCTTCCATGCAGGTCCATTATGCTGACCATCACTTCCTATGATTATCAGTTCTGTTCATCAGGCAGACAAAGTACTCTCAGACACAGATACAAAATTGATCTTTACTCCTCTCTCAAGGTACTCTCTAGACTCTTTGGGGCCATGTGTCAGGCCCAAAACTTTATGGAGAGCTGCTAGCACGTGCTGCTTCTGTGATACCTAGAGACTAAGATTTCTTCCTAACAGGAAGCACTGCCACTAATTCATTCATTCATTCATTCATTCATTCAACAAAATGTTTATCATGAATGCTATGTCCTAATCACTAAATTTTAAATTCTGGGAATGCGGAAGTTAATAATAAGACAGAAACTGGAATTCGTATTAGATAATGTTAGATAATAGGGCTCACTGTCTATTCCCTTTTCCTTGACATGCTTTCTTTACCAGCATTAATAATCTTGTATCATGAAGAAAATAGTATGTGGCCCAAGTACACAGCCAACCTTAGTTGTCTCTGGTGCTGGTGCAAAGAGCATGATCCATCCAGCCGTCCCCATGCCATTGTCTCTATTCCAGAGGACTTCATGACATTGGAATGTAGAGTATATGAAGGACCAAAGCAGGAAGTATGGACTGAACTCTGTCCTCAGTAACAATAGGGTCCACTTCAAAAATACATCTTGACAATCAGATCATGATAGAAATGTCAGTATTTACACAGGTAATGTGTAATTTATAATCTATCTTCCTTATGGTGATTTAAATATCTTCCAAAGAAAATATATGATGAAATGTCTTTGGGAAAGGCATTTATAATTAATCTGGGTCTTTGAACAGGTAATTAAATGAACAACAGTGGGAAGTTATTTTGTACTTACTGAATCTTTAATGTGTGTCAGTCTCACACCAAGCTCATGAACTTAATAACTAGATACTATTAATTTATTTCCTCTATTTTCTGAAGGAAATATAGAGAAAGAGACATTAAGGAATTGTTCACACAACTAATGGATAAGCTGAGATCCATTCATATCTGGAGTCCTAAGATAAGACCACAAACCCTCCTGCACCTAGCATACCTAAGCCACCATTAGCTCTCCTACCACATCAACTGCCAGGTTCGTGCATTTCTTAATTTCTGATGCAGATACTTATTCTGATTGCCATGGGTCCTTTGGTTCTCTGATTTAAAAATAGAGATCTTGCAAGCTTCCTTTTCATTTTTGTGGAACCACTGAATGCAGTCAGGAGAAAATAAAAATAGAACCTAGTTAAGGATACTAAATTTCCTTGCTAACAAAATGCAACACTACACAGGTGAAGGGGAGCCTTCTATATTTTCCCTTCTCAGTCGTTCCCAAGTTCCTACCTGGTAAAGCATGACTTCTCGTCAGAGTAAACTCAAGGTGGTTCTATTGGGGTTGAGAATCTCTAGGTAAAAGCTGTGATGTTGCAACCTTAGGCTTCTCTGGCCCCCTCTGGCACACAGTGAAAGAATCTCACACAAACCGATCTAGACCATATTTCATCAGAGATTCTCATTCTGTTTTTGTTCATGTTCACTGTTAATTCCCTCATCAGGCCCTCATTTAAACCCCTGCCACTCAGAATAGGTGCATTTGCCCCCTGCTTTCTTTTTTAAACATTTCTAGGCATTTCCTCCCTATCAACTTTCTGTTCTCCACTTTTGCATCTTTGTACATCTCATCCTTTCAAAACACAGTTACATCACTCCAAGCTATTTGTTACCCAAAGAAGTAAGTCTCTTCTAGGACACAGCAACTGATCCTTTCCAGATGACTTTTGCCATCTCTTCCCTCTAGGGATCAGTTAAGATGACACTGCTTCCCATACACCTCCATGATTTACCCATTTATTTCCTGTGTCTCAATCTTGGGACTTTTGTAAAACTCACAGCAGACTTCTGCATATACATAACATTTTTATTTCATCATTTTTGTTTGCATATTTGACTAGCTCGTTTCATACACTGAAAGATCTTGCAATGCAGTGACTAAGCACTTTTGTTGCTTCAGCAATGCTGTATCATCTATTTAATAAACGCTAAGTAAATGCTTGCTAAATCAATAAACTCACCAAGAAACTGGTTTTCTGGCTCATCTTTTTCTCCATCAGTCAAGTCAGTCAATACACTGCCCCAGCCACTTCTATGTAAACATGAATTTGGCCAGATCAAAGCCTTTCAGAAGTTTGCTATTGATCCAGAATAAAGCTGAGACACTGACATGTTGTACCTGTACCGCTCTGCATCTCACACTGGAGTCTCATCTCTGTTTACTTTAAGGAAAGTTTTCACTATGCAGTTCCCATTGGCTCAAGCATGCACTAGTTAGCCCAGTCAAGCTTAGAACTCATGGTCCTCCTGCCTCAGTACACACAGTGCTAGGATGACAGGTATGTGCAACCACACCCTGCTTTCCTGCTTTTCCTATTTACATTCCTTTCAAGCAATCTGAGAGGCTCTTTTCTGAAGTCACTTGATTTTTCCCACCTTCCAATATCCTAATCTTTTTTAACATCTTAGATAAGGCTCCCTAGATAGCAGGTGGGAGAATATTTTGTTTTTTTGAGCTTCCATACATACACATAACATTCTCCATAGTCTCTTGGGATCTTTTCTCCTAAAATTCAGTTTGCCTTTGTCTTTGCTTTGTATAACTCGGATGGTTTAATTGTCCAAGACTGAGTATGTATTTTTTTCATGCAGTCCTCCTGGTGCTAAGCACTTACAATGAATGGCTAAGACATGATAATGTACTCTGACAGTCTTCAGAGAGGAACCCAACCCTCTCCGAGCTCCCTGTTCATTACATGAGACTGAAAATTGTCACTGTTAGGAATGGTTTCAGAACTATCATATTTGAAATGTGCATCTTATAAATGATGAAATACCATATAAAATATACTATACACATGCTGTCACAGAGGTAAAATTAACTTAGCTTTGAATTATAACAGGGCAGGGTCTTTAAGTATATGACGTGTCAGATTATTCCTAAAGAGTGAGACGGCATCAAAAAAAGAGGCAGAGACTACTGTGACAGCCCTTGATTTCCTCCCAGACCTTGAAGAAAAGACCCCATTGCTGATGACAGGACACACTTCAGACACAGGACTTGGAGCAATCAAGCTGGAGCTGACTTGGAAACCACATCCCTGAAGACTACTTCTCACAGTATCAGAAGATACTATGTCAACTGCTAAGGGGAAAAAAGCAATCAATGATCCCAACCAACTGCAAAGTCTATGAACCACAACAATGACCAGTTCAGCAATCTCTACTGATGCAGTAGTGGCACTTTTATCTTGGGGGTAATCCACAGCTGACTAATTGGAATTAAGGTCTGCTCAATGGGAGGGAATCCATGTGTTTGTAAACACAACCAAACACACATGGCTGGAGAGGTTCATAGTTGTCAAAGAAAAACTTAATCTTGTCACAGCCCTAAACTAATGTAATTTCTCACTGTATTCTAAATATGTATCCTTATATTAACAGACAAGTTTATCAATCACCACTCATTAAAGAAGCTTCTTTTACAATACATAGAGACAATTATAGAGTTCTGCCACTGGTGAAACACAAAGAATAAGTGTCTGTGAGACGCCCAGACCTAAATGACATCTACAATGCAACCTCTACACCTAATACTCCAGGAACATAGTGGAACAAGGGGCCAAGAGAATATGTTTTTTAGATGATGTATTTAATAACCACATGATTAGAAGAAGCACTCCATTACAGCTTTAACATATTCAATAACAATTTCCAGAGCAAAGATACATCTCTTTCAATATTGGCTGTAAATTTTTAGGTTCATAGTTGTATTAATACAGTTATACAATATTGAACTCAGTATAAACCCTATAAGACATAAAATTGAATGACATTTTAACCTTTAAAAAAGATCTCCATTTCATTTTAAAATATACTGTTTCATACAGAAAAACTCATTTTTAATGCTACTAACACTTAGATGTTTGCACATGCATCTTTAATCTGTACGTATCTGATTATGACTAGTCAGTCGGTTACTTTCTGAGATCCACCGAGCATGGATATGAAAATCATCAGGTAGATTTCAACAGTAATGTGTTTCACCTCTACTAATTAACATGGAGCAAATTTTTATGCTTCTTCCTCAAATATAACTCATTTTTAAAAATTTGTTGATTTTTGTGTGTATTTCATACAGAACATCCCAAACAATCATATTGCTCTATAAACTCACATTCCAAATGGCACCCTCCCATAGTCTTCCCCACTTACTGGAGCCCATATATTCTGTCATCTCTGTTACTGCCCACTGTATTGTCGGCACCCCAGCCATTCTCCAGTGCTTGTCCATCCACTGAATCTAGTCACCCTATCTAGAGTTCCTTATTTTAGGAAGATCAGCTCTTCCTCATCTAGCAGCAACCAGTTGCAAATATTCCTTTAGATAAGATTGGGGTCTGATGTTCATTTTCCCAGTTCTATGCTGGGTTACTGTCTGGGAGTCTCTCGGGCCACCTGGCCAACAACTCAAAGGACGGTATCTTCTGTCTGGCATTGTTTCTTGTTATGTAGCTTTTAGCTATACACATGGACTCTTAAAGAATTATATTGATCCCTTTAATCTTTGGTTATACTTTCCTTTTGGGTGTTTAAGACCATACAGTTGGCCCAGATAAACCAATTTATTTTTACTCTTAAGGCCATTTAAGGATCTGTTCCTCAGGGGTCACGTGTACTTGGGAGGAACCACTGGCTCCTTCCTTTTACCAGTTCCATCTATGTGATGGTAAGTCAAAGGTACTGTTCAACCATGGCTGGCTTTGCTTGGAAGCATGGAGGAAATGATTCCTCGGTGTTGACCCTCGTCTTTGTAGACTGGACACTGGCTCAAGTCCATTTGGTGGGGTCTCCATGGCCTCCTTGATCAAGAGAACAGGTGACTCACCACAGTTACAGGACATTTTGAGAGATGCTCATAGTCTCCTGGAGCTTAGTCAACCTAGGAGGGCAAGGAGTAAAAACTGTCCTTTATGTCTCTCTGACCAAATTAGTATAGGCCCTAAAGTAGCTTTTAGACATCCAAGAAGGTTAGTTCCACCAGTCTGGTACTTTTAATTACCATGTGCCATGTAAATAAAGCTTGGGCAAAGACCAAACATTCTCAGATAAACCTTGCCTAGACATATATTATATTCCTTGAGCTAGTTGTATGTATAATTTGTCAGTAGGTTGTTTGATTAACAATCTTCCCTCTGGTTTTTTAAAACTCACTAGACATTATTTATGTCTCACATTGTCTAACCCTTCCACCATGGCTTCCCCATTTAAAGTGCCCCCATTTTCCCCTTTCTCCCTTAATAATACCCTTCTCTTATGGTCTCACCTCTCTTGAGCTCCTTTCCCTTTATCCCCAAGCTTCCTTGTATAACTCTCCCTCCCACCTTCCCTTAAAACAACCCCATTTTTATCTATATCTCCCTTATTAACACCTGTTTCCTACCGTTCTTCTCTTTCAGGTTCTTTCTTTTCATTTACCTCCCTGGTTTCTTTCCATTATCCTGGTTCCTGTAGTATGTCTGGATACATACTCAAAGGATTTGGTGCTATGATCCACATATGAGGGAGAACATATATTGGGATTTTTTTTTCTGAATCTGTGTTACTTCACTTGGAGTAACAGTTTCTAGTTCCATCCATTTACCTGCAAATTTCATGATTTCATCTTACTTTACTTACTTTTACTTACTTTACCACATTTTCATTATCCACTCATTAGTTGAGGGACACTTAGGTTGCTTCTATCTCTTAGCTATTGTGAAAAGAGCAGCAACAAACATGGATGTACAAGTGTCTCTGTAATAGGATGAATTCTTTGGGTATATGCCAAGGAGTGGTATAACTGGGTCAAATCATAAGTTCATTTGCAAATTTTTAAGAGTTCTCCCCGCTGTTTTCCATAGGGGTTGAACCAGTTTGCAGCCCCAACAGCAGTGGATGAGTGTTACCCTTTCCCCACATCCTCTCCAACATTTGGTATCATTTGTTCTCTTGG
>NW_008347536.1:4799652-4813775 GCF_000622305.1 Nannospalax galili | reverse complement strand
TTGCCAGCACCATTTGCTGAACATGCTGTCTTTCTTCCAGTGAATGTTCTTAGGCCAAGAGAATATTAATGTGTCTTGTAATTCTCACCAATGAGGCTTCTTCATGCAACATATGGTGATCATCCCAGAAAGTCACACCTGGACAAAGTGTAGGGAATACGAGAGTGCTGAGAAATCCCTGAATAGGACACCTGTATCAAACCCCTGCCACTCAAGGCTCAGAGTCCATTGAGGAAGAGGGGGTAGAAAGATTGTAAGAGCCAGAGGTGGTTGATGACCACAAGGAAACAGAGTCTTCCAGACAGCTGGGAAGTTACTTCATATGAGTAATTTCAGCAATGGTGACAGTATGAATAAGTCCCATGCAAGATCAAGGCAGAAAAATCCCAGAATAGAAGAGGGGGAGTGGGTAAGAAGCCTCAACTTTAATTGAGAAACTATTTCCATCTGTAACTACTGGGACAGGGAATGTTGTTTTTCTTTAAGTGTGTGACACCAGCTAGGTTAACCAGGCTCCATGAATGCCCACCAAAGACACCTGGGGACACAAACTTGACTCCATAGGCCTTACTATATGTGACAGAGTACATGAAATGTGGTGAGAGGGGCTATAAGAGGGGTGCCTATAGGTAAGTAGGGTCTAAATATGATCAAAATATATTGTATGAAATTCACAAACGCTCAGTAAAAAAGGCAGAAAAGATATTGGCAAGGAAACAACAGGTTACAAGTCTTGGAGAATGAATGATAAAGGATAACTTCCTTTCCCGAGATGCTGAGGTTCTTTAAGGCAGGTTCTTATATTTGGTTCCTTGAACTTCTTGGTATAGAGTCATAAACAGTTATGTTAGAATGAATTAAATTTTACTCTAGACCATTTTCACTCCATAATGTAAACAAACTTAACAGCTTCTTAAAATTTGCAAGATTCCAGCAAAGCTTGAAGAATGAATTACTTCAGAGAGAAAGTCATTTCTAAATCTTAAATGTGGCTGATAAAATTTATTAGCCATGAAAGCAGGATTGAAATGAAAATATTATATTCCTAGAACATGTAAATATGAATAGACTTGGCAAGGTTAATAAAAGTTGACTAGTGTGTATTCTCTATTACCATAGAAAACTGTATTCTAAAATCAAGGTGAACCTCTGCACTTTTTTGTAAACATATTGTGGTCCATTTGGCTCATGGTGATTGTTCTAGTTTCACATTTTATTTACTTCATCCTTATATCTGTTTAGTAAAGTTTTGTGTAACTATACAAAATTGATAATCACAGTGAAAGTTCCTAATATGATATTCTTTACATCCTTTTTTAAATATTTTTTACTTATTATTTTTATTTTATGTGTATGAACGTATTGTCTGTATGTAGGTAAGTGTACCTGTGTCATCCAATGCCCGCAGAGGACAGAAGAAGCCATCTGTTCCCCTGGAACTGGAGTTACAGACAGTTGTTAGCTGCCATATGGGTGCCGGTATTCGAGCCCAGGTCTTCTGCAAGAACAATCAGTGTTCTTAACCACTGAACCATCTCTCCAGCCCCACATTATTTTTAATAATGTTTTATTTATTATTTTTAAATTTTATGTGTATGAGTGTTTTACCTGCATGTACATAAGAACATTTGTGTTGTGCAATTCTTCCGGAGGTGAGAAGAGGGAATCAGGTCCCTTGAAACTGGAGTTACAGTGGGTTGTTAGTTGCCATGTGGGTGCTGGGAATGAAACTCAGGTCCTCTGCAAACTGTGCTATTAACCAGTGAGTCATCTCTAAAGCCCTAACAAATCTAGAATTTATCCTCAGATAACAAATGTGTAAGTTCTGCTCTTGACATTCTTTTTTTTTTTAATTGATTTTTTTTTTTTTGGTGTGTATTTCATACTGGGCATGGTGGTGCATGACTTTAATCCTACCCCTTGGGATGTATAGGCATGCAGATCTCTGTAAGATTGAGGCCAGCCTGGTTCACATAGTGACTTCCAGGCAGTCTGGGACTGGGGAGACACTGTCAAAAATTTTTATTATTTTTATTTTATGTGTACTAGTGTATTGTCTGCACATGTGTAAGTGCACCTGTGTGGTACAATGCCTGTAGATGTCAGAAGAGGGCATCGGATCCCCTGGAACTGGAGTTACAGACAGTAGTTAGTCATCATGTTGGTACTGGGAAATGAACCCAGGTCCTCTGCAAGAGCATCAAGTGCTATTAACCTTTGAGTCATCTCTCCAGCCTCCCAATATGATATTCTTTATCCCCAAATCCCTAGTCATTCCTATTTTGGATGAGATTTGCTCAACATTGAGTTTAGGATAATCTAGGTTTGGAGTTATAGTGACTAGTTACTGGAATTCAATAATAAGTAAATTAAACATTCGTTCTCTTATAGAGAACCCTTGTAGAAAAAGTGACAAAAATGTTTAACAAATTAAACTGTGAAGGAAATAAGATGTTCCAAGACAGCACAAAAGTAAATCCACATTTATTAGATGAGGTGGCAACACTTTCCAAATGTAATGGATGCAATTCTGAAGTGTAAGAGAACTTCTCATGTGATGAGTTGGGTCAACTGCTTTCTAAAGGAAAGAATGCACAGCCAGGAGAGTCAGAATGGTGAAACACTTGGTGTGCTCCAGGCACACTAACTGTTCTGAAGAGGGATGAACAAAGTGGAGCGACTGAGTCATGAGAGCCCCCAGACAAGGCTGCACAGGCAATGTAAGCCTTAGGAAGGATTCGGATCCCCATCCTGAGAACAATGAAGGTCCACAAGATTTTAACAGGAAAGACATATAATTTGATCTCTAGTTCCAAAAGCTTACTCTGATTATAAAATGGTATAGCCGCTAAACTACCATATGATACAGAAATCGTACTTTGGGGTCAATATTTCAAAAAACTGGAAACAAAATCTTGAAGAGCTATTTGCATTGCTATATCATAGCAATAGGCATCACAGTAGCTAAGAGGCAGAAGCAACTCTGATATCTGTGAACAGATGGGTGGATAAACAATATATATAGAGCTTTCGTATATGTACCTATATATATGAAAAGTATGATAAAATATTATTCAGCTTTAAAATGAAGGACCTACACATACTCAAATATGGATGAGCCATAGAAACAGCACATTAAGTTAAATAAATAAGCAAATAACAAAGAGACAAGTGCAATTGTATTCCTGTGATATGATGGGACTGATAACATTCATAGACAGGGGAAGAAGAAAGATGGTTACCAGTGGCCAGGAACAGGGAAAAATGGCGAGTTAACTATCATAGAGTTTCAGGTTTGTAAGAAGTCCTGGTGATGTGTTAACCAACAAAATGAATATAATGAACACTACTGAAATATCAATTTAAAATGTTTAAGATGATACAATTTTATATTATGCAGTTTCAACTACAATTTAAAAATAGCTTACTCTATCTCTTGAAGAAGGACAGAAGTGGGGTAGAATAGTTGAGGGGCTCTTACTGTGTAGCAGAGTCTCTAGAAAAGGGGCCTCTCCCCACACACCTTCAGGGAGGGAGCATTCTAGGTCCATAAACTCTGAATACTTGCTTACTATGCTATAAAAACCATTTCAGATGCCCATGTATATCATCCCTTAAAACTTCTAATACCTTTTCTCAGAAGAGATAAAAAGTAATGAAAAATGAAGTTTGTAATACTTGGTGACTAAATTGTCTCCTACTTGGATCTATTTCTTGACTTGGAAAAAAGAGGAAGCATCCAAGAAGCAGGCGGACACTAAGCTTTAAGACACAGGCACTGTGACGAGCACAGGCACACGGGCTAACTCGTCCCCTGTAAGTGGTCACTAGCTGTTCTTAATAAATCTAACCCTCTGGCATGGTGCTGATTTATAAATCTTTGCTCTTGATTCATATTTCTGTTTGGGGTCACAGTAACAGCCTTAAATGTTTAAAACAAATGAGAATAGACGGGAAAGCTCCTCATTCCCAGATTACAGAGAGGATTCCTACAGTCTTAGAAAAAGAGTACTTTGTATTGTGACAAAATCACTTAAGATTCATTATGAAATCATTCAGGTGTATAAAATAATTTCTATTAGCAACAGAAGCTATAAAGAATAATGTAATCAAAACCTTAAAAATGAGTGTATTCAACAGAAGAGAAACCTCCAGGAATTCACCCATAGTCATCTCTCCACACTCTCTATGTGGAAGCTTCATGTTATATCTATATATTTCTGCTGTTTTTAATGGTCTCGGTACATCTGTACATATCTGTAACTGACACTTGCGTGTGCAGACATACACTTTATTAGCTAAACAATAGTACTCAAATAATTAATTCATGTGTTGCTATGAAGAGATTCCCAAACTGCATCTGACATCTATAAACTTCTGACTTTATTTAAGTTGATCACTATAGATAATCTGAATGAGTCTCACTTAAATCAATTGAAAGGTCTTTAAAAGTATTTTTTATTGGGCCAGGTGTGGTGGCACATGCCTTTAATCCCAGCACTTGGGAGGCAGAAGCAGGCAGATCTTTGTGAGTTCGAGGCCAGCCTGGTCTACATAGTGAGTTCCAGGACAGCTGGAGCTACAGGGAGACCCTGTCTCAAAAAGACAAAAAAATTTTTTTTAAATTTATGTTTGTGTGCTTTATAGGTCTCTGTGAGCATGGTGTGTGTGTGTGTGTGTGTGTATGTGTGTGTGTGCGCGCTGAGACCAGAAAAAGGCATTGGATCTCCAGGTACTGGAGTTAAAGGCAGTGTGAGCCACCCGACATGGATGCTGGGAACTGAAGTTGGGTTCTCTAGAAGAGTAGGAAGTGCCCTTTACCACCTAGACCAACTGAAAAGTCTTAAGAGCAAAACTGAGATTTCTATGACTATTCCTAATACTCCTACTCTCACCTGCACTATGGATTTGCTAGACCCTAACTACATAAACCAACTCCTTGAAATAGTTATATGAATATGTGTGTACACACACAACCATAAAAATACCTGCTTTCACATAGCTTCTGTCTCTCTTGTGGCACCTTGACTGATACAGATTTTCAATAATATTTATACACTATATCTAAATACAGTTAAGTTTTGTCTGGTTCAGAATTTTTTGCATAAGAAATATTATTGTAACCATGCCTATGCAACTTCATGGTACAGCAGTCATTCATGTTTGTGTGTTCGAGCCTAGCTCATGCCTTTTAAATTTTGTATAGGATATAATTCTATAGTACACAATAATGTCCTCTTATGATGAAGAACATATGGGCTGTTCTATGACTTTTCTTCTGGAATAACAGAGCTATAGCAATGCTGCTACAGTATCCTCACATGAATTTTTGGCACAGGTATATAAGACTCAAACTACAGCACATACCTAAGAGTGAGATCTTGATAACCGAATTATTCTGGGATAGCTGAAAGTCACCAGGGACAAATCAACTTGTATTCTATTGGGAATATATAAGAAATGTGGTTGTTTCATTTACCAAATAAAACCTGGCATTATCTGGACAGTGAGCTGGCTCAGCTGGTAAAAGTGCTAAGCTGTGCAAACGTGATGATCTGAGTTTGATCACTAGATACCACAGAGTAAAGAAAGAACTGACTTGGGAAAGTTGTCCTCCATCCTGCACACATGTGCCATGGCACACTATTGCCTACACACGTGTGCATGCACACACACACACACACCATAAATACATACACTCATACAATAAGTAAATATTTAAAAGATGATATTATCAAAGGAAATACTTCTAACACAACTAATTCCAGATTTTGAGAAAAGAATGAACTGATGAATTCTGTATAAGGATTTAAGGAGAAAAGTACAGTTCCCAATTTACCTTTTGTAATTACTCATATTTACGCTAAGGGTAGACTTTCTGCTTCCTCTTTGTTTAAATATTTACGATAAACTCAAATAAATTTTTAATTAATTGTTTTGGGGTTGATTTACTTTCCAGATTAAAGATCCACATGGAAAGAGAGTATAACTGGCTCCTGGGACCTTGCTTATATGACCCTACAGCAATGGTGTCAGCATACACAAGATCCATGCAAACTCAAGCAGATAAAATCCCAGCATAGAACTGGGGAAATGGGAAACAGGCCCAAACATCAGCTGAAGGACTATTGGCATTTGATTACTGAGGGGTGAGGAAGAACTGATCTTCTTAAATCGAGGGACTCTATATAGGCTGACTAGACCCCAGTGGATGAACTTGCACTGAGGAGCATTTGGGGACACTAACTTGACTCAACAGACCTTTACACAAATGACAGAATGCATGAGACCCAGTGGGGCGTGCCATGGAAGTGTGCCAGTGGGGAAGGGGTTATAAAGATGATTAAGATTTCTTTATGAAATACACAAAAATTCAATAAAAATTTTACACACAAAAATTCCCTATGTGCAGGAACCGTCTTCTGCCACCAGGTGGCAAGCTAAGCATGTTCAAATGTAAACCTATATGCTGATGCCTAAGTGAACTTAGAAAGCTGATAAAGTTACTACTGGGTGAGAAAGAGCTGATCTTCCTGAAACAAGAGATGCTAGATGGACTTGCACTGAGGGACATCTAGGGTTACTAACTTGACTCAATAGACCAGAAGATGAATGACAGAATGTATGAATTCCTGTGGGGGAACTATGTGAGGGTGCCAGTGTGGAAGGAGATATAAAGATGACTAAGATTGATTGAGATGTTCTGTAAGAAATACACAAAAATTCAATACATAAAAAAGAGAGCTGATAAAGTGTGATTCAATATATTTTTGTGACTACAACACACATACTTCTTTCTTACAAATTTTAATGTGTCTGTATCCACCTATCCATTCACTCTCCCTTAGATAAGGAAATAGAGATCTTCTTCTTCTTTTTCTTTTGACTTTTTGTTGTTGAACTTTAAAGTCATTGGAGAGATTCTCTAGCATCTCTGTTATCATAATGTAGCATGTACACGAGGCTCCTTTTCCTGACAGGACTCTGTTCATAGTCTCTTGAATCTGCGCACACACACACACACACACACACACACACACACACACACACATTCAGTTCTTGGACTGGTACACTTTGATTTTCATAGTTCTGTGACTTGCTGAAGGCTTCTAACTTCCAAACTTCTCTTTTGTGCCCGTTCAATTGACAAGCACATTTGAGTCTCCTGGCTTCAATACAATCCTTCCAAAGGCTTTGGTCGCCTCAACAGTTAGCAAAGAGTCTTCTGGGCACATCTCCTGCTAAACACTTTTTCAACCTGACATGTAATACTTTATTAGGAGTTTATTATTTTTATTTTGTATCTCGGTCTTTTCAAACTTTTCTTACTGGTCAGCAGGATCAAAACAAACTTTTCTTTGGCTGGGTCCTAGTGCCTAAACTATGCTTGACATTTCAAAAAAAATTAAGTAGATAATGAATCCATATTGTAGAAAGGCACATATTTGAAATTTGAGTGACATGTATTTGTTATTATATACGGCACTTAACCCAGTACTTATATGTTAGAACGTGTTTGTTTTTTAAATCATTTTTATTACATCAAATCATTTTTAAAATAAATAAACATCAACCTTATTGTTAAGAAGAGATAGAAGGTCCTGCTCCTGCCCATGAGGAGGGGAAGCTAAAGAAGGTTGGAAAGATGGCATAATTGAGGAATCAGAAACCATGGCAACATGTGTATACATAAATCAGTACAATATACCGATATAATATAGTAGCTAATGATTATGCTTATATAAATCATCAGACTAAGCCTTTGGCATGAATTTCCATAATTCAGCTGACAAGTTAAATGTTTTTCTCAGCAAGAATATTATTGATTTCCCACAAAGGTTATAATTTAACAAACACATAACATTGATTTGTTTTTAAAACTCTCAGTCCAGAGCTATGGGGAATCTCAGTGGAACTGTAATTCCTTCTAATTAAAAGCTTCAAATGCAAATATGTGCCATAAGGCACCGGGCACCATATGCTACAGGGTAATATCAAAGTGCTAACTTTACCTCACAAGCCCTGAAAATAGGAACTGGTTTGTTTTGTTTTGTTTTGTTTTGTTTTCATTTTCATTGTTTTCTTTTGTTATTGTTGTATTTATGCATTTTATAGAATCCTTAGGTTAATTTTTGCAATATTTTAAAATCTATTTTAATTTTAAATTAACTAAATTATAGTCATTGAGTACATACCAGGTTTAAGGAACTGGCCTATGCCTTAACAGGATGCTTGTGACATGCTTCGTTTATGTATTTTTAACTATTATATTTATAAAGATTCAGTTGTGTCAAAATCTTATAAAAAGATTCAAAAGATTTATATTGTTATTCTTGACCATCTTGTACAGTTGTGGAGAACTCACTTCAAAAAATTCAAATATATATTTGAAACAGGGTCTCCGGTAGTCTCAGCTGGCCTGGAACTCACTATGTAGACCAGGATAGCCTCGAATTCACAGAGAGCTGCCTGCCTCTGCTTCTTGAGTGCTGGGACTAAAGGCATGTGCCACCACACCTGGCCATCACAATATTTTTTACAGACTGTTTAAGATTCTTTCAGAGAACATCATCTACAAGACTATATATAATATGATCCCCAAATTTTGGACCTTGATTTTTTTTTTTTTTTTTAGGTCAAATATAGTGGGAAAGCCACGTGATGTTGCACGTGATATTGATTTTAGCCAATGGTCTCAAATGAAGCCTGTAAGTCAGTAAATACATTGCTCTTGACTCTTACTGAATGCCCTCAGCGTGCTAGGAAATATTAATCCAGATGAAACACATTAATCCAAGTGAATAACTAGATCTCCATTAGGAAGATTCACATTTTACAAATGACCAAGCAATAGAAAAACACCCAGCTGAAAGGCAACAGACTTGGCAGGCACTTTCATCATCTGCTGTTAATTGGAAGAAGTGGAACTTAATTTTATTCAGAATAATGCTTCATCATGATTTTGGGAAGTAATGAAGTCTCGGGGGATCCAACTTGCCTCCTCTAGCAAACTCGTGAGGCATGGCAAGATTTGTAGGATGAAGGGAGGGGATGTTTCAAATTTCTTACAACAAATTCTTAGCTAAAATGAAATGAATGTAGTCTACATCATGTGTCAAACGCACCAGAAAAAAAAATCAACTTTTGAAGCCATGCATGGATTGATTACTTTGAAGCTAATTTATGTAGGAAAATACTGATAAATTAATTGAAGCAAGGAAATGGGAGAGGATGTTGAACTTAATTACTCAGAGGAGTAGGTATTGTTTCATGAAGTCTGGGTACCTTCCTTTGCTGTGAAAGAAAACAAATAAATTAATGTTCTTGATTTAGAACGTTCACATTTTAAAAATAGTGCCTAGGGCTCACGGAACACAGCAGAACATGGGGAAGAGAACATTAATGCATCTCTCAACTCCCGCCAGCAAAACTTGCTCATGCAAGAGAGAGTGATTAACACAGAAAACCACAAGTGGCCAAGACCATGTCTCAAAAAGACCGAAAAAAAAAAAAAAGTGTAGAGTACGTGTCTCTGGATAAGACTCCTATATTAAACCTCTACCATCCAGGGCTCAGGGAGGATTGTGGAAGACGGAAAGGAAAGACTGTAGGAACCAGGGGTGGTGAATGACCACAGGGAAGCAGTTTTCCAGGTGGCTGGGAACTTGTTCATATGAACTTACAGCAATGGTGACAGCATGTCAAAGACCCATTAAAACTCAGTCCACCAGAGAAAAACCAAGCCAGAACTGGAGAGATGGATAAGAAGCCCCTACCCAACCTTAGCTGAAGAACTATTGATTACTTCTGAGTGATGGAGAGTTGGTCTAAAAGATTAAGGGAGTAATGATTGATAGGCTGACTCCAGTAGATGAACCCACATCTGTATGGGACAGGTGCCAACAGGGGAGGAGCCTAAGTATGATTAAGGAATATTGTATGAAATGCACAAAAATTCAACGAAATATATATTTTAAAAAATTGAGAAATAAGAAATAAAAATTTAAAAAATGGAACCTGAGGATGTATTTTTGCAATGATTGCTTACTATCATTTCTCTATCATCACACATTCTTTCAACAAATATTTATTCTATATTAATAATAAGTTTGTACTGGTTAGATATGGATATTGTGGTAACAATTTTATTCTCCTCGCTCATGGAGTTTGTAGTCTTGTAGGGCAAGCAGACAATAAATGCATAAATATCTACTTAATTACACTCATAAAATACGCAATATGAAGAGAATGTACACGGTTTTTGGTGTATGTGCCACTAGGTAGTGAGCCACACAGTTCAATGGGTCCACATGATAATAACCTGTGATTGCTGTTTTTATAGGTATTTACTCTGTCTGGTCATGAGCCTGTTTTGCATTATTTCTTTTAAAAAAATTATTATTTTTATTTTATATGTATGGATGTATTGCCTGCATGTAGTTAAGTGCACCCATGTCATGTAATGCCCATGGAGGTCAGAAGAAGCTGTCAGATTCCCTGGGACTGGAGTTATGGACAGTTGTTAGCTGCCATGTGGGTGCTGGGATTTGAACCTGGGTCTTCTGCAAGAACAACTAGTGTTCTTAACCGCTGAGCCATCTCTCCAGCTCCTTGCATTATTTCTTATTTTTGCAACTGAACTATGAGAATCTAATAGCATCCTGACATTGATGAGGACTCTTCATCTTAGGGAATTCAGGATAATAAATTCTATCAAACATCTGATCAAGAGGTTGGGGGTAGCCTGAGGTATGTCATTTTCCCATCTATGAGACTCAGGCCAAATGTCACTTTGTGCAACTTTTCTTCTGATAATCAATGTTCCCTCTTCCATGTTTTTCAAAGCTCTTGGCTTATATTCTAATATTTTAAAATGTACTTGAACTGTTTATAAGTCTGTGCTCACTGGACTGTAATCTTTAAGAAAGAATATATTCTGTGTTTTATTACTTCATAGTCGCTGAATCTAGCAAGCTCAGTGTTTGACATTTACATGACCTCAATAAATATTTATCAAATCATCATTGAGGAAATAAAACTTGTTCTTAAAGTCTTATAACAAGAATGCAGTGCATCTGAGAAAACATGGATAACATTTCACCTGAAATGCTGAGAAAAATATCTGAAAGCAAATTATTCATTAAAACCCATCTAGATTAGAACATGCACTTGGCATACAACACAGTAATTTGTGAATTTAAAATGGACTTGTTTTGATTCCTAAATGTTGATGGACAATATAAATATCAAATAAAACAATAAGTGGATTTTGGTGAAACAGAATCCGGATGGATAATTAAGCCTTGTACTCGCTTGTCTGTCTTGTACTAATCACATCGGACAAAACACACTTTAATAAACTTATAGTATCAAGCATTACCCAAAGAAATGGTAAATAAGAGCTAAGAGGGACTCCAAGAGCTTTGATTCCGTTTCCTGACTGCAGAAGGACTTGCTTAGGTGAAATACTGAACAATGCCTACAGCCTCAGTCTCCTAACACTAAACCAATGATACCTCGCCTCATGACTGCCCAGATCTCCTAACAGTACTAGATTCAAAAACACTGTGAAATGTAAAACAAAAAAGGAATAGAATCTGGGTTGCACCTTGTATTTGGACACTTTTGTTTTCAGAGGGAGCAAAAACAAACTCCACAAGTCTATATGCAACAGTCTGCAATCTCTCTCTCTCTCTCTCTCTCTCTCTCTCTCTCTCTCTCTCTCTCTCTCTCCCCCTACCTCCCTCCCCTCTTCCTTCTCCCCTCCCCTCTCCTCTCTCGCTCCCTATCCCATACATAATGCTTACAATAATACACTAGTTAGCCTGAAAATTGTACCAAGTATTTGGAAATTGCTTGTGTCATTTATTTAAATAAGAATCTAGGAACTGCATGTTACTGCCTTAGACCAAATTTCGACTGGCAGTCTTGTTTTTTTATATCCCTCCAAGTAACTATCATACTACATGTACTTAGGATGCAAAAGGTAATTTTTAGTTATTAGAATTTAGTTACTAGGAAAAAAGATCATCCACTTTTTAAAATTTTGTATTTATTATTTTTATGTGTATGAGTGTTATGCCTACATGTATGTAAGTGCCCTGGTGTCAGGCAGTGCCCACAAAGATCAAAAGAGGGTGGCAGATCCCCTGGAACTGGAGTTGCAGACACTTGTTAGCCACCATGTGAGTACTGGGAATTGAATCTGGGTCTTCTGCAAGAGCAACCGGTGCTCTTAATCACTGAGCCATCCTTCCACTCCAATCATCCACCTTTTGTTAACCATAATTTCCCTTCATTTGTCTTGTGTGACACTCCTGTAAAAAGCAATCAGGATCTGGTTCCATTCCTAGTGCCCAACACAGTGGCTACTCTAGACAGGCTCTATGCTGAGTTAACAAAGGAAAGAAGAATCTCCCTGGCACTTGTGTAAGTGTCAGTCTCATCTCACATGGCACTGAATTAGCTCAGATTGAACCATGATGGTAAGATTAACGAATGATCACAATACTATGATTCACATTACTCTGATGTTTGTCATAAATGTTGATTATTTTTAAAAGCCCTGATATTTTTGAAGCATCTTTCCAACACAATTTATGAGCCACAAAGACTGAACGACCTTTAGACAACAATCCCTCGAGTTGGAAGAAATCACTCTTTTCACTAGAGCCTGGCATTCAGGCTGCAAGCAGTGGGACTGGGAGCTTCCTACAAAGGCCAAATTGTGTCCAAGAACAGGGCAAGATGGCTGCTGCTTTCAATGTTATGTGTGTTTCAGAATGAGGCAGTTTAAAGGCAGAGCCTCAAACCAGTCTTGTTCTTACAAGTCTTGCACAATTGGCTCTTAGTTCTGGGAAGTTTAATCTCAAAGGGTAAACAGAGACCTGATTTCTTATGGTGAAATTTTACCTCACTCCTGCCTCTGACTACAAGAGATTTTGTGACCAAAGAATAGTACTTTCCATTCTCTGGTAGACTGAGCCTCTCATCCAACATTTCTTTTTAGGAAACTAGGCTAAAGCCCTGGATCTCTGCTATGCTATGGAGATACACGGGTGTTCCACACTCAGTTGGTAAAAGCATCATAGTTGTTGATTTAAAAAATTTTTTAAATCATTTAAAAAAATTTTTATAACTATATGATTAGAAGAACATTTCACTACAGCTTTAACATATTCAGTAACACACTCCAGAGCAAGAGTACATCTGTTTCACAAGTGGGTGCAAGTTTCTAGGTTCACAGTTGAGTTAATACAGTTGTACAATATTGAACTCGGTATAAGCCCTGTAAGACATAAAATTGAATGAGTTTTTAACCTTTAAAAAGGATCTCCATTTCATTTTAGAATATATTGTTCCTTGCAGAAAGACTCATTGTTTTTGCTACTAACACTGAGATGTTGGTACATGCATCTCTAATATGTATGTATCTGATTATTAATCATAATCGGTTGCACTTGGATCCTTGGCTCCTGTGTATGTCTATAAAGTCACCGGGTAGATTTCAATGGTAATGTTTATCACTTCTACTAATTAGCATGATGTAAATTTCCATGCTTTCTCCTCAAATATAATACATTTTCTTAAATTTGTTGATTTGTGTGTGTGTGTCTGTGTATCACACAGATATTCCCAAAACATTTTATTCAACTATACACCCACTTCTCAGATGGCACTCTCCCATATCCTCTCTCCCCCGACTAGAGCCCTTAAACTCTGATATCCCTGCTACTGTCTGCTGTGTTGTCGGCACCCGCAGCCATTCCCCACTACTTGCCTTTCTAAGATTCCATATGGAAGCACAAGAGACCTCGGATAGCCAAAACAACCCTGAACACTAAGAGCAATGCCAGGGGGATTACCATACAAGATTTTAAGCTGCATTACAGAGCTATAGTCATAAAAACAACATAGTACTGGCACAAAAATAGACCCATAGATCAATGGAACAAAATTGAAGACCCAAATACGAGTAAATGCAATTTCGGCCACCTGATATTTGACAAAGGGGCCAAGAATATTCACTGGAGGAAAGACAGCATGTTCAGCAAATGGTGCTGGCAAAACCGGATTTCCACTTGTAGAAGAATGAAACTAAACCCCTATCTTTCACCCTGCAC
>NW_008347536.1:4758201-4799519 GCF_000622305.1 Nannospalax galili | reverse complement strand
TATTGATTTTAATCACGCAGTGGTTGCAAATAATTTACATTAAAACAAAGGTATTTTCAAGTCAACAGTATGAAATCTCATTCACTTGTATTCTGTTTTGTTTGCTTTAGCAGAATAGAAATAAATCATATTACATGTAATGCAATTACAAGATAGTACAGCCTATTTGATTTTCTTTAAAACTGCTTTAAAAGACCTAACTAATGGGGGCTGGAGAGATGGCTCAGCGGTTAAGAGCACTCTTGCAGAGAACCCAGGTTCAATTCCCAGCACCCACATGGCAGCTACTAACCATCCTTAACTCCAGTTCCAGGGGAATCTGAAACCCTCTTCTGAGCTCTGCAACATTGCATGACATGGGTGCACTCATATACACGCAGTCAATACACTCATACACATAAAAAAAAAAAGACTGAACTAATGCTTTCTCAAAAATGGGTGGTTCCTATATTCTCTATTCTATAATATTTGGGGAGAATTTTATAAAAAAATAATGATGTCTGTGGGGACAAGTTAGTTCTTCGGGCATGCCATAGAGGGAAAATGCTGAGACCAGTGGGCAAAAAGACAGATGAAGTTCCTGTCAGTAGTGAGCTACAGGGATTCAGACCAGTGTATCTGGGGGACTTTGCTGTGCAGTGTCCTTGAAGGTAAGTCAGATGCCCCTGAAAAAAGACTTCCAGCCACTGAAGAGCCCCACTCAACAGTATACTGTTCCTTTATTTGGTAAGACTGGAAGAGGGAAACAATGGTTGGGAAAGAACAGAGAACTCCTCAAAAAGCTTAAAAATTTCTTGCTTTAAATATCACTTTAAATAGCACCTGCATATCATTTTGATTCTGCATATAATATAGGTTTTCTGTTATAAACGGCTGTTCTCAGAGAGCTACGTTTCGGAATCATGGTTATGGGTCTCCAGTCTTCCTTAACTGTGAAATGGTGAGGACTAAATATTACCTAGGGTCCCTCTTAGGAGTTTCAATCAGGGATTTTTTTTCAAATAGAGGTGAGTTGGTACCTGGCACTGTCATCTCATATCACATATTGAACTATAATCACCATACCAGGAAAGCATTAATCCATTTTTCTAGGGCTGTTTACAGTTCCTACTCAGACTGGTGATAACATTAAAACTTGCTATGCAACAACTTTAAAAGTTGAGTTGGTCTCAAAAGATAATCGAGTCCATATGAATTTTTTTTAAAACATGAAAATTTTTATTCTATTTTAAAGACCCCGGGAGATAGATTCTCCAACTTCTTTTACTTCAATATGTCCATGTTTAATCACACCGCTTTCCTTAATGCATTCCTTGCTCTACTTTAAAATATTTCTCCTAAAGCAAGCTGTTACCAACCTTGAAGTTTCATCTCTAATGGTTAACTTTCATAGTACTAAAAGGTACTATGCATGTACCTTTAGGTAGCACCAACTTTACCCAACTGTGAACTCTGTGAGGTACAATAACAACTGGCTTGGCAAAATATGTACACTGGAGCATAAATGGCAGGAATATTATGGGAATATCCAACCACCTTCTAATTGGATTTAAGGTCCACGTCACAAGATGGAGTTCATGCCTTACACTGTTATCAGGACAAAGAACTATAGCTAGAGAGCTCACAGGCCATAGGCAAGAATCTAATATGACCATTCTGTTAAATAGACATAAGATTAAACTGACTCATAAAGACTTATTGGTATACCCATAGATTAGTGTGTTTCTCAACTCTTGTCAGAGATGATTCTTCTTGCAGCAAATGGTGATTAACACAGAGACCCACAATTTTTCAGTGTGCAAAGAACAAGAGACAGCAGAGTGCTCAGCCCTAAATGGGACACCTGTATTGTATCTTATCCTTCAAAGGCTCAGGGATCATTGTGGAAGAGGAGATGGAAGGACTTTAAGAACAAGAAGTCATAGGTGAACACAAAGAAATTGTGTTGTCTGGACACCACAAGGAAAATGTACATATGAACCCACAGTGCTTATGACAGCATATACGGGATCTGTGCAACCTAAACAAGACAGGGGACCAGCATGGATGGGGAGCTCTCTTGGCAACTGATAGATGCTAGGAAAGGGAGAGTCCATTTTCTTTACTGGTTGATGTCTGATAGGTTGACCAGACTCCTACAGATAGATCCATACCCAAAGCACAGATTAGATTCAATAGGCCTTTAAAAAGACAAATAACAATAGAGGACATGAAGTTAGGGGGTAGTGAGATGGAGTGGGGAAGGGTCGAGGGTCTGAATATTATCATAAATATTGTATAAAATTTCCAAATCACTAAAAATAAAATAAAATATTTCTCTAGTCAAATGGTGAAACAGAAGTGTTTTCACTTTTGTGAAAAGAACTAAAAAAAAAAAAAAAACAACAAATAATAGCTACGGTGTCTAGATACAACGTTGTTCTGAGTAGCCTGTGACATATAAATTCCAGAGTCAGTTTTCATTTGTACTGGGTATAAAATAGAAATTTGAGGAACAAAATTAGGGATGCAATATTTTCTTTAAAATGTTAGCTATTGTATATGTAGTTTTTCAGTAGACTTTTGGACTACTATGATTCACTCTGGTTTGTTATACTAGCTAGGAACTATTTATCTCTCCTCTTTCTCTCCCTGTCTTATCCTTTCTCCCTGCCCTCCCATCTAAGGTGTCTCTATTTTTCCTCATTTCTCCCTTGATAATTTCTGTCTGCTATGGTCCCACCTCTCTTGAGCTCCTTCTTCTCCTTTATTCCCATAGTTCTTTGTATAGCCCTCCTTCTCCCCATCCATTTAACAACCCCCTTAAAATTTTTTTTTATTGAGCTGTTTAAATTTCATACATTTCCCATTCAAATCCAGACCCCTTCCCCCATCCATGCCTCCCCCATCCCTCTACCAAACCCTATGCACTCTGCCATGCCTGCTGACTCCTGTTTATTCAGGTTTTTGTACCCAAATGTCCTTCAGTGTAAATGCATCCACTGGAGTCTAGTCAGCCCATCCAGTGGTCATACATAAGTTACACTCTCCCTCACTCAGCAGCAATCACATTTCTCCCTTAGTAACACCTTCCTCCTACTAGTCTTCTCTATCAGTTTTCTTCTTACCATTTACCACCCTGGTTCCCTTCCATCTTCCTAGTTCCTACAATTACATCAGGATATATAGTTACATCAGGATATATAGTTACATATAAGGATTTGGTGCTAGGATCCACAAATGAGGGAGAACATACAGCTTTTGTTTTTCTGAGTCTGTGCTACTTCACTTAGGATAACAGTTTGTAGATCTATCCTTTTATTTGAAAATTTTATTATTTCATCTTTCTTTACTGCTGAGTAGAACTCCATTGTGTAAATATACCACATTTTTGTTAACCACTCTCCAGGTGAGGGCTTCCATCTCTTAGCTATTGTGAAAAGAGCAGCAACAAACATGAATATACAAGTATCTCTGCAATATGATGAGCCCTTTGGGTATATGCCAAGGCATGGTATAACCAGGTCATATGGTAGGTTCATTTTTAGATTTTTAATCTATGTTTTCCATAGAGGTTACATGAGCTTGCAATCCCACCAGCAGCGAATGAATGTTCCCCTTTCTCCACATCCTTGCCAGCATTTAGTATCATTTGTTCTCTTGATCTTAACCAGTCTGACTGGGGTAAGATGAAATCTTAAGGTATTTTTAATATGCATTTCCCTAATTACTAAAGATGTTGAACAATTTTTAAGATGTTTCTTAGCTGTCTTTATTTCTTCTTTTGAGAACTCTCTGTTTAGATCTTCAGCCCATCTTTTAATTGGGTATTTGTTTTCTTGGTTCATTGTTTTATGAGTTCTTTGTATATTCTGGATGTGAAACCTCTGTCAGATGCATCACTGGTGACGATTTTTTCCCACGCTATGGGTTTTCTCTTTCTTGATTGTTTCTTTTGCTATACAGAAGCTATTTAGTTTAATGAGGTCCCACTTGTTGATTGTTGACCTTAATTCCTGAGCAACTGGTGTCTAGTTTAGAAAGTCCTTTCCTACACCTGTATCTTATAGGTTACTGCCAATGTTTTCTTCTAACAGTTTCAGAGTTTTGAGTTTCAGATTGAGGTTTTTGATATATTTGAAGTTGACTTTTGTACAAAGTGAAAGATAAAGATCTAGTTTCATTCTTCTACAGGCAGAGATACAGTTTTGCCAGTACCATTTGTTGAAGATGCTGTCATTCCTCCATTGTGTGTTCTTGGCAGCTTTGACAAATACCAGGTGGCAGAAATTGTGTGTACTCATGTTTGGGTCTTCAACTATGGTCCATTGATCTATGTGTCTATTTTTTTGGCAGATTTTATGACTATAACTATGTAGTATAGTGTGAGATCTGGTATAGTAATCTCCCCAGCATCACTCTTTGTTCTCAGGGTTGCTTTGATGATCCACGGTTTTTTGTGCTTCCATATGAATTTAAGGACCTATATTTTCTAATTCTGTTAAGTATATCATGGGATTTTGATTGGGATTGCATTTAATCTATATATTGTTTTTTGGTAGGAGGGTCATTCTCACAGTATTGATTCTTTCAATCTATGAGCACGCGAGTTTCTTCCATCATCTGGTATCTTCCTCAATCTCTTTCTTTAAAGATTTAAAATTTTCATTGTAGAGATCTTTGATGTTTTTGGTCAGGTTTACTATGAGATATATTTTTTGAGGCTCTTGTGAATGTGAGTTTCCATGTACTATTTCTCCAATTGTTTGTTATTATTATACAGAAAGGTGGCTGAAATTTCTAATCATTTCTAGGACTTTTCTGCTGGAATTTTGAGGATCTCATAGGTATAGTATCATATCATCTACAAGAAGGGGTAATTTGATGTCTTCTTTTCCAATTAGTACTCCTTTTATTTCTTTCTCTTGTGTTACTGCTCCAGCAAGAGCTTCAAGCACTATATTGGAAAGGAGTGGAGATAGTGGATATCCTTGTCTGGTTCCTGATTTTAATGGGAGTGCTTTCAGACATTTTTCCATTTAGAATGATGTAAGCTATGGGTTTGTTGTATATAGCTTTAATTATGTTGAGGTATGTTCCCTCCAGTCCAATTCCCTTTAGGACTTTTACCAGAATGCATGCTGACTTTTGTCAAAGGCCTTTTCAACATCTACTGAGATGAAAATTTGATTTTTGTCTTTGAGTCCATTTATATGATTTATGACATTTATTGACTTGCTTATATTGAACCATTCCTGCATCTCTGGAATAAAGCATACTTGATCATGGTGGATGATGGTTTTGATGTGTGTCTGTATATGGTTTGGTATTTTGTTGAGAATTTTTGCATCTATGTTCATTAAGGATATGAACAGGGTCTACAGGGTCTATAGTTTCCTTTTTTGTTTGTGTCTTTATCTGGTTTTAAAATTAGAGTGATAATGGCTTCAGGGAAGGAATTTGGATGTTCTCCCTCTGTTTCTATCTTTTTGAATAATTTAAGTAGTATTGGTTCCAGATCTTCTTTAAATGTCTGGTAGAATTCTGCTGTAAATCCATCTTGGCATGGGATTTTTTAGTTGGGAGGTTTTGTATTATTTTTTCAGTTTCCTTATACATTGTGAGTCTGTTTAAACTGTTGATCTAAAAAAAAAAAAAAAGAAATAAAGAAAGAAAAAGCAAACTTTTGATCTCTTCTTAGTTTAGTTTTGGTGTTTCCCATGATTTTGGATATCCATCCATTTCTTTTAGGTTTTCAAATTTAATAGAGTATAGGTTTTTAAAGTATTCCCTTATAATGTTCTGGGTCTTCTGGCTGTCTGTTGTGATGTTTCCCCATTCATCTCTGATTTTATTGATTTGGATTTGCTCTTCCCTTTTTTTTTTGGTTAGCAGCTGTTCTGTCTATCTTATTTAGCTTCTGAAAGAACCAGCTTATTGATTCTTTGCATTGTTTTCTTTGTTTCTATTTCATTAATTTCTACCCTAATTTCTGTTATTTCTTCTTGTCTTCTGGGTTTGGGTTTCATTTGTTCTTGACTTTTGAGACTCTTGAGCTGCAATGTTAAGTCATTTATTTGTGCTCTATGTGATTTTTTTTTTTCATTTAGGCACTTAGAGCTATAAACTGCCCTTAGGACTGCTTTTAAAGAGCTATAAACTGCTTAGGAATGCTTTTAAAGTGTCCTGGAGGTTTTGTTGTGTTTTATTGTCCTTTTAATTTAATTCCAGGAATACTTTAATTTCTTTCTTAATCTGTTATTAGACCTATTCATTATTCAGAAGTGTGTTGTTTAACATCCGTGAGCTCATGTAGATGCTAAGGCTTCTTTCGGTGTTGATTTTAAGTTTTATTGCATTGTGGTATGATAGAATGCATGGAATTATTTCAATATTTTTGTATTTGTTGAGGCTTTTGTTCCCCAGTATGTGGTTGATTTTGGAGAAAGTTCCATGGGGTACTGAATAGAAAATATATCCTTTGGTGTTTGGGTGGAATATTTGGTAGATGTCTTTTAGGTCATTTCAATGTATAGTATTACACAATTCAGATGTCTCCATGTTTATTCTTTTATCAGTTGATCTGTCTAACAGAGACAGTGGGGTATTGAAGTCCACTGCTGTTACTGAGTTGGGGTTAATTTGTGTCTTAAAGTCCTGTAGTGTTGTTGTTGTTTTTTAAATTTTATTTATTTAATTTTTTATTTTATGTGTATTCGTGTATTGTCTTCATGTAGGTCAGTGCACCCATGTGCAATGCCCACAGAGGTCAGAAGAGGCTGTTAGATCCCCTGGGACTGGAGTTACAGACAGTTGTCAGCTGCCATATGGGTGCTGGGATTAGAACCTGGGTCTTTTGCAAGAACAACCAGTGTTCTTAACCACTGTGCCATCTCTCCAGCCCCCTGTAGTGTTGTTTTTATGAATTTGGGTACATCAGAGTGTGGTGTATATATGTTCACGAATGTAATATCTTGGTCAGTTGTTCCTTTGATCAGAATGAAGTGACCCTCTTTATCTCTTCTGATTAGTTTTAGTTTGAGTTCTATTTTGTCAGATATTAGAATTGCAACCCCTGCTTGTTTCTTAGTGTCATTGCTCAGAATATTCTTTTCCATCCTTTCAGCTTAAAGTAGTGCCTGTATTTGAAGGTGAGATGGGTTTCTTGAAGACAACAGAGGATGGATTTTGTTTCTTAATCCATTCAACTACCCTGGGTCTTTTTACTGGGGAGTTCATTCCGTTGATATTTAAAATTATTATTGAAAGATATGTGTTCGTTGCCATCATTTCGATTGCTGTTGCATTCTTCGTCTAATTTTGTGTTTCCACAATTATACCTTCATTTAGTTTCTTTGCTGCCCCTGGGGTATAGTTGTTCCTTTCTCGATTCTTTGTATTGCTTCAAGTATTCTCTGAAGGGCTGGTTTTGTAGATATGTATTCTTTCAACCTATTTTTGTCGTGGAAGATTTTTTTCTTTCCCTTTCAACTATAATACACATTTTTGCTGGTTAAAGTATTCTAGGTTGGCATTTCTGGTAATTTAGAACAGCAAATACTTTAGTTCAGGCTTTTCTGGCTTTCATAGTTTGCATTGATAAGTCAGCTGTAATTATGATGGGTTTTCCCTTTATATGTGAGTTGTTATTTTTATTTTGCAGCTTTCAGTATTCTCTTTTTGTTCTGTACACTTAGAGTTTTTACTATGATATGCCATGGTGAGTTTCTTTACTGGTCCAGTCTATTTGGTGTTCCATGTGCTTCTTGTATTTGTATGGGGATGTCTTTCCTTAATGTGTGGAAACTCTTCTATAATCCTGTTTAAGATCTAGTCAATACCATTAGCTTGAAATTCTTCTCCTTTTTCTATGATGTATAGATTTGGTCTTTTCATGGTTCCCTACATCTCCTGCATATTCCATTCCTGTAGGATTTTTTGTTTTGTTTTGTCTTTTTAATTTTTCATAATTTTTGCTTGACCAATCCAGTTCTTCAACTTTATCATGCAGGGTTGATATTCTATTTTCCATTTCATTCATTCTATCAGTGAGGCATTTTTCCTTTTGTTTCATATTGGCTTATTGGATTTTTTACCTCCTTACTCATTTCAGCTTGAGTTTTCTTCAATATTTCTGTCTTTTGTGATTCAGTAAGAAGTTTATCCCTATCTCTTTTAGATCTTTGATTTGTTTGTGTGTTCTTTAAATTCATCAAATTCATCAAATTCTTTGTCCTGGGTTGTCGCTAGGGGGTTCTCCCTGTAGAACTCTTCTATAAGACTGGTGGAGTTTGGTAGGAACATACTGTTTGGGGTATAACTGAAGACTACATAACAAGAAACAGTGCCAGACAGGAGAAACCTTCTTTTGAGCTGTTGGCCATTGTAGTCCAAGAGACTCCCAAAATTACACAGGCTATTGCCACAGTCCTTTATTGTCTCCCAGAACTTGACAGTAAGACCCTACTGCTGAATACAGGACATATTTTTGACACAGGATTTGGAGCAACAGAGCTAGAACTGACCTGGAAGCCACCTCCTCTGAAGGCTGGCTCTCATAGCTTTGGAGAGCAGTACACAAACTGCTAAGGGAGAACATCAATCAATGGTCCAACCTCAGCTTCAAGGCCTAAAAACCACATTAATGACAAGCACAGCAAACGTCATTGGTGCTGTAGTGGCACTTTTATCCTGGGGGTAATCAATAGCTACCTAAGTTGACTTAAAGCCCACTCAGTGGGAAGAAACCCGTGTGTGGTACTATAAACCCAGCCAAATACACATAGCTGGAGAGGACATACATCTTAGAGAAAATTCCAGAAAAATCTAATTTCTTACTATATGCAAAATTGGATCCATTGGATCCATAAATTTAGAGACAATATTCTAGTCACCACCCATCAAAGAAGCTTCTTTTTCAAGAGACAGAGATAATTACAGAGTTCCACACATGGTCACACACAGAGATTGTCTGTGAATTTCCCAAGCCTAAGAGGCACATCTAGGATGCAACCTCTAAACCTAAGGCTCATGGAACATTCAACAAGTGATGAAGAGCACATTAATGCATCTTTCAACTCTGTCAATGAAGTTCCCGCATGCAACAGCAGGAATGCAAAAGGTTACAAATGGCCAAAATGCAGAAAATAAGAGTCTGCAGAGGACTTCTAAATTAAAATCCATCCTCCCAGAGCTCAGGGACCATTGTGGAAGAGGAGGCAAATGATTGTAAGGGAGGAGGTGCATGATCATATAGAAATAGTCCTACAAGCACCTGGGGTTCTTCTCATATGAACCTACAGCAATGGTGTCAGCATGCACAAGGCCTACGCAGGCTTAAGCAGACAAAAACCCAGTACAGAACTGTGGAAATGACCAGTAGGTCAAATCTTAGTCAAAGAATTATTGGCATCTTATTAACACTGGGTAAGAAAGAGCTGATGTTCTTAAATAGAGGGAATGTAGATAGGCTGACTAGATCCCAGTGGATGAACTTCCACTGAGGTATATGGGGACACTCCCTTTACATGATAAGCCTTAACACAAACAACAGAATGTGTTAATTCCAGTTGGATCCATAAATTTGTAGAGGGTGCCAAAGT
This sequence comes from Nannospalax galili, assembly GCF_000622305.1. Lineage (NCBI taxonomy): Eukaryota > Metazoa > Chordata > Mammalia > Rodentia > Spalacidae > Nannospalax > Nannospalax galili. The sequence continues at coordinate 4,789,938 of NW_008347536.1, read as the reverse complement.
TATAAAGATGATTTTTGGTATGAAATACATAAAAATTCAAGAAAAATTTTAAGTGTTAACTAATTCTGCAAATCACATAGATCACTATGGATGGCCCTGAAGAAAGGTTTCAAAGTCCTAGAAGATGGTCACAAAGTCCAAAACATATATGCTATATGTGTTGATTGAATAACTGATTATTATGCAGTCCCGATTATCTGAGAGAGTCCCTTGATAGGTTTTAATACTAGAACTCAAACTCTTGTGGTGCAACAGGTCTGACCACAACATGTGCTTATGAGAAGATCCAACTCATGCTACAGATTGCTGTGGGTCATCATTTTCATGCTCAGGTCTGCATGCTTTTAAGGGAAAGAATAACCTATTTCTCCAAAACCTGTATATCAACCTTAATGATAAACAAATATGACTTATTCATTAAACATTTATTTGACCTGGATAGTACTGATCACTAACAGAACCACTATTTCTATGTGACGTTTTACATGAAGCAGTTGTCCTTTTCTTATGTCAAAGGAAAGAAAACACAAGTCAGATGGAAACAGAAGCCCTTTCTCAGTTATAAGCTACTGATTCTATTCTTTAATAAATCAAATAGCAGTTAAGGCTTCCACAGCTATGTGTATGTAGATAAATGGAGGTTTAAAAAAGCTTGTGCTTCCTTAGAAGAGTAATTCTTCCCTGTCCCTTGAATACACACACACACACACACACACACCACAGAGAGAGAAAGAGGGGGGTGAGAGATGAAGCCTTGCAATATAGCTCTTTCTGTCTAATAGACACATGGACAGGACGAATTGGTAAAAAGCTGGGTACATAGCAGATTAAAAGAATAAACTAAAAAGTCCATCCCTCCCAAGATTAGAGTTAGTACAGAAAATATCACAGGAAATCCTGTATCATAATATGACTAATCAAATTGATAACTGATTATACAAGGGAAGTGTGTTGAAACAGGACTGTATGGTTTCAGAAAAGCACAGCTGTTTGTACTCAAGAGGAAGGCCACCATGCTGTCACAGTTTCTCTAACCTTGTACTACTTTCAAGTGGATTGCAGGGTAAATTTTGTAAAATCTGTGCTATAAAAAACCCTGATGCAGTCCTTTCTCGGGTCTGCAGAATGAAGAGGGTCAGCTTTACTTAAGTGATTGGCTTCCTGTTTTTCTTAATTATACAAAATGAGGACAATGCAAAACACAGCTGCTGGAAAACTCAGATGTTGCTCAAAGCCTGAAGCACATAACTACTTTCTGATGAAAAACACAGAAAATACTTGCTGTTGAGAGAAGAGCAGTGACACATTTCAGCAGCATGCTTACTATAGCTGAAAAGCTAATTTCACCTCAGAAACTGAGAGAAGGCAGAAATTGCTGGAGGGTACAAGTGTTAGCCTTTAACATAGACACAAAAGTGTTATTGAAGGACTAGACAGGAAGGACATTAGGAAAGCATGAGGGAAGTATATGGAATAGTTAGTTCATGGCTGATTACGATGACAAAGCCTAAAGGGTAACAGGGATTTCTTTTTATGAAGACTCAAACAACCTTAGGCAGTAAGAAGGCAAGCTGCAAAGTCTATTACTGGTTGAGTATGGTGTGGGATGAGGTACGGCTAAAGAGAAGTTATATAGCTTAACTAGGATTTGGAACACATGTTAAGCACTGAGTGACATTAAAGAAACTATTATATTTGATGTTTCCTTGGTGGCTCCTTATTCAAATTTTAAGGCTAAGATCAAGTTTTAGCTTTTCTAAATGCCCTTCCAATTATTAGACTGAAATAACACGTCTTCTTTGTATTTCCTTAGTGTCATGTTGTGCTTTCAAAACAATCAAATTTAATGCCTCTACATCTGCTTTCCTACTATATTATGAGCACTTTGAAAGCAGAGGCTATTATTTAGTCATTTTTATAATTCCCCAGTATCAGCCTCATGTGAGTGCTTAAGAAAAACACAATAAATGTTAATTGAATCAAATAATCAATACAAATAAACCAGTTGTTCAATGATTATATAGATATAGCTTTGTGAGCTTAATTTCATTAACAGAATGTACACATAGATTGATTTTTCATATACTTCTATTTTCTCATATACCTTCTGTATGTTAGGTGTTGTGCTTGGTAACAGAAGAAAAGGTTTCTAAATCTTAAAGTTGGAAAAAAATACTTTGGTGATTCCTTCAGGTTATTGAAGCAAAGCACTGACTTATAGATCTTATGTAAGCCATATATGGCAATCTATGTCAACACTGCATAAAAGTGTATCAAATGCCTGGCATGGACTGTATATCTGTCTCCCTTCTTTTAGTATAATAATATTACCCATACCTTTGTGTATATAAAGATACAACAAGAAACTTCTTCTATAATGACGTTGTCTATAGTGATATCCACCTGTAATCCTAGAAATTGGGAGGTGGAGGCAGGAAAATCAGGAGTTCAGTCTTAACCACACCTTGAGCTCCAGGCCAGTCTGGGGTGAAGTTACACAGAAGGACGTTTGAGGATACAACTTAGCTCACTAGGCCTTAACATATATGACAGAGTACTTGAAACCCAGTGTGGCGGCGGAGGGGGAGGAGCTATAAGAGGAGTTCAGATAGGGAAGGGGTTCTAAATATGATCAAAATATATTGTAGGAAATTTGAAAAATCAATTAAAAATCTTTTTAAAACTAAAGGAACAAAAAGATGTATATTTAATAAAACTCAGATAATCCTAGAAAGTATGAAAACAAACTTCAAGGTATTATTAATACAATACTAATCAATAGCCCCATGTGGCATAGAACAGGTTCACCAAGGAAAGCTCTACTGCTTAATCAGAACTGTAAACAAGTCATAAGTGTACAGTAGCATCAAAATATTGGTCATATATCTGATGTCTCTCATTTATTCTTCCTGTCTTTCATTACTTCTATAGAATAAAGCATGTTATTTGTTACTGCTACAAAAAAGCTGTATTACCAAGGCAGTCTAATGTTGCATATGACCATATGATATATTTGACCAAAGGATATGTGTAGAAATATTTTGTCAGTTTCAGGACTATTCCTTCAGACATGCTGCTCATGTCCTCAATTCTGTGTCCTGCAATGTTGACATATGACTGAGGCTTTCTCTGCTGGAACAACAAGACGAGAAAAGATTGGGCTTCTGACCCTCTGAAGCAGCAGAGTCTTAGACTGAGCAGCTGGGGTATGCTATGTGAGAGAGATGAACTTGTGTTTTAGTTCAGCTATTGCTATTTTGGTTTGCTGTCAGCTGCCAGCCGTGTAAACAGCTGTGCTGGCTTTCTTGTTCTTAACACACTTGTGTGGTGGATAGACGAGTGGATTTCTGAATGAAAGAGAGGATGAAGATGCACATAAGGGCTAAAAATCTCAGTAAGGACTTCAAAATCGATTCGTGCTGAGCAAAGATGGATTTTGTGATGGCACTTAGAATCTGATCTAAGTAGCTGCTACCTAACTTTCCAGCATCCAAATATACCTAAGGGCTAATAATCACTCTCTCAACCTGGGCATCCTTTTTCTGTCTCATTGCATTGATTGTGATTCTGTCTTCCCACTTCTTTAAGCGATTTCCTCTTAATTGTTCAACATTCAGCTCACATGTTATCTCCTGTCTCCCTTTCTGAGGGCAGGGACTTCACCTTAGTACTCTGAATAACTTCCACTTGGGCCTGATCTCACCCGGGAACTGTAGCAGTTTGTTCTTGGTTTCGTTTTTTCTCTCCAATGTGTGAGATTAGTAGGCTAGCATTGTTTCTATCAATAGTCAGTTATTCAGTGCCTGCCACATTGAAGGTACCAATTGGAACAAAGTAGGTATGAAACGTTAATTTGTTTTAGCCTTCCATTTCATCAAAGATGTAACATCTATCATTGATCAATTTCTAAAGTCTAGACCTTCCCTGAACTTTACAATAGGCAGTAACTGGATTTACATTCTGCTTGTCTCTAAGGCCTTTTTTTTTCCTTCCTTCCTCTCCCAATCATCTCAATTTAGAATATATGTTTCACTGCCTACTTGGCTAGATACATACTGGACTAGAAAAGTGTCAAAATTAAGTTGTCAAAAACTTCCTCTGCATTTTATTCTATTTTTTATGGCAAAGTCTTCATGGAGTAAAGTTATTCTTGTGACTTGAAGCTTGAGGCCTAGGCAATGGAGTTGGAGAAAATATGTCTTTTGACATTTAAAAGATATGTGATAGAATTAGACAGTAGATAGCACTTCTGTTTGATAGATGAAACCACACATGTTTACGAACATTAATAGTCTAGTGCTATGTTCTTACTGGCCACAAAGGCCTATGCTATGAAGAAGAGCACAAGGGACAGAGATGTTTGGCTCTGTCACTAATGTTAGTGCTGCTTTCTATACTACAAATGATGAAGTTCTTTGTTCCTGACTCAGGAGTCAGTGGCTATGGCCAACACCAGTTATTTTGAGCAGAGTAATATCTCAATCTGAACATCAAGAGTTAATTGATAAAAATGCCAGCAGTCTAACCTCTCTTAGACCATGCCATGTCTCCCCTAACATCACAGATTATATCCCTCTGGAATTTTAAGTAAAAACAAACCCTTTCTTCTGTATTATTATTAATTATTATTATTGTCAGAGAATTTTACCTCAACAGAAAAAGAAAACACAGTCAATGATCCATAGGTACGTAAGATAATTTTAGGAGCTATGTAAATCTTACCTTTTGATGTTAAGTAGCTTTAGCATGTTTACTTTTTCTCTGTTTTTGAGTTTTTAATTTTTATTTTAGGTGTGTGTTTTGCCTGTAAGTGCACCTATGTCATGTAATGGCTGAGGAGGCCAGAAGTGGGTGTTGAGGTGTTGAATACTGGAAACTGGAACTGAAGTTAATGACCAGTTTCCATCAATGATCAGTTATTCAGTGCCTGACACATCGAAGGTACCAATTGGAACACAGTAGGTATGAAACGTTCATTTGTTTTAGCTTTCCATTTCATCAGTTATTCAGTGCTTGACACATGGTATTAGCTGCCATGTGGGTGCTGGGAACTGGAACAAGATCCTCTGCAAGAGCAGCCAGTACTCTTTAGCTCTGTCAACCCTCCAGCCCCCCATGTTTATTATGTTTACTTACCTACTCAACATTAAGCAATAATAAATTTGTAACATAAAATCTAATTAAAAAGTGAATTTACCAACAGGATAAAATTATTAACCAGTCAAAGTAGTACAAAAATTACCGACTTTTAGTAGCCATTTTTACTGAAGGAAATGAAATCTCAGTAACAGATACACCACAACATTTAGGTGGACTCCCATGTCATAAATGATGTTATACTTCAAATAAAGCTAGGAGAAAAGCTACCCAATCTTGGACAATAAAATATTCTTCACTTGTATCATTAAAATGCTACCAGAACTAACATACCTTCATGGAACAAGAGGATTCCTCAGCATAAAAACAAATGCTCAGTTTCTGAATCATGAGAGGAAGGCCCCATGATGTAGAAAGGTTATCTGTGAATTTGGGCATTATTATGGAACTTCCCTTTTCTTCTAGAATCTCTTCTCAGTAAAAATGCTAGTCTATAATAATGGTTCAACTTCTTCTTCCAGGCAGAGAAAATCTGAGTCACTGGCAAAGATCTTTGTGTACAATAGAAGACTATGAACACATCTTAAAGCAGCTGCATTGAAAGAATCATAAAATATGACAGCCTGGAAGGCATTCAAGTAAGTATTCAACCAACCCTTCTACTTCACGGTAAAGGACATGAGAACCAGGGAGGTGCTTAACTTGTTCAAAGCCACACAGCAAGTCAGTAGTGAGAGAACAGACTTCAAAAGTCTTACTGCTCTCTCATTCAGCTCTCTCCATGACTCACTTCTTCCATGACTCCCTCCATGTGGTTAATGGGTGAGGTTGAATATCTGATGGAGTTATAAAGCAACTAGGATTAAGGAAAATGCAGGCATCATTCCCCAAACTGCTTTATCTCAGCAAGGGGCAAAACATCTGTACTTTAACTGCTATGGAATTTATATCAGAGGGATAATGTCACAGGGTATATGCTTCTTCCCTAAGCTAACATTGTCCTTAAAAAAGAAAATAGCAAGTTTTTAAAAAGTAATGCTAACATGGGCTAGGGGGATATATCAGCAGTTAAAGTGCTTTCCACATAAGCGAGTTCAGATACTCCAGAACCCATATAAACACTTTGTGGGCATTGAGGCCAGTCTGTAATTCCAGTGCTTAAAAAGCAGAGAAAAGGGTTCCCAGAGAAAACTGCCTTTAGTGGGGTTGGAAAGCTCCTCTGGGTTTGACTAAGAGACTCTGCCTCAATATATGAGGTGGAGAGTGAGTGAGTGAGACTCTAGATATGATCTTTAGGCCTCTACATGCAGGCACACATGTGATTTTGTGTACCTGAACACAAGTGTGTTACCACACACATGAAAATATTCATACACACATATATGCCACACAGACACATGCAAGAGAAAAAAATGTAATGCTAACCTATGGCAATGCTTACTTGTTTAATTTATTTTTCCTTTTTGGATGCGGCATTAGCTCCATATAAATACATTCTAAAAATCACATTTAGAAGCTTAAAAGGAATTGAACTTTCATATTTATACAAATTTGAAAATGCCTTAGTATAAATGCCTAATATTTCAGTTAGAAATTTGAATGTTGCCTATAATAATTACAGAAACATAATAATATGTGAGTCCATCTCAAGACTTCACATTAGCATGTGCTTGTCTGTACCTGGAACCACGCAGAGAGATGCAGAAATTCAAGGTTTCTTCAGTCCACCTTCTGGCTCTCCCCTCTCTGTGCTAATGACCTAAGTCACAGCAAACTCCCTTCTTCCTACCTTGAAATATACTCTTGCATAGGCCACTGTCTTGCTGCTGACTTGGCATCACTGTCTCCACATCTGCTCAGTCAGAAAGTTAGGCATTGGTTCACTGACCCAAATCCTTGTTTTCTATTATGTGATCACAGTTTCATCTAACTATACCTTTTCAGTATGCCTTACACTTCCCCTCTCCACAGTGACCATCTCTACAAAACTTCCCTGAGTAGGACCAACATCAGTCAGCTCTGTTGCACATTCAGGATTGCCAAGTTACTCTAAAACAGATTGTATTCGATCCATTTTCTACCATTGTGACCGAAGTTGATCATCTGAACTAGAAAACTCACCATTGGTCTATGAAATACGTTCAGTATCCCACGTCCCATACACTCAAATTAGATCTGAGCTCCTTTCTGAGCTCCATAGTAATCCTTATCAACTTCTCTGTGATCTTATCCTTCTCCACATTTATACTGATACTAAATTACAAGTCTTCATGATTGTACATGGTCCTGCCCCTCCTCCAGTTTTCAAGGAGCACTCGCATGTTCATACTTCAATCACTCTTTTCTTAGTTACCTTATATTCAGCAAACTTATTTCAAACACGAATCTTCCTAGGAGCCGTTATATGATCCTCCAATCCTCATGTTCAGGGAATGAAGCAAATCCCTCACAGTATTCTATGTGCACATCTCTTGTTATCACATTTCAGGGTCAATAGAAAGTATCAAAATTTATGTCTCTCTCCCACCAATTTTTGGCTTCTTGAGGCAAGATAATTATTGTGAACTCTTACTTAGCAAAATGTTTCTCAACTCAAGATAAATAAACATTACAACCCTCTGGAGAAACTTAGAAAAACTCTTCCCAGGTCCTATAGTAAATCATCTAGACTCTCAGGGTTAGAACAAGACACATGCCTGACCTAATGTCTCTATGCTGACCATTGCTTCTATGAAAAAAGTCCTCTACATGGCTAACTTCTTTCTTGTTTGTCTTTGTCGCAGATGCCACTTTTTCTTTTCCCTTCCCTTCCCTTCCTTTCCCTTCCCTTCCCTTCCCTTCCCTTCCCTTCAGTTCCCTTTCTCTCTCTCCCTTTCTTTCTTTTTCTTTCTTTCTTTCTTTCTTTCTTTCTTTCTTTCTTTCTTTCTTTCTTTCTTTCTTTCTTTCTTTCTTTGTGTCTTTTTGAGACAGGCTCTGGAACTCTTATGTAGACCAGGCTGGCCTTGTACTCACAAAAATCCACCTGCCTCTGCCCCCCAAGTGCTAGGATTAAAGGCCTGCGCCACCACGCCTGGTATCAGATGCCACTTTTACAATGAAGCCTACTCTGGTCGGTTTAAGCTCAGTGCCTTTCTCCTGTCTTTTTAAATTTTTTGACTGACACCACAATTCATTCATGCATATCACACAATTCACTGTTTATTATGATTATTATGTACTCCTGGTTCTGCAAATGCATATAGGAGGTATTACTGCCCTCCTCCCTCCTGCCCTTTCTCTCCTCATTAGAAGAATACAAGAATTACAATTGCCATCTCTGTTCTAGTAGAGACAGGTATTTGTAGAAACACACAAAAGCATAAAACTGGTTATCTCCCTAGGAATGCAGCAGTGCTACCAGGAAGAGATGATAACAATACTGAGTGGTGATGCATTTTCCAGGACAAGCTAAGTTACCAAAATAGAATAAGGTAGCACAAGTTGAAAGATCAGCAAATTCTAGTTAGTGAGGTCCAACAACAGCAAAAGACTCTTTGGTGAAATGAACAGGAGAACACAGACAGAGGCTTCACAGACTCTGTGGCCTCAGTGAGGCATGAAGGTAATAGTTGAAAAGGTTGAATGTATGTTAAAGAAGTTTATGGGAAATTAGTTTATTTCTACAAATATTACAAATAATGTATATAGGTCTTTCACAACCTTGTTCTTGTATGTATACACATATGTCAATGTTATTAAAATGGATTAGTTTGTTACTGTGACCAATATACTTATTTTCCATCTCCCTTTTCACATATGCTGTTCATTATTATTTAGCTGTGAGTATGTATTGTATTTGTAGGTGTATATGTGTTTTTTTTTTTTAACCCAGTCATGACACTGAATGTGATGAAAGGGACTCATGAACTTGCTTTGGTACACATCATAATATTCTGCTTATAGTAGTTTCTATAAAGACTATTAATAATATTTCTCCTATAAACTCCTTCATCTGTTCACTCATCTAGATGTAATTTTTTTTTTTGCTTAAGTATACTTAATGTACCAGACCTTGTATTTTTGCATGGAACAGTAGAGACATGAACATAGAAATCACCTTCTGCTATTAAGTTCAGACTGAAGATGAGAAGAAAATAATAACAATTCAGGGTCAGTGCTGCACTGTAGGTTACCATGGAATTTTTATAAACTCAGAAGAGGCACATTTAATCTAACAAAGTGGAAAGCAGGCTCAGAGATCTGTTTTGTAAAATGCACTTTGTGATTTCTTTTCTGAAAATTAAGTGCATATTAGACTTTTTTCAGAGCTGGTTATAGAACTCATGGTAGACAAGCCTTATACCACTGCTATATCCCTAGCCCCATATTAGATACTTTACATAAATTTAAATTATATTTTAATATCTTAAAATATTCTCACAGCACAATAATGTAATAATAAGATAAGGCGTGTGTTTCAGAGATATATGGATCTAGAAGACTCAAATCTGACATCACACAATGAAGAAGAAACATCACTTATCTTTTTTTTCATTATGTTCTTTGTGGATGGGAGATGTGCACATGTGATGGCACACATGTAGAGGTCAGAGGACAGCATGTGGCAGTTGGTCCTATCTTTCTACCTTGTGGGACCTAGAGACTGAACTCATTTTTTCAGGCATGATAGGCAGGGCTTTTGCATGCTGAACCATCTTGTCATCCTGAAATACCACTTTTTGATCAGACCTTAAATAGTCAACAGTCATTCAAAACCCAATAACATACGCACAGAAAAAATATACGAGAGAAGCAGAAGGCTACAGAAATTTTTGTTAAAAGAGGAAAACATTCTCATTACTTGTTCCTTTATTAAACTAAAACCAGTGATCAGTGGTAATTATGCAGAGGTAGAGAAGACATTTAAGAATATAATATTAGGTACAGGCCCCCACAGCTTGAGAATGAGCAACAACTATGGGGACCCAAGACATATGGGGATGTTGGCAATGTGAATCTGTAAGATAATGTACAGGGATGCATTCAGATATGCTGGGGAGTTGGACTAAACCAAAAGTAATGGGTTTCTATAAGTAATGAAGTATTAATGGAGAAAATGGGGGTAGAGGGAACAACTAAGTGATTCCTTAAATGTAATTCAGACAAGAGCTGAGGAAGAGCTAAATGAAAGCAATGTCAGTTAGGAGAGAGTGAATAACAGATGGAGGCATATGTGATAGGGCTTGGTGGCTGGTGGAATGTGGGGGCTGATGGAGAATGAGATGCCTGGGATGACTCCCAAGTTTCTGACTGGAGCAGCTGAGTGCCTGGAAGGTGTCACTCACCATTGGAGTGTAAGATAAGGAGGGGGAAGATGATGAACAAGTTTTGTGCATGTGAAGTTTTAGATCCTGTAGAACAGCAAGATGAAGATGAGCTGATAGACTTGTAGAAGTCAGCGGGAGGAATTGGGTGAGTGATACAGATGGAGAGATGGTGTGAGTACCCAAAAGCCTCAGGAAGCCATTAAATGGTACATTCCCATCTGTATTACACTAAGGGTTTACAGTATTGTGCTAGTGATTTCACTATGTCACAAAGATTTTTCCTGTATCACAATACATTTAAAGCATGTAAATAGTGTATATTTAAATGAACTGCATGTCCTAAGACACAGGGTAAAAAAATAACATGGGATTTTAAAATAAAACCAGTCACTGCACAAATATCTGATCCTGTTACTTGCTCCTATAGCTCTGGTCTCACACCACAAGACCCTCACATCAAGACACCTGCAGACATATGTTCATTCTGTATTGTCTTTGATTCCTTGATGGAATGATCTTAAAGAAGACTGAAGTAAAGCACTTCACAGGTTCTGTGTGAATTGGGTTCCAGTAAGCTGCCTGTTCAAGAGACCAGTTGAAAAAAAATCTGACAAAATTTCTAGCTGGGAGCAAAATTCGGCAAGCTGTTTGCTGAGCTCTCTTGACTCTTTCTCATAATATGAAATACTGAGTCTCTGTGGAAACATCGAAATGTGTAAAGAAACAGTAAGTTATTTTGACATTATAGTTGCTTTGTACTTAGTTCTTAATTTCACTCTTACTCTATGGTAGATAAGTCCTTCACAGATCTCTAATTACTTCTATCTACTCTCAGAGTTACCTACTAAGAAGTCAGGGTCTTCTCCTGTATATAGTCACATGATATCTATGAAATATATACTACAAAGTACAAAAATCCCTTTGGCTATCATGTAGACTACATAAAGAATAATCAGTACCCAACTACTAGTTTCAGCAGAAAAGGTATTTATTAACGTGAGACTGTGTGATTCAAAATCACGGATAGACCAGCATAACTCTAGTATCTCCACAGCTTTTCCAGTGATGAAACTCATCATTTTATTTCCTTTTGTAAATATTTAAAGAACAGAAGCACTACTTTTGCAATGAATGGTTAATAGAAAGTGTGGAGTGTGTGTGTGTGTGTGTGTGTGTGTGTGTGTGTGTGTGTGTGTGTGCTTTAATTAAAAACCATTACTTCCTTGGTCCATGATGTAAACTGTGGCTTGAATGCAAAAGACATTCCATCTTTGGAAGTCTGACAGAGCAGGCTTTTCTCTCTTCCCTCCTCTTCCCCCCCTCCAGGCTGTTTTGGTAAAGGGAAATCTCATCACCACATACTATATTTGTTTCCCCTATGAGTCATTATTATCATGATTTTTTCCCTAGCATTAAGCCAATACATTTTCCTCTAAAGTGAGTTGAAAAAGGATTAAAAACTTAAGAATAACTGTGCACCAACCATAAAACAACTCTACTCTTTATCAAATGTAGTTTGACTTTAAAATACAGTAGATCATATTTTATTGTATACATGCATGAAATTCTCAAGGAATAAATAATACTAAACATAACAGATCCTTCAAAAGTTTGAAAACAGAGTAAACATTACTGCCCCATTTCGTGCTAAATAACAAGAAATTTTATTAATTAGTTTGAAAAAAAAGAATTTGGTGTCATTTCAAGTAGAAGCAGCCTTTCAAAAATCAACATTTATTCAGTGCTCATGTTCAAAAATAAGCTGGAGCTTGTGGTTGAGGTAACTGTTGTGCACTAGGAAATGATAGGGCTATTATTAAAACTGAGTTCTGTCTGATGAGATTAAAAAAGGCTTGCTTACAAAGATAATATGAGATCAACTACAGCTTTAAATTCTAGTCAGAGAGGCTAAATATGATGGCATGGAAAGATAAGCCAATTATTTAATTGTGTATATACACATCTATAGCTGTCTATATATCTTTCAGTGAGTATCATTAGCCAAAAGCTCAGAGGTAAGATTTTACAAAGTTTCAACTACACAGGTAAGAATGTTCAATTAACTATGAGAACAGTTATTTTCTGTAACAGTTCTGAGTGGCAGAAAGTGATTTATGGGGATGCACAATTCATCGTTTTAGAACAGACAGGCAGGGCAACACATTTGCATCAAGAAGTTGCACTTAAGGGCCAGGCATACTCTTGATTATATTTCATTCCTCCCCCAAAAAGCTGCCTCGCACTAGATGTTGTCAAGAGTACAGGATGTCAATTTCACAGGTTTACTTATGTTTAATGCAGTAAAAGAATGGGAACTAGAAGTTTCCTTTCAAGGTCTGTTCAACCCAAATGATCTTGCAGGGCTATGCTTCATTTCACCATCAAAATGCCTTTGGTAGCAGTTCCTGCCGATGACAGTTCGGTGGTCCCAGATATTTCAACTTCAGCTAAGATTAGGCTGTTCTTCAGCATATCTGAAAGGAGCACAGTCACTTTGCCTCACACAGCAGCATATGAAGAAACATTTGCTTTTAATTCCACCCACCACTGCTCCCTCTCTGTGGCTTTTAAAAGCATCTGCTATCACAGATGCAGAAGCTATGTCACTATGAACGACTGCTCTGTTTGGAAGAGCTCTACCTCATGTCTGAGGCTCCCTGGCAACTTCACTGCAATGAATGGAAACATCTTCACAAGTCTATCTGCGTTTTAAGGGTTAAATCAGAAATTTAAAAAGAAATAAATTTTTATCTTAACAAATATAGGGTTGTGTGGCTAAGATTTTTGACAACATAGTGCTTGGTATACAGAAATATATACAATTACTGGGTGTCAACTTTTAAAAAAGCATTTTATTTAAAGAATGGTCTTATGAAGGTGGGTGTGGTGGCACACATCTGTGTCCCAACACTTGTGAGACAGAGGAAGGCAGATCTCTGTGAGATCAAGGCCAGCCTGTTCTACAAAGCAAGTTCCAGGCTAGCTCAAACTAAAGGGAGACCCTGTCTCAAAAAGACAAAAAAATTAATATATGTATATAAAGGGAAATTCTGAAGCACAGTAATAAAATTAATAATAATTTTAAAAATTAGAAGAATAAATACTCCTGTGTGCCGTCTGCTCTGATTTTATGTCACTGTAACCTTTTTATGAATGATGTCATTCAATATCCAGTTCTCTGAGTTATTTTCTCCACATTTATTTTGTTACAGATTCATCTATGTTCACTCATTTAATGCTACACTTTATTGCATTGTATGAATATTTTGTAAATCCTATTTTTTATTTTGTTGGTATATATTTGTAGCATTTTAAGGTTTTATTTTGATTTGTTAGAGATAAATCTACTATAGGCAATGAACTTTACAAGACTTGCTCAAGGCGATGTAACCAGGAGTTGCAATACTAATTCAGAATGTTCAGTTTTAACAAATAATGCCAATTTGTTCCCCAAAATGGATATGTTCACAGAACTGTAACAGAATTAACCTTAGTGGCATTTGGAAGTGTCAGGCTTCCTGTGCCTTGCTTATGTAAGTGAGCATGACATGAAGTTGAATTAAATTTGTGTTCCTTCATTACACATGAATTGGCTATTTCACATGTGTATTCCTGCCTGCTTTCTTTTGTAAAATATTTGACAATATCTTATGACCATTTTACCCTTTCTCTGTTGTATTACATATTTTAATTTTATTTACTCTGAGGAGTTCTTGTTTTGTTTGTCTGGATTGTTTATTTTATTGTATGGAATTTTAATTTTTTAACATATTTTTATCGAATTTATGTGCATTTCATAAAATACATCTTAATCATATTTAGACCCCTTCCCTATCTGCACCCTCCTATAGACCACTGAATGGATTTCATTCATTCTGTCATATATGTTAAGGCCCATGTCCCTCAGTATGTGATTTCATTCATTGAAACCTGTTCAATCTATCTAGTGTCACTCCCTTAAAGAACACCAACTCTCCCTCACCCCGCAATGATCAGATGGCAATAGTTCCTTGGCTGCGGTTGGGGCCTCTTGCCTATTTCCACAGTTCTATGCTGGCTTTTGTCTGATTGAGTTTGCATGGGTCTTGTGCAGGCTGTCACCAGTTCATATGAACAAGTTTCCAGAAACCCGAAAGACTCTGTTTCCTTATGATCATGCACCACTGTTTGGGTTGTTTTTTGAGACAGGTTCTCACAGTTTAGCCTAGCCTGGCATCAAATGTGAGATTTTCCTGCTTTAGCCTCCCAAGTGCTAGGATTTTACCTCACACTAACACATAGTAGCATATATTCCTGTGTACATATTAATATATTCATATAAATAGGTACATACATTTATATGTGCATGTATTAGTGATAAGATCCAATCTTGATTATAAGTTTGAGAATCTTGTTTTATTCTCTTTCCTTGGGATCTACTGAAGAATAGAATTTAATGTAGTTGAATTAATCAATTTTTCTCTTATGGCTTTATTTTGCTTAAGCAATATAGCCTAGTAATAACTCTAAAAGATGTTTTTCTTTGCCAGGCATGGCGGTACACATCTTGGGAGGCAGAGGCAGGCAGATCTCTGTTAGTTCAAGGGCAGCCTGATCTAGATAGAGAGTTCCAGGACAGCTGGTGCTACAGGGAGACCCTGTCTCAAACTGACTAGTAAAAGATGTTATTCTTTTGTGATTCTTTTATGGAAATATTTATAATTCTAGTATTTAATAAACATTTCATTAATTTTATATGAGATAAGCTACAGATTACTTTAACTTTTCATGCTATACATGATTGTATCAGTACTACTTATTAATTTCTTTTTTCAATTATTTTGCTATAATGTTCTGGCACATAAAAAGTTTCTATTAAATTATCAAGTATGTATGCCAAGAACCAGGTGTTCAAGTGCTTAATAGATCATTAAACTTCTTAATAACTTTATAAGGTAAGTGCTATTATCATTTGTTGTTGTTATTGTTTTCTTCTGAGACAAGGTCTCACATAATTCAGGCTAGCCTGGAAATCACTATCCAGCTGAGAATAACTTTGAATTTATAATCTTCTTACCTGTATCTTCCAAATGAGGGTTAAAGTTGTGTATCACCTTTGCCTGCTTCTTTTTTAATAATAAAAAGTTGCAGTATGGAAAAGTTAGTAACTTTACTTTGGAACTGGTCCTCTTGTTTTCTGTTTCAAGGTCCTATGTCTAATTATACAATTGGGTTATTTAGTCTAAACCCTAGTATCTTGACTTGAATTCATCTAGTATAAATAATTGATGTCTGGTGAGCTAACACCCCTCCTATTCCAGCTCTTCTCTTCTGGAGTGCCATGGCAATTACATGACCTTTAGTCTTCCCATACATACCAAATTTTCTCAAAAACACCATTGGAATTTTAACTCTGTAGATCCATTTGGAAGGCATATCTTCTGTATTCTATTTAATTTATATTCATGACCATGGCATGCTATTTCATTTTTAAGTCTTTGTCAGTTAATTTTAAAAAAAAGGTTAAACACTTTTTGTTCTAAGAAATTTAGCATATATTTTGTTTGATATTATTTTTGTTGTTCGCATTTTACTTGGAGGTTGTCTATCATACTAATAGTGTAATATTTAACAATTTTATAACTTTATCAATATTTTACTTCTTGCCATAATTGAGAGAAAACTCACAGTCTTGCATTCTAATGTTAGATTCAGTAGTATCTCTGTATACATTGATTTTATTTGTATATTAGGCATATTTTATTAAGGGTATACAAATGTAGAATATATTTTCGTGAACTAAAAATTTTGCTTTTTAATGTTCTTTCTTAACTTCAATTTTCCATTGTATCTTAAAGCTAATTTTTTCTGACATTTACACTTTAGCTTGCCTTCATTTAGCTTTCCCAGTATCAAGGTTTTCCTTTAATCTACTTTCAGAATTTCTATGTGCATAAATTTTAGGTATGTCTTTCATCAGCTAGCACAATAAATGTATTCGTAAAATGATTCAACTGTAGATTTTTTAATTTTAACTGCAAAGGTTAATCTACATTTATGTGATTACTGTTATATTTGAAGTTATTTTTCCCATTAGTTTGTATTTCTGTGATGTTCTTTATTATTATTATTATGTTTTATTTATTATTTTATATATTTTTATTCTATTTTATGTGTTAGAGTGTATTGCCTGTATAAATGTAAGTGCACCCATGTTGTACATTATGGAGTTCAGAACAGGGCATTGGATCCCCTGGAACAGGAGTTATGAATGGTTGTTAGCTGACCCATGGTTTCTGGGTCCTCTACAAGAGCATCCAGTGCTCTTAATCATGGAGCCACCTCTCCAGTCCCTCCCCTTTTTATTATTTTTATTCATTTTTAATTTTTTATATTTTATTTTCATTTTTTGCATATGAGTGTTATGACTGCATGCAGGTAAGTGCACTTGTGTCATGCAATGCCGGCAGAGTAGAGAAAAGAGCATTAAATCCCCTAGAATTGGAGTTAGGATGGTTGTTAGCTACCATGTGAGTGCTGGGACTCAATCCAGCAAGAACAAGATTGGAAGAACAGCCACTGCTCTTAACCACTGAGTCATCTCTCCAGTCATATTATTTTTATTCTTTACTGACTTTAATAAACGATTCGTGTATTTATTCTATTTATGTGCATGTGGGTCTTGTCTGCTTGAGTTTATGTACACTACATGCATGCAAAGCCTTTGTAAGCCAGAAGAGTGCATCAGATCTCCTGGAACTGCAGTTACAGGTAGTTGGTAGCGGTAGGGTGTCATGTGGGTGCTGAGAAGTGAACCTGAGTCCTTTGCAAAAACAATAAGCTCTCTTAATGCCTGAGTCATCAGTCTAGTCTTCAGCCACTTTACTGACATTTAAAAAATATTTTATTTATTATTTTTATTTTATGTGTATGCGTGTAGTGCCTGCATGTATGGAAGTGCACCTGGGTCATGCAATGCCCGCAGAGGTCAGAAGAGGGCATCGGATCCCTTAGGACAGGAGTTATGGACCATTGTTAGCTGCCATGTGGGTGCTGGGATCTGAACCTGGGTCCTCTGCAAGAACATTCAGTGCTCTTAACCGCGGAGCCATCTCTTCGGCCCCTTTTAATCAATAAGAATTCTTATTCACATTTTATCCCTCTATTTGTTTGACATTCATCTACTACTCCTAATGATTACTTTCAAAACTTTGTGGATATGAAAGTACAAGTGGAATTGATTAGGAAGCGGATCAGCAGGAGGAGAAGGAAGACAAGAGAGAAATGAAGGTAAATAAAAAATGCATTATATACATGTATAGAGATATCTTAATGAAACCCATTATTAAGTATAACATGTGCTAATAATAAAATAAGTTATTTTATATACCCATATATTAATACAATGTAAAAACTATAACTTTGTCCACCTTTTCCTCCAAAGAATGCAAAGACCTTAAAAATCTGATTACTCTGAAGTGAATAGAAGAACTTGACTTTTGTCTTCATACCTCAATGACATTCTCAGGCCTATCAGTAAAATCAGAAAAAAAAGTCATTTACTGAGAGGAACTTCAGCCTCGCAATGTTTCATTGCTCTCTGCTGCAGCCCAGGTCCCTGTTATTACACCACACTGCTGGACATGAATACCCAGGTGACATGTTTCTATCTGTTCAATTAAGAGGAAGAAAAATGCTTCTAGCCATTGTGATTAGAATGTAAAAGAAGGAAGTTGAGTTGTAGGAACAGAAAGGCCTTAATTATCTTTTGTTATGAGTTAACTGTGAATGGGGCTGAATTTCTCCCTGCTCATGTCCATTTCTCACCCCTCTAGTTATCTTACTGGGAAGTTTCTGATGAAAATACAACAGGTGCCCCTGGCTTTTTCATTGCATCATTATACACTGTGATGTCTCTGTTACACACAACCCTGCTCTCTAGGCCAACGTTTATATGAACAAGGCACTTCCCATGTTCTGAGAAGTCATTTTATGTAAGACATTTAACAAAGTATAAATCATGTAGTTTAAAACATGACAAGAAAGTGGATAAATTTTATTAAATTTACCACTTATTTATTATTTATTCACTGCTAAAACAGTAAATCAAGACTTGTGGCATACGTAGCCTAGTTCATAGATACTTTCTTCTGTGACTCTTGTTTTTTCTCTTAAAATTTCATTTCACGGGCAAAATAACATTTATTTGGACAGGATTTAGATGTGCTTTCTCAGTTTTTAAAAATACAGGTCTGGCATTAAATAGCTTTGAGCACATTTGACAACTGACCTTCCCCAAGCTCCAGACTTCACTGTGTGGTAAGTTCATTGCTGGTCAGATTGACTCTGGTGGTGTTTGGTAAAATACTCTGGGATTTGGCTTCTGCTCCTATGATTTTAAGGAATGCAAAGAAGACTTAGCTCCATTATACTACGTAATCTTTGCTATATATCTCTGTTCTGAATGCTAGATAATTTTCCACAGGAGCCGTGCCACTTTGTACTCTTTTTCATGCTCACTTGAACCATGATGAACACCAAATTTGATTTCTGCCACACCCCTGTCCAGAGTGCTTTCTTTTCTGACAATATCACAGATTGGTTTAACAGCTTTATATGTCCCTTGTGGTCTACAAAATAAAGTTCAAATATTTTAGGGTGATCTATGTAGCTCTATTGCTATGTGAACCCCTAAACTCTATTCCTCCCCCATAAACTCTTCTAGGCTTTTCAAACTTACTGATATTCCAGAAACAACTTTATAATTTCACCTCTCACTATGTGTCAAACAGTGGAATATAGGGACTAAGAAGATACAAGGCTTTTCTTCTGTCTATGTCATTCTCCTTATCTGAATAACCCTCCTGTCGCCCTTAGCAGTCCTCCCCAAACCACTCACCATCACCTGCTGTTATATATCCCAACCTCCTTTACAGAATGAGAGCTTCATTCTTTTGTATTCTTGGCATTTCTATAATGGTGGCAGGATGGTGAGAATATTGTTCACATGTCCACATTTTTCTTCACTCTAGTTCCAAATATAAGTTTTGCCTCTGGATTCTGAGATGGTAGAGAACAGAATTAATCTGATAACAGACACTAAAACCCCTTTAGAAGAACACTTTTAAGTGCCTTGATTTTGGAGAGGGAATGCAGAGATTGTGGTTATGAGTAGAAGATACAGAAGAAAGTTTAGTATCTCTGAGTTCTGGAAATCAGAGGCGCTGATAGGGGCTCTAGAAAGAAGTAGAGGTTCCTAGAGATTCTGCAGTCTAGTCTAGAGAGACAGCAAATCTCTGTGATTGAAGCAGGTTTAGGATAAACTCAGAGAGAAGCTAAATCCTAAAGAATTGGTTTTCTAGTTTCATTTCCATGTGTGTCAATGAGGCAGAAAAACGTAAGACAGAAAACCATTATGGAGGTTCAAGTGATATGCTCCTTCTTCAAGAAGAACAACACATGATATTAACCGCTAACAGAGAGGCTGGGTTCTATGAAAAGTCAGTACTGTGACATCTCAAAACTTCTTCACATTGCCAGGGGTGGTAGGAAGACAAAACTATGCAGTATTCTCCTAGATGAGTACTGAGAGCTAAGAGTCAGGAAAGAAGATACAGAAACAGACACTGAATTTAAGAAAAGGGATTGTGCCTTAATAATTTCTGTCACTTTTGACCACTGTAGAGTTTTGCATACTACAAGAAGCCAGTGATATGCATGAGGCAACTTTAAAATGACCATTGTACACAGAAATTAACTTTGGAAATGGAATTAAAAAAATAAACTCATCTCCTGAGATATGTGCCTATGTTTATACATAGACATCAGCACAAATACACCCAAATACTCCAGTCGGAACTAGCTTTAGTATATGATTTCTGCATTTAACATGTGTATATAGTCATTGTTACATCAAGCACTTTGGAAATGTTTCGCTTTAAAGAGTATCTAAGAAGTCAGGAAGGAATATCACCTGCAAACTTGTAAAACAAGTTCATTTCCTCCCCACTGGAAGGGCAGTGGTAAGCATCTAGGTTTGCATTTAAACTTGTGGTTGCACATAACAACCACTTTAGGGCAAACAGTAATTAGTGTGTAATGAACAGTGTCCAATTGGGATCAGCTTCTGAATTACCATCTAAATGTGGTGACAGAAGAAAATTTGCCATGATTATCACTGCCCAGCATGCTCCAGGAGATCTCATTCTTCCCTAAAATCTAGAGATACTTGGCACATTTCTATTTCAGTGTTCTTAAACTGTTATTGATGCTTGGTACCTCTTTTCACTCATTTATATGAGCTCTGAGGTGAGCAGACACATTTTGAACTTTTAAAAATTCCCGACAGTACAACCTTTCATGCTTTGTACTAGATTAGACAGGCACCGCGTAAGCACACATTGATGAATTAATCTGCCAGTATCCATAGTAACTAAAAATTTGTAAATATTTGCTTCTTTTTATTCTGGGAGTGGGAGGTGATGGTTGGCAGGAAGAAAATAGGAAATAAAGATGTAATTTCAATCTCTGTGATTGAAGCCACTGGAAAAATGCTGTTCTTCAACAGGTGAAAGTTCATTAACTCTCAGTGCAGCTGGGCTCATGCAACAGACAGGGCATCTCTCCTCAACACAGCCTTGGAAATAAATATCTGAGTAAGGCCGAAGTCCCTATACAATGCAAATGTAATCTTTGAAGGAGGACATTGTACATTGATTTTGTACCTTGATATTGTGCATTAGTTAACGTAATAATAAAAATAGAAAATTTAAAGTCTATGACAGGGCTGACAAAACGGCTCAGTGGGTAAAGACACTTGTTGCCAAGCCTGACAACTAAAGTTCAATTCCCCGAACCCATAACATAGAAGGAGAGAACTGACTCCAGTTTGTTGTTCTATGACCTCCTCTACACATGCTCTGTGGTATATTTGCTAACACACACACACACACACACACACACAAACACACACACACATACTGAATAAATAAAGGTATATGATAAGCAGTGCTCTGTGGTATATTTGCTAACACACACACACACACAAACACACACACACATACTGAATAAATAAAGGAATATGATAAGCAATGGTGGCACAGAGATAAATACGACATCGGTCTTATGAGAAGTGAAGTGATAACTCAAAGGTACAAGTTGTGCCATGCACCTCTCTGATTCAAATGCTACGCTATTCCTTATGTATTCCTTATTTCTCTCCTGATAAAGTCCACTGGTAATGCATGTCATATTTTTCTTTCCAGTGTGGAGTTCCACCCATATTTCTGATGGTATTTGCTATCCCCAATCCAACCTCTTCAAATGTCCTTCTTCAAATAGCAATATCACCTCTCTGAAAAATGACTAATAATGGAAACTTTCTACAAACATCTTTCATACCAATCCCAATTACCTAGGCAGAATTGAGTAGGACTTTGCATTCGTGTGTCTCATAGAATTCCTACTGTAAACACTAATAGAGTGTGCTGTATTGTATATAGATCTCACTATACTATGCAATAAGACCTGTTATTTTTTTTTATTTTTGGCAATACTAGGAATTAAACTTTGAGCCTCAGACATTCTACATACGCACTCTATTACTGTGCTAACTACCCAGCTCTTTATTTATTTCTTTATATTCGAAACTTTGTACTTAGGATGAATGAAAGAATGAACTAACTACTAAGCTCAGAGAATGGGCAGCAGTTATCAACTTTGATTGCATCTACAGTTAATGAAATCAAACTATGGGGACATAAGATCCTGGTAGAAGTAATTTTAAAGCTCCCTAGGTGACCACAAAGAGTAATTGAGATGGAGACTCAATGAGCTTAAGGGTTCAGTGAGTTATGGTGACCCCTGTGAGCAGTTTCTAAGGGATATATATTAGGCATATGCCAGAACGCACTAGGAAGGCTTTGCAATGAAGAAGTGAAAGTAAGCAACGATTAAGTGAAGGAAGCTTGTTATGTCCCCCTTTGATAGCAATAGTATGTTAACCAATGAGTAACCATTTCCCCAAAATAACTTGTTCTAATACAATTGTTTAATCCAATATTTTCTAAATTTCTTTAAATCCATAACAGTACCTTCCCAATAATGCCTATTAATTTTCCAGACAGATGCCAGTACAGACTTTTGTTGTTTTTGTTCAAGAAATTAAGTAATAATGGGAGTTCAAATAAAAATACAGCTTAAAGGAAGGAAAGAATGATTGAGAGAGAATTTTAATTTTATGAGAAGAGGGAAGACTAGGTTATACTCTCAGAATGAAAAAAGGAGCCCTGGGGAGGGAGACACACAGAACCACAGAAAGAGCAATGATTCATTGTGTCAGCTCTGGCAAGAGCTGCACAGCTCACCTGTGGGGGAGTGTTCTTCTCTCAGGGCTCTCATCTCTGCTGATAATCTCAAAGGAGGGCAAGAAAACACCCTTGGCATTCTAAAGTAACTTTCATTCATACCTCATATTTACAGAGCATCTTTTTGTGTCTGGTCTGTGTCCTAAAGGGACACAGAAAAAGAGGTAACTACTACATTTGAGATGCTAGCTAGATTTCATCCAAGAAAAATTTATATTTTAAAGATGGGTGAGGAATTCAGCAAGAAGAAGAAAGAAAATGTGACAAACAGAAGATACAATGGTAAAGAAAAGAGCAACTGGCCCGACCTTAGCTGAGGAACTTTTGGCAACTGATCACTGCAGGGTGATGGAGGGTTAATCTTTAAGGGAGAGGAGAGGCTAACTAGACTCCAATGGATGAATTTGCACAGAGGGACATCGGGGTAAGAATGCTGGACCAGATAGGGCTTAACATATATGACAGAATGGATGAAATCTGATGAAGGGGGTCTGAGGGGGTGAGGAGGAGGGAGAAGTTATAAATCTTTTAAAGATCTATTATATTAAATGCCCCCCAAAATCAATAAAAATGTACATTAAAAAATCACAGAATAACAAAATAGCAGTACAAAGAAAATTATGCCCGGCATATAAAATGGGATGGATAGGACACAAAGCCTGCAAACTGGACTAAATCACATACCTAAGGACTTCTAATGACATATTCAGCAGATTGGGTAAGATGAGGAATAAAATAAGGAATGGTATGCTATATTTGTCTTACAGAAAGTTCACTTTGACAGCAGTGTGATAGACTGTAGGTGGAGAGACCTGCAACAGAGACCAATTTGTAGTCTATGGTAATTATGGGACCACTGCAGGTTTCCATGGATACATAAGGAATTATTTAGCAACAGAGCATGGAACATCATGTGATTTTTACTAGTTTTTAAAACAAGCCTCCTACCTCAGGACTCTTGGGTACATTTCCAAAATATAAATCAACTGCTGCTCAAAAAGTTTTTGGGATCATGCAGATAAAATTTCATGAAAAAAGTAGATCATAAAATATAGGTCATTGAAAAAAAAAAACCACAGCAGTACTCTGTAAAATGATACTACATTAGATTTATTAGGGGGGCATTGTGACTGTCTTGAATATATATTTTTGATAGAAAAAGTTTTATTACTGGGTTTTTAAATGTCACTAATAGTATCATATTGAAAGGGGTTATCCAGTGTCAGAGTTATCTCATGAAAGGTAAAACTTCCTTATAACAGATAACTCTTTTTATTCTATTTATTTGAATGACACAAGTAGGCATGCAACTAACCTTGTTCCTGCTCAGCACAGTGAGAGAGCCACACCATCATACAGAGGCTATCTGACTCTGCAGACTACTGTTGCAAAGAACCAACATTATTTAGGCTCTCAAATTGAATTAGTAATTATTTTGCATGCTCTTCCCATTTCAATTATTCCTTTATTCAGATGGGTTAATGGAAGGTTGAGGCATTTCTTTAGCCATAAATGAAAACATCAAATAAGCAATGGTACACAATGACTTAAATATTCTAATTGCTTTATTGATTTCAATTCACATACTGAAGACTGGTTCTGAAGCAAGGGAATATACTTTGGTCTTATTTTTTATGCTTAAATTTAAAGAAATTATTGGAGTTTTTGAATAATTGGCTTCTAGAGTGTAGAGAAGTCAACTAAAAGAAACTTAACAAAATTAGAGTGCCTTAAAGATAATAGTTAAATGGATATTAACATGAAAAAGATAATTTATTCTCTGAGGAATTTGATTCATATCTTATAGGAGAAATAACAGTTTTTATATTATTTTTTTCTCCATAAACAGTTAGCATTGGCTAATTTTTATGAGAAAGAAATATTTGTAAGGAAAACTGCAAGTATCTCTCCTTAACTGAAGAACAGCCTGTCTTGGTTGAAATAATTAAAGGATTATTAAATTAAAATTACTATTAAAGTATATTATTAAAATCATTAATAGAGTCTAAATCTCAAGACAGCTTAAATGAATATTAATTGTTTCTAATAACTGGCATTGTTTCTAGATGGAACTTGCAGCAATTGAGATATATAAGGTTCCCTTCACAGGCAGAAGCAATCACACCACAGAAAGCATTAGCTGTAACCCTGATGATCTCTAAATTGCTTTGCGATTATGAGACTCATAGTCTCCATCAGATTAAAACTGAACCTCATTTCAGTTTTAGCCTCAGTTTAGCCTCAGTTATGTGAAATTCACCACTTTAATAACCATTCTTCTGAAATACATTTTTTGTGAAAGTCTTTCTATATATTAGGCATAAGCTAGCCACAATGGGTTCAGTGATGCAGACAGACCACAGCTCTTGGGATTATGGGCTTTGGAGTCCAAATGTAAAAATGAACACCATGAGTTGCAGGTACAGGCTCTATGACTACTGTTATTATACAAGTATCTTTCTTTTCTTAAAATATTGACTATTGTTTCAAAAGCACTTCATTTTCTTCCAACTTAGATCTACAAATAGTAGAATCAAAAAATTGTGTGCAAATAGTGTTTAGATGGGAATGGGTCCAGTGGTAATGAGAATGATGACAGGCAACGACCTAATGGATTTACACACACTCCTGGTCACTGGTTTCTCAAGAGAAAGGGTAGATAAAAAGACCTTGGCAGTCACGAATCATGAGGTAACAGAGTTACTTGATGTAAATACAGGAAATTTCTCTCCAATATTTGACCTTTGAACTTGATAATCGAGGGGTCAAATTGATTTTACTTAAATCCATTTTCAAAATTATAACATCAATAAAAATGAGACAAGAGATTGTCTCCCATAAGAACCAAGCATCATCCATTGCCTTTAAAAAAGAAAAGAAGGAAGAGAAAGAAAGAAATAAAAACGTATGAACTTCAGCCTATGAAATTTGATCCTTACTAGCCAATACAGGAAGGAAAACAAAGAAAGAGGACAAATTAAATGAAAGCACAGAAAGAGGCCTAGCCAGTTTCAGTGTGGTTAACTCTCTACTACATGTGACCTAGCTGCTTAAACATTCATAAGATAAAAAATGAAGGGCAACAGGCAGAGAGGTTTCACGTTTTACCAGTACAAACTTCAGGTGCATCTTATTGGACCCTAGTTAGATCAAACTGACTGTGAAAAAGGTATTAAAGAACTTGGGAAATACTGAACAGAGAATAAATCAGAATAAATTTGTGACATTCATTTTTTTAGTTTGGTAATTATATTTTGCTCATATTAAAGTTATTATCTTTTAGAGAAGCACACTGAGTTGTTTGATAAGTAAAATGATATGATTTACATTATTCTAGCAATAAAACATTTAAATAAGTGGCAAGAGATGGAGAGATGAAACAAGGATGTGAAAATGGGACTGATTCTTCCATTTTCTCTGCTTGGCAGTGTTTAAAAATTTCCATAATAAAAGTTTCTTTAAAAAAATTTACTTTCTGGGGCTTAGCAGTTAAGAGCACTGACTGCTCTTGCAGAGGATCTGAGTTTGATTCACAGCACCCACATGGCAGCTACGATCCCTCCTTAATTCCAGTTCCAGAGGAATCCAAAGCCCTCTTCTGACCTCTGCAGCACTGCATGACATGGGTACACTCACATACAAGCAGGCAATAAACTCATACACATAAAATAAAAATAATAAATAAAATATTAAAAAAAAACTTTCCCTGGCTTCTACAGGCACTCCAAGCTAAAGGCACTACTCTGAGAATTCAAAAAGGCCAAGAAGATAGAAAAGGAGATTGAGTAGGGTTGGAATGGTGGAAGGATTTGAAGGAGGAGGGATAGTAGAACACATGTCATAGGAAAGAGGAGGAATGCTAGGGGTGGCGCTGTTTAAGCAGGGAGAGGGTAGAAGGATAGCAGGAATGTGAGGGTGGGGTGGAGGAGTAACCAAATTAAGAGCCTATTTTACAACTTTATTTTAAAATATAAATTATTTTCTTTTTAAAGTTTAAACAGAAGTACCTTGCAAGGATGGATAACAATCCTCCCAGATGCCATAGTTTATTAATTGAAAATCCCAGTGCCAGGAGTACACTATTTTCCCCCAAACAATACAGACTATTGTTATTACTCTTGATTTCCCAGTTGAACTAAATGGTAAACTCATAGCTACTCCACGCACTTTGGTCACTGGACACAAAGAAATCAAGTTGGAACTGCCCTGGAAGCTTCCTCCCTGCTGGCTAGCTTTCATAGTGCCAGAAGGTTCTATGCAGGCTGCTGAGGGGACAGAAGTCATCAAGTCTTAACCAGTTATGAAACCTATGAGCTACAATAACAACCTGCCCAGCAAGATGTGTTACTGTACAATAATGGCATGATTATTATGGGGTAACCAACCTCTTTCTTGTTGGATCTGAATCCTTAAACTTGGTCAAGAGTCTGTGACTGGGAAGGTCATGAACCCTAAATGTAGCATTTTTTTTTTTTTTTTTTTGGCTAAACAGGCATGTCCAAGTACCTTCTAAAAATTACACCTAGCCAGGCATGGTAGCACATGCCTTTAATCCCAGCACTCAGGAGGCAGAGGCAGGCAGATCTCTGTGAGTTCAAGGCCAGCCTGGTCTACATAGTGAGTTCCAGGACAGCTGGGGCTACAGGGACACCCTGTCTCAAAAAGACCAAAAAAAAAAAAAAAAAAAAAAACAAAAACCTTACACCCACGGATTAGTGCTGCTCTTAGCATTCCATAAAAATGTTTCTTACTGCAGTTAATGCAGAGATACATATCTTTTAAAAGTGCAGAGATTAAGAGAGTGCTAGACCTAAACTGGGCATCTATATTACACCCCCACCCCCAAAAGGCTCAGAGAACATCTTTGCAAAAAGAGAGGTAGAAACAATGTAAGAGTCTGAGGATCCTGAGGCTTAATGGGAAAATATGTCTCAGGACATGACATGGCCATTGCACTCATGAACTCATTGCATCTTTGGTTACATACATAATACCTGCAGAACATAGGGCCTATCAACATTTTATTATGAATGGGGGAGAGATTTCCTGAGCACTGGCCATAGTGACTATGGGAGGCAGTATCATTTTCTTCAATCATGTAGCTACTGATAAGCTGCCCATCTTCTGGTAAATATTCTTTCACCCATCATGGTCATATGAGCAATGCTAATTAAACTCAGTAGTCCAAACACATAAAAGAGACATAAAAGTAGGAGAGGGACTTGTTGGGAAGGTTTCAACATCAGAGAGGAGGGAGAGAGGGTAATTCCAGTGAAAGTGAGTGAAATTCATTATATTCATAGGAAACTGTCAAAGATTTAAAAAAATAATTTCCTTTGTTGATGAGGCTACGGCTAACTTTCATGCTTAACAACAAGCATTATCCATAGCTGTAAACAACACTATTCATTATTTCAAAGAGCTGGGAGATTAATGAACAGGCTTGGTATGAAGCAGAAACTAAATTTGAGAAAATGACAAATAACTAAATTCGAAAGCTATGTGAGGTCTTGCAAACCTGGTTTGATGGAGAATTGTAATGAGGGATAGCAGCCCTTACACGATATACAAATATACAAACAGCTTTGGGATGGAATATCTGATATCTAAATGTGTGAATCTCAGTACAAGCTCTGTTACATGTCAACACATTTTATTTTTACATTAAGAATTATTTCTAACATGGCCAAAGGCATACAATTAACCATCTTGAGACGGCAAGAGATTCTGGTCTCCTAAACACAGCTGAAATACAAAAGGTGATCCTACCCGGTAAGGAACTTGTAACTTATTTATTAGTTTTCTATTTTCTTCTCTTGTTTTGGTGAAAAATATTTAGGCATCTTCTAACTCGCTTTCCCTCTAATTTAACTTCATATTAGAATAACTTAAGGACCATGAAACTAAGCAAAACCTTGATGTGTAAGCTGAAATACTTACTGTCCATCGATTAAATCAGATTTCTTTTTTGTGGGTGTGGTTCAGAAATCAGTAATTTCTTTTTTTATATAAATTTTATTATTTTTATTTTATGTGTATGTCTGTATTGCCTGCATGTAGGTAAGTGCACCCGTGTGGTCCAATGCCTGCAGAGGTCAGAAGAGGTTGTCGGATCCCCTGGAACTGAAGTTATGGACGGTTATTAGCTGCCACATGAGTGCTGGGATTCGAACCCGGGTCTTCTGCAAGAACAACCAGTGTTCTTAACTGCTGAGCCATCTCTCCAGCCCAGAAATCAGTAATTTCTAAAACCCCTGGAATGGCAACTGTTGCAGACAAGACTGAGACACTAATATTATAGTAATTTACCTAATTCTAAGAATTTCTTCAAAGGTCTGAGACCTAATCAAACTATATAAAAAAATACCTGGAAGGAATTCAACTTGCTCTACTTGTACTTTGGCTACTTATTTTAAAAACATGGATAAAAGGAGTCAGACCGCACCAGTTTGAATGAAAGCTCTGCAAGATGGCAGCGGCCAGAGCCAGGAGCGCAGAGCCTGGTGTGTGCCTTGCCTAGGTTCACTTGATACTCTTCAAGAATTATGTAGAAAAGAAAAGCTCACATGTAAATCTATTGGAATCAACAAAAGGAATCTAAACAATTATGAGGTGGAATATTTGTGTGACTACAAGGTAGTAAAGGTAATCGCAAGAGGCTGAAAGAGGAGGGCAGTTATATGACAACAAAGGAGTCACCTATCTCTTTGATCTGGACTACGAATCTGATAATTCACAGTGGATGCAGCACGATGTGGAAATGTGTCTCATTTTGTGAATCATAGTTGTGACCCAAATCTTCAGGTGTTTAGTGTCTTCACCTTGACGCATGTCTTCCCAGAATAGCACTATTTTCCACTAGAACAATAAAGGCTGGAGAAGGGCTGACGTTTGATTAACAAATAAAAGGTTCTGGAGAATAATCTTCAGATTCTATTGACCTCAGCTCTGGCGAAAAAAGGCATCCAAACTGAATGCAAATGTGGAGCAGAGATTTGCAGAGGTTACCTCAACTGAATTTTCAGGAAAACGAGCTGATGATAAGTTTTTATTTTCTAAATGTTAGCAGTATAAATGGGACTCTTCTTTCATATTATCAAGATTATATATATATATATTATATTATATATATGTATGTATGTATGTTGATGTACAATTCATGTCTCAGGATACATACTAGATACATTCTTGTTGCTTCTGAAGAGGATTGCAGGGACACATGGACAGTTACGATGTGTATATATTTGGTGGTTAGATACCAAATACAGAAGGTAAACTATTTACAAATCACCATATGCTTTAGTTAAGAAGTCTCTAAAGGCTGGGTGTAGTGACACACGTCTTTAGTTCCAGCACTCAGGAGGAAGAGGCAGGCAGATCGCTGTGAGTTCAAGGCCAGCCTGGTCTACAGAGTGAGTTCCAGGACAGCTGGTGCTACAGGGAGATCCTGTCTCAAAAAGACCAAAAAACAAAACAAAACAAAACAAAAAAAAACAACCAAACAAACAAAGAAAAAACAGAAGTCTATGAATAGACAAGTATATCCTTTAGTGTTTGAAAAGTTATAGTGATGAGGTAGCAGTTGTTGATATGAAACCATTTACCTGGACTCAAAGAAATAGTTAATTCAGTTTGAGCAAATGTACAAATTCTATTTTTGTTGCCATATTTTTGTTCACTGATCTTATATTTGAGGCAGGTAATACTCACTATATTTTCTACTTTTACATTAAAAAACTGACATCTTAATGATATATCTTATGTATAAAATTAAATGTACAACATTTAGTTTTATCTTGACCTCATATTTTAAAGCAGTATGTATCAAGAAGGTTGATGTCTAAATCTGTAATTTTTAAAGTTTTATTTTTTAACCCTATAAAAGGAAGATCTCCAAAAACCTCTAAAAATTCAGAATTATGCTTCTTTGAGAGGGGGACTAAGAGGAATTTTGGAGTGCTAGGCAGGGAATGAGCACTTTAAGGGTGCACATGAATTAGGTCCATTTTGAATAGCTGTCATCCAAACAGAACAAGCTCTGTGGGGAGCAGCTGTCCCTAATGAGATTTAATATACACTAACACGACTTTCAGATTCAGACAGTTTTAACATTTCCTTTTTACCAAATTTAATTATCTTTGTATTTTCTGCATGTGCTTGAAAGGTAATCCATATTTGAACAGATACTTGTTTTATAAGAATTTTTAGATATGATAAAAATAAAATGACTAAAGTGTATATCTGAATTGAACCTTTATTAACCTTATTATGAAGACTGAAATAATATTTTTCCCCCTATAAAACCTCAAGAAAAAACTGTATTTTTATCTCTGATTCTGAGAGTTCCAGCATGAAGATAATATGTAGCGAGTAAATCTAGCTTTCAGGGTTCCAGTTAAGACTTACTACCTAAGCTATGCCGGATGTGGTAGCTCAAGCTTTTAATCCCAGCACTCCAGAGGCAGGGGCAGGAGAATCTCTGTGAGTTCAAGGCCAGCCTGGTCTACATAGGGAGTTCCAGGTCAGCTGGGGCTACCACAAAGACAAAAACAAACAAACAAACAAACAAACAAACATAAAACTTAAGCTCATTGCTTTAGGCTTCAATTAGGCTTATCATAAGATTAAGTAAAATTGAACTAAATTCAAGAATTCACTTCATATATCTTATTAATTCTTAACCTCTGTTTTGGGAGAAGATACAGTGTTATTATTATTCAATAATTATTCAGAATTATTATTCAGAGCAGTCACATGGCTGCTCTTTCACAATCTATGGATAAATTGCATGTTCAGGGCCTCATAGTATGTCTGCTAACCAAAATTTACAGAATATGTCAAGAAAAAAAATTAATGGCATTTCTTTTGTTTTCTTTATGAGAAATTTAGAAAGCATAACTGGTCTGTTCTCTTCCTGCACCCATGGCCAACCTCACTTTTAATTACTCTCAAGTTTAAAGATAATAATTTTTTTTCTTTTTTTATATTAT
>NW_008347536.1:4754282-4755907 GCF_000622305.1 Nannospalax galili | reverse complement strand
TTCCGATCTGCTCCTTGCCCTCCTGGGTCGATTAGTTCCCAGGGACTATGAGCATCGCGCAAAACGTCCTGTAATGGTTGGTGGTGGGTCATCTGGCCTCTTGATCAAGGAAGCCGAGGAGACCCCACCAGATGGACTTGAGCCAGTGTCCAGTCTATAAAGAGGAGGGTCAACACGGAGGAATCATTTCCTCCATGCTTCCAAGAGAAGCCAACAATGGTCTAGCAGGACCTTTGACTTATCCTCACATGGATGGAGCTGGTAAAGATAATAATTTTTAACAATCGGTGTTTCAGGGGCCGGAGACATGGCTCAACAGTGAAGAGCACTGGCTGCTCTTGCAGGGTATCCAGGTTCTGAACACCCATACTGTTCTACTTCCCATCCCAGGGGATGCCCTCCTCTGATCTCTGAGGGCATTGTAAGCACATGATGTACTTAGATACACTCACGCAAAACATTCATACACATAAATAAATAAACACTCATACACATAAAGTAAAAATGTAAAAATCAGTGTTCCACTATCTAGGTATTTGATCTTATTTACTCTTCATGTTTTAAGAAAACAAAAGCGGAAGGCAAATGGCAAATGAACTTTTTGTTTTGTCCTTGATAATAGAAATATAATGGGTCCTTGGGATTGTGGGGGTTTGGGAGTGGGCCTTGAGATAGGGTCTCATGTAGCTCAGGCTAGCCTTGTATTTGCTATATAGCTGAGGGTTATCTTGAACTCTTGGTCATCCTGCCTCCAAATACTGGGTTCCAGGCATGAGCCACTATGGCTAGCTTGAAATTTCTACTTAAAAAAAAAAAAAAGTATAGAAAATGAACTTCTGCAACTTCATACATGTAATAATCTACTTTGTTCTTTCATACTCCTGTCACTTTCTTGCCCCTTCATTCCTCCCTCCACCCAGTAGTCCCTCTTATACTTTCATGGCATGATACCTATCCATATAAATTGTATATTCCTCTGCATAAAATTAGACTGTTCTCTAAAGCAAATGTGCCTAGCCACTTTGGTCCTTCTGGCATTTTGAAACTTGTTTTCTTTTACTTTCCCTTTTACAATTTACAGTTCTTGAAAAATCAAGTAGCCACCACAATTAATCCTGCCCACTTTTATGCTAATTTTTAAGGGGCACCATAACGTAGTGCTCAAGAGAATGGGCTCTTAAAGCCAGGTTGCTGTGTTTGAATTCAGGCTTTGCTGCTTAATAGTATTGTGAATTAGCATGTGTGCCTTACTCTCATGTCTATCTCAAAAGGTAGGATTATGAGGATTAAAGTTTATATAAAATGTGTAAAAATCTTAAGAGTTTGATCCTAGAGTAAATACCCTATGTAACTATTACCTATTTTTACTTCTGTACTCTAAGCATAAGACTTAAAAGCTGATAATCAAGAATATTGATCTGTATCTGTTCTTTTGTTCTTAGCTCTTGAACTCAGGCAAATCAGCATTTGTGCCAGGAATACATTCAGAAGAAAACGTTTACAGGTATTCTTTGCATGCTTACCTTGGATCATGAAATATTCTATTAGAACTAAGTCTTGGCTGGGAATATAGCTCAGTTCAAAACAAAAACTAAATTTTGAGTATTAGTATTTTCAAATACATA
>NW_008347536.1:4738540-4754268 GCF_000622305.1 Nannospalax galili | reverse complement strand
TCTCTCTCTCTCTCTCTCTCTCTCTCTCTCTCTCTCTCTGTCCTTCTCTTTTTCAGTTGTATCACCCCCCAACTAAGTTGGGTCCAGTTGTTTGTGGTTTAATTGCTATACAACACAGAAATGTGTATGACATTCAATTTAATTTGCAAATTGTACGAATTATCCACTTAAACTAAAAAAAAAAAAAAGATAGATAAAAGCCCACTGAACCTTCTTATACTAAAGACTAGTAAAATCACAACTCCCCACCAATGGGTGATGTCGTTCTTCATTTCTCTTTCTATGGTGAGACCCATCTGGGTAGAATTGATTTTCTCTAGGTAAATTGAATCATCCTTTTATTTCTTGCTCTGGTGCTTTCTGTGTATAACTGAACAGAAAGTGATCAGATCCTGTGGTTGGACTTGTCTTAAGTCCCCATTTGTTTTATCTTAGATGCTCCACACCTAAACATGAGTGGAACGTTCAGACATCTTATTTTCCTTTTTCTTCTTTATTATTTTTATTTTATGTATATGCATGTTTTGCCTGCAGGTTTGTTAAGTGCACCCATGTTGTGCAATGCCTGCAGAGGACAGAAGAGGTTATTATATACTGTGGAACTGGTGTTACGGACAGTTCTTAGCTGCTATATGGGGGGATTCAAACCCGGGTCTTCTGCAAGAACAGCCAGTGTTCTTAACTGCTGATCCATCTCACCAGCCCCACAGACATCTTATTTCCAAAAGAGAAGAGAACAGTAGATCTTACCACTCCTGACTGAAGCCACAATAGTTATCTCAGTTTGGGGCAAACATAGTCTTCATTTATGAAGTGCTACTATGAGGCTGAGATTAGCATCTACCCCCTTAATTCCCCAGTTAGAAGCCTGCAGGTGAGAAGGGTGAGTGGGCAGGGCTGACTCCCGGCTACCATGTCTTCATTAGACATAAGTTTCAAACTAAGTTCTAATCATTTATTATATAAAATCACATTCAGAATTTCTTAAACATTTACATGAGAGACAACCCCCCCAATTTTACCAGCAACTCAATGGAGAGCACAGAATTGTTATTTTCTACAGATTAGTAAATTTGAGATTAAGAGGCTAAGAAATTTGTTTTGTTACAGAAGTTAGCAATGAGGCCAAAAAGGGAGCAGTCTGTCTCCAAATACAGTACTATTTCCATGCACCTTAATATTGTTCAAACGTGTTATTAATATAAATACATTAACAAGTGTTTGGTGTCAAGATGCCAAAATTTAGCAAAACTAAATGAGAACTTGAAGTATCAATATGCTTACCTGAGTCTAACATTCTTGACTATTTCTCAAACAGGAAACATTTCATAGACTGAAGTATTATGTAGCAATTCATATGGGGATAAAAACCCTCCAAAGTCCTCTAAGACACATCATGATCTAAGGTGGAGAAATGTTCTGTCCTGAAGGGAAGCTCTTTAAGACATGGGATATTCTAAAGTGAGGTGAAACAGTCCATCCTTCAGAGTACCTCCTAATTCTGGGAAGTAAATAACGAAAGTTTCAAGACATCCCTGAAAATGACCAGATTCACAAGGGCCCTCCTCAAAGCATATATAACCCCTAAGGACTGCTGAGAGACACTCTCAGACAAGCTGAGCTACCTAGAAGAGGCTTTGACCAGCTGAGCAACCTGGAAGAGACACTCTCCAACTTGTTGAACTGTCTGTAGGTTGTGCTGTACACTCCAGGAGTCCAGCCTTCATGAGCTGTCACCCATGCTGGAGTGAGCTTTTGGTGGTGCAGATGTCTTTGAGTCACTTCTGTTGCTAATGCCTCATTTCATATTCCTGTAAGAAACCCCAGTGAAATTCTTTGGTTCACAAAGTTGGACTTTAGTGGTAGCCTTACTTTGCTGTATTGTTGGTTCCCTATCTGGGGTAAATAGATGTTTATTCATGTCTCCCCAGGAATAGTGTCACACGATGTAAAGAAATGAAATGAAATCAGGGCTTGGCATCATACATTAAAGGATGGGGGAGATGAAGAGCATTTATTTATCCACCACACCTGGTATACAGCAAGTGCCAGAATGAATGTGTAAATGATTGAGACAAGAGTGTCAAACGCCCAATGACAATTGTCCGAACAGAAGGAAAAACTGTTCAAGTAGAGAGTCTTTATATTTGAACACTTAAATTATGATCTCTAAGCCTGGGTTATGGATATAAGGATGGCAACACAACTATGATGAAGCTGTCTCAGCTCATATTTTTATGGTGATTGTACACAGGTAATCAGCATGTATTATACAAAGATAAGGAAAAATGATGTCTAGTGTTGACAAGTTATTCTGGGAATAAAGGAGTGTTATTAAAGACATTCAGGGGCAATGATTTTGGAGAGAAATTAACATCTTCAGGTAATAAATATACTGCTACTATTTATCATTTAGAAGCTCTGCAATAAACTCAAGCTTTGACCTAGATATAATTTTATACCAAATAATTTACTCTAAGTAATCAAACCATATGACAAGCAGTTGTGCATAGACATGTTTGTGAAATTATTACTTATGAATGTGAAAAACTGAAAATTGCCTAAACATAAAACAATGAAAGTGACCAGATGAAGCCAAAAAACAAAAGTATTTTAAGGACTATTTGGTGATAAATGGTCCTTTTTGAGACAGAGAAGGCCATGTCTCAAAAAGATCCCCCTCCCCCCAAAAAAATAAAAAGAAGAAAAAGAAAAAATTTGACTATATTTAAAATGTGGAGAAAGTAGGGAAATATTATTTATTAATAATTTTAAAGATCTGTGGTAGAAAATAGACTGAACTCACATTTATAAAGCCTGATTTTGTTAGAGCAGCAAAAGCCCCATAAATTTAACTGGTCTAGACTATAAAATCTCTAGTCCATCTGTTGGAAAACCCACTTTTCCAGTCTCACTAGATAATCACCTGGTCATAGAACTACTCCTAGGAAGGCGGGTTCATCTTAAGTTATGCTAAATAGATGGGAAGAATACCTGGTGGGTTAATGAGGTAGTGAACTTTTCCTACCTGAAACTAGCACAGATCTCTGCAGAACTTCTAGACCAACCACAGTCATGTAGGTCTCTGTAAAATCTGTCCACTTTCCTGAATTCTTCTTCAGAAAAGCATAATTTCTCCTTTTCTTCTTCATGCCTTTCTTACTAAACATGCTTTCTTTAAGGCTTTGGGCTGCCCCTAGCATCTTGTATTTCTTCACCTTTTCTATAATGCTTCCTTCTCCCAGCCATGTGGCTGTGTGTCAGCCATGTGTCTGACCTCCCACGCAGACTCTAAACCTGCATGGCTCCATGGCTTCCTTTCCGTCTTCCCACCATACCTCCTCAAGGCAGCTGCCAAGATTACTAGCTTGCCTGCTTCTGAGGATTTTTCTTTAAGATTCTAATAAAATTGTAAAAGCTTCTGTTTGGGTCCATTCTTAAATTCTTTTATGAATGAAACTAAGAGCCCTCCAGGGGACCCTCTTTCTCCCTGTTTCAATTTCAACATGAGTGTGCTGCTCTAGTGTGTTCTCCAGAGCCTCATCTGTTGACTGCTGATTCCTACCTAGCAGCATTATTTGGGGGAAGATAGTTCTGGATGTTATATGAGGTGGGTTTGGGTAGAGGAAATAGATTACTTGTGTGTTCATTTGAAGGGTACTTTGTCCCTGGCCTCTTCCTGTCACTCTCTGTTTCCTAGAGGCCAGGAGTTGAACAGAAATTGCTAAGGATGAATGGGTTGCCAAATAAGTAGCTGGCCATTTCTGCTCCTCCTCCACAAGCTCTTGCCAATATGATGTTCTGATTCAATTCAGGCTCAAAGTAATGGAGACATTCAAACATTACTCAAAACTTTAAAAGTGTGATCCAAAATAAATGCTTCTTTCTTGTGAGTTGTCTGTACAAGTGTTTATCACACTAATGAAAAGCGAGCGCTGTGGTCAATGGCTAACTTATTAGTGATTATTAATTTACCTTATTATTAAAAGAATGTCATAGGTTCCTGATGTCTCAAGTTTGAACACCTTCAGCTGTCCATCAGATACAATAAAAGCATCAGGAAAAGCCAGTTTCAGACATTCACTCAGCAAAGAATCATTGAGTATCTCCTTGCCACCAGACACTGTCCTGGACACTAGGAATACAGGAGAAGGAGGAGCAGAAATGGCCAGCTACTATTTGGCAACCCATCCATCCTTAGCACTTTCTTAGCTGTAAGGGATAGGGCTGCAATAAAACACTTAGACTAGTACTTTGTATGTATTAGCTCAACAACCTTAGGAAATACCTATCATTCCTCCACTTCTTCATTTTACTGATAGAAAAAGTACAGAGTGATTTTAAATAACTTACCCAATCTTGTAAATGTGTAAGAAAAACGTATTAATAAGCAAAGGGAGTGATAAAATTCTAAGCTACTAAGAATTTCATTCAATTTTTTAATCTATTTCTTAATAAGAAAAAAACAATCAATGTACCATATTGCCATTAAGGTTTTCTTTTCACCCATAAACCCTATGATTCTAATTTCAATCTAAATTTAGACCCATTTATTATATTCCAATGAGCCTGTTTTTTCATATATTAAAACACTGTATTTTCCTAATAGTGCTAAGATTAGAGTGTCATTTGATTTTCTTCTGTTTTTTTTTTTTTTTTTTTTTTTATAGGATACAGTGGGAAATATGGCAATCAACTTGAGGCTCTCGAAATTTCTCATTTGGATTTACTTTTAATTTTGCCTTACAAAGTCAGCTTCCTGAAGATGTTATCAGCTTTGCAAAAGATCTTAAAGTCTGCTGACAATTGTCACCTTAATCATTAATTCATTCAGTGTTTTTTTCACAACAAAGAATTACTGTTACCAAGTTAAAAGAAGAAAAAAAGTGCAGAAATAATTTATAGGAATCTAAAATGCAAAGCTAGATGACAGACATGCAGTAGATAATGTTCTTTCATGAACATACTTGTGAAATTGGAAAATTATAATTTAGAATCCAAGTCTACACTACCCTGAAAAAATTAAGTGGAATCGAATATTGGAAAAGAAAATGAATAGCATAAAAGTCTAAGTCAAACAGAACATGATTTGAGAGCTCTAAGTGTTCCACTGACAATCCACTCCTTTGTTCACAGTACTGACAGAGGATATCTGAATATTTTCATTCTGTCTTGAAAATTGTTTCCATAATTGTCTCTACCCATAAGCATAAGGTGTTAATAGGCCTATGGCCAGAGCTTAACCTCTCTCTACCTCCAGATAGATAATGATGCTTTGCACCAAGTATGGCATTTTCTCTCCTTAAATATGACCTACAGGAAGTAATTTCCTTCAGAATTTTCTACTTGTTTATCTCCATAAGTGGCTACAAATCTGTACTGCCTACAACTTAAAAATTTTACTATGAAATGATAATAATTAATCTATTAGCCCTATACAATGGAAGAATACAGACAAATAATAATCCTTAAGGGTCAAGAAGAGCCAGTTATAATCAGTCTTTTTTATTCCTCTTCTTAATTCCTCATCACCATTCTCCTAATCATTGAATATGAGTTATGTTTATATCTCTTTATCTCTCACCTCTCCATTGCCAAAAATCCATCTTCTCAGTTTTCAAAATATACCTTAACTCCTTAATTTATTTATGTCAAGATTTTCCAATCCAATCATTTTATAAATTTTCATCCAACCCCTGCCATCTGCCAGACAGCATGCTGGTTATTGTGAATACTCCTGCAAACTCAATAACCTTAGCCTCTGCTCCTATAAAGCTTATATTCTAGAACGTTCCACAGAGAAATAAATAGTATATCATAGTGCAAATATATTTGCTGTGTACACAGTATAAAATAATTAACTTTGGACATGGCCATTGAGATCTAACTCATTCTATAATGAAGAAACTTTGACAAAACATGATGTCACTATAATCATAATGATTATACCAAATGTGATTATTATCAATGTCATCATCACCAAAACATGAGTTGCTACTTTGTATCAAGAGCTATATTTAGTGCTTTTTTACATATTAAGTCATTCACTCCCATAACTAAATAACTCATCCAATAGTTATCCAAAAGCCTATGTCCTGTTGTAAACTCCTTAACACATTGTGATGGCAGGAGATAAAAGGAGAAAGAGAACACAGAGCTCCCGTTTACACAGAAGTAAGAATAACATGTACAAAGGTCTGAAGATTACAAAGAAGGATATGTCCATCTGAGAAAGCTCCCAGGAGCCTGTGAGACTGTTTTCACATGGTCATTGGCAACGGATTATTCCTGAGTAAGGGAGAGCTGATCTCTAAGGGAGTGATTCTAGATAGGCTGACTAGACCTTAGTGAATGAACTTGCACTGAGGGAAGTCTGAGTACACTAACTTGACTGGATAGGCCTTAACATAAATGGCAGACTGCATGAAATCCAGCTGGGATGCTATGGAAGGTACAGATGGGGGATAGGGTATAAAGATCATTAAGATGTTTTACATGAAATACACAAAAATTCAATTAAATTTTTTAAAAAAGGATATGTTAAGGCAGTTGAATAAAGTATACTGTGAACTGTTCCTACTGTAGATGTTAAAGGTAAGATAGTGAAGGTAGAGGAGTTATCTGGAACTTATATATACAATCAAGATGTCTAGACTTGATTTATAAAATGATTGCTTTCAATAGCTGTCCAATCAGCATTTATTTCACTCAACTAATTTATGTGGGGCCACTTTCATTTAGACTAGACCATATGCTAAGTGCTGGAGATACAGCATGTGACAAGGTAAGCAAGTTCCTCAACCTCAGCAAGGTAATTGAATCAAATAGGACAATACATTGCAAAGTGCGACAAGTAACTGATCATAGGACATGCTGGAAAATAACAAGGTCAGTAACAATAGACAAAAAAGTTCAGAGGATTTTGACTTTCATCTTTTCTCTGAACTCATTCTTGTTTACTGTCAAATCCAGAACAAAAATAATGTATTAACAATATTAACACTTTAAATATATATTTATGCGTTGCATGTTCAGGTAAGGTTTTGCTTTAATTCACACTCCTTTGTTGTTAGTGATTGCCTCTGTCCATGAGCATCTGTTTATGAAGATCAGGCTGTAACACTATGTTACTGTCTGTAAAAGTCCTGGAATTCTTCGCTGTCTAGTAAAAGTATGTTTAAGTTTCTTCACATGACACTTATTGCCCATTGCTCACAATCTACCATTTTGGTCTTCTGAGCTTTACTTTTCTTACATGACTCCTAAATTCCTTGCAAAATGATTTGTTCATTCATTTTAAAATTATGTTTTCCTTGCCCAACTGTGTACTTGTGATCACGTGCAACTATTAAGCCCACCATCCCAGCCTTAAAGTTCTGCTTGTCTCCAGAAGACCCATACTATCATTTGAAGCTCACGTGACCTCTTTGAATTCCTTCTGCACGTTTTCTGTTTGCCTCTTAAAGTGCTGACTGTAAAGCAGAATAAATTCTGCTTTATTTTCAAGTATATGTTTAGCTACTAAAGCCACATTTTTTATACAACTTAGAACACAATTGGTAACCAAAACCTCTAACACCTTTAACTCAACAAATAATTCCACACATTCCAAAATCAGAGTAGAGTTAAAAGCAATGCAGGATAATGAAAACAGCGAACAAGACTTCATATTTAACAATAGCAACCATATAAATGTTAAATGAAAATTAGAGAAATGGTTACACAAAGCAGGGTAAATTTATTGAATTTTTTTCAAGCATGATAACAAAAATACAATAAATATGCATAATGTATACCAAAATAAAGGTAATATAAAATAACAAAAGTTGAAAAGAAATATTCCAATTGCAAATTACACGTCTTTGTTTGATTGTCCCACACTAAGCATTTTTCTGTGTACAAACATATGTTTTGAAAATTTTCTGTATTAAGGAAACATGATTTCCTTTTAAATTGCTTCACTTCTGCATTCATTTAAAAAGAACAGTCACAAAACTACATGAAAAGAGTTAAATTAATTGATGTTAAATATTAATTGTGACAAAGGGAAACTAAGAGTCTTTTGCAACGTTGATAAGAAGATAAATACGTCCTCCCATATGCTGCACTGGCACAAATGCAAGCTCTGTGGGGAGAAAATAGAACATGACCTCTATGCTCCTGCTACAGAAACAAGGACAACGGGATGAGGTCTCAGGAGGAACTGATGGTTTAGATGTTTCTTTGAATGGTGCAACATTCATCCTGTCCCAAGATCTTATGGAGCCTTCTACCCCAAAGGGCCATCCCTGGACTCTCATTTGTCCCTGACTACATCCTTTGAATTCTATTCATGCTCTAACTGTCATATCTGAAAGTATTCAGAAAATACTCTGTATTCTTTTGCCATTGTCAGGAGAACCTCATTTCTTCAGTGTCCTTCAGGTTTGCAAGCTGTTGTGTTGCACTCAGTATATACTATCTAATACTTTGTATTTAGATAGTAAGTGACCAAGATGTCTTACTATAATGCATGGGGAAAGGGGTATTCTTTACTGAGTCTCAACTACAATCCAGCAATAACTAATCAATATTTCATGCTGTCTTTACTGGCACTGATATATCAGAGTGCAAGGCATGTGTGCAGGTGGAGCTCAGTGCCACATAGCTCCAAGTGCCCTTTCTTCCAACTGGAGAAGTTGAGGCAGAAAAATGAAACAGATACCTTTTCATGTAATATTATTTTAACTCCACAAATTTAAGGGGGACAGTGTGATTGTTTGATATATATACACACTGTGTAATGATAAAATCAGACTAAGGAAACAGAAATGTTACCTCCTAACTTTTCAATTCATAATCTTGCTTAGGCTAATGAACAGACCTTCATGATGTCCTTATAAGGAAAGTGTAAGATTATTTGGTGACAGAATAGTAAATGAGTGCAGTAAAGTGATGCCAATGAAGTTTTAAAATCTCTCACTGTTAAAGACCTTGACAAGGAATTCTAGTATCCTAAATTCAATATACTCTTCCTCTAAAGTAGAAATAATCCCTACAGTGTTTGAAGATGCCCACTGAAGAGAGACAGGCTAGCAGTTTTACTCTGGGTTCTGCTTTCTAGCATTGACCTTAGTCAAGATATCTCACTTAAGGTCATCTAGTATCAGTTTGCCCACCTAAGGAAGCATGTAGTTGTGCCACAGGATTTACCTGAGATTAAAATGAATAACCTAACCCCTAATACAGTGCTTGACCTGTGACAAATACTAAAAAGTATTAGTGACTCAGATCACAGTAATCCCACATCCTTTGTCCCCTGAGATGAGACTAACTCTTTACTGCAGACATAACACAGGACTCTAAGAGCTGAGCTATCTGAACACTTTTTTCTTCGGTTTGTATACATGGAAGGGACCTGATATCAGACAATGAGTCAAGAGGTAATGCACGTTTGAGAAAATCACCCTCTGACCCCACACTGAAGACAGTTCCTTAAAAGTATTTTTCAAGAAACTGTGATCAAAATGAGGCTATGCTGACTTTAAAGACAGGATCAAGGTCAAATTCTGTGGGTTTCCAAAGCACACACCAAAAAGTCTGGTGCCCGTGAGAGAAAAATACTAGGGATGTGGTCAAGCTCATTCAAGACAAAATTGCTGCTTGAAGATTTTACAACATGGAAAGACAAGAACAAATCTATCAATACTTAATCCTGTCTTATCTTTTGTGGGTGTGTTTTGCTTTTGGTAGCAGTCCCTGGAGAGACCGACTTAAATGAGCCTGCCGCAATGGCTCTGAGAAGGTGCCTTCACTCATTTA
Organism: Nannospalax galili; assembly: GCF_000622305.1. Lineage (NCBI taxonomy): Eukaryota > Metazoa > Chordata > Mammalia > Rodentia > Spalacidae > Nannospalax > Nannospalax galili. The sequence continues at coordinate 4,744,467 of NW_008347536.1, read as the reverse complement.
TTTGCCAAAGCAGTGACTCATGAAATTCACAATGTGCTAAGAGTCAGTGAGGGATGCTTCATATAAAATTAACATAAGCAAAAGGTTACTTGAGGGAACAGTGCATTACTTTTTTAGGTGACCCACTTATGGCTAAATTTGGAAAACTGGCAAGGCAGATCTCACAGAGACAAGATACTATGAAGCCTGGATCCCAGATCTTCACTAGGACATCACAGTGGGCAGGGCAGTTTGGCCCAGCCAAGTGCTATGGATGTGTCTGGTCACCTCAGGTTGCCACTCTTTCCTAGAGTGAGGGAGGAATGAGGGAGCTCAAAATACAAACGATGTAACACAGTCTTAAGTAGGGTAAGTCAATGCTAAACACTGCTTTAAACACTATAGAAATACTTATTTCTGTAAAAACTGCATAAGATGCCAACAGACATTATCTTCATTTTATAGAGGAGAGAGAGAGAGAGAGAGAGAGAGAGAGAGAGAGAGAGAGAGAGAGAGACCCATTATCTCACCATTTGGCTGCACAGCTAGTCAGCAGAAGAATGTCAGCTGACGCAGAGGTAATTTAGCTTCAGAATCTGTTTTTGACCCCTACTCTGATTTTTTAAAATGTTGCACAATATTATTACATGTAGTAAAACATGATGTTTATGTGTTTCTTTTGAGGACTTGTGGTTATCTTGGAGGGAAATGTATTGGGGTGGTTTATGATGCTGTCTCCCAATGTACCTCCCCTTGTGAGCCCTGTGCATGGGCAATATAACCTCTCTGCTTCCATTTCCTCTCCTATGTGCTAGATAAAATAGCATTCACTGTTAGTGCGCTTGCAGGATGGAGGAGCTAATATCCCTTAGAACATTACCTGATAAACAATGACAGTCAATAATTGATAACTACTGTATTAATCTGAAAATGAGAAGGGAGGGAGGGAGGGAGGGAGGGAAGGAGGGTGGAAGGATGTATGTAGTTGGAAGAAAGTAAATTTTGTTACTTGATAGAATTCACACAAGGCCTCACCTCTATCGAAAGCTGGCTTTGACCTTGGAAAAGTTACTTAATCACTCTTAGTATCAGCTTCTTCACATATAGAATGCCTTAACATGCTTCTGCCAAAAGTAAGGGAAGAATTTAATGAGCTGATATGTATAAAAGTATGGCTAATGTATAAAATATGCAAAAAGTTCAGTAATAAAATAATCAAATGAGATTATCTGATCTTCCTCTCTGTTATGAACATATGGATATTAGGTGATTTTTTGGGTGTGTGTGAATATACAAGACCCCAGCATCTTCTGCCAATTTTAACATGATTCATAGACTGGTGACATTTTTACAATGTATAATTTTTATTTATTTTTTGTGAATTTCATATACTATATCTTAATCATATGTAGTCTCCCTCCTCTATCTGCAACCCCCCCATAGCCTGCCCACAGGATTTCATGCATTATGTCATATATGTTAAGGCCTATGGAGTCAAGTTTGTGTCCCCAGATGTCTCTCAGTGTGAGTTCATTCACTGCAGCCTGTTCAGCCTATCTAGCATCACCCCCTTAAAGCAAAATTTAATTGACAGGCCTAAAACTGTCACAGGGTTCAATACTATTTTAAAGCAGTATTCATTTAAATATATTGCTCTTATATACAGACAAAATCGAACTACTGATGGGTATGAATAATTACTTAATCAAAGGCTACAAATTTCAGCTAGGCTAGAAGAATCAATTTTAGTCATCTATTTAGCTGTATGGTGACCACAGTAATAGTGGGACTATATTTCCAAATTGCTAAATAGATCTTAACTTTCTTAGCACAGAAAATAGTATTTTATTTATGAAAATAAAACATGAGGGGACTGGAGAGATGGCTTAACAATTAAGAGTGCATAGTACTTTCAGAGAACCGAAGTGGGTTCCAAGTACCCAAATCAGGCAGCTCACAGCTCCAGCTGCAGGGGACCCTATACTCTCTTCTAGATTCTAGACTCCACAGGCTCTTGAACATATATAAGTTCACACACCTCACATATATACACATAATTTAAAAAATAAATATTTTTTAAAAAGTAATATGGGAAATCTCCCATACCCTAAAAAAGACTGAGCGTCTCTTCACTAGATACTACCAACTGCCAATAGGCCCTCAGTAAGGGTTGGGGCCTGAAGATTCTCTGTTGACTGGCTTGATCTTATGTAGATTTTGTGCAAGTAACCACAACTGCTATGAGTTAGTGGGTGATTAAAAATATAAAGTTGAACAAGACCCATCCAAACTCAATCAGACAGAAATTGTTATAGAGCTGCGGAAGTGAGCAGGAGGCCACAATTTTGCTGAGGAACTTTTGGCAGTTAGTCAGTCACTGCTGGGTGAGGGAGAGTTGATCTTCTTTAGAAAATGATGATAGATAGGCTGACCAAGCTCCAGTGGATGAATTCACACCAAGGGACATCTGGGTACACAAACTTGACTTGATAGGCTTTAACATAGATGACATATATGCATGAAGTGCATGAAGTTCTGTGGGAGGACTATGGGGTTTGCAGACCGGGAAGGTGGTGCTAAATATGACTAAGATGTATTGTATGAAAACCACAAAAAATCAATAAAATGTATTTAAAAATAAAACTATAAATAAAAATATAAAGTTGCTTGGGGGAATGCATTGGGGAAATATGGGGAGAGTTGGAGGGACAAATGGCATATATGACCATATTTTATTATATACCTTTATGAAATTCTCAAGAAAAAAGCAATAAAAAGAAAATAATTTGTATGATGGTGTGGTGACACATGCTTTTAATCCCCAATTTTGTGAGACCAAGGTAGGGATATCTCTATGAGTTCAAAGCCAGCTTGGTCCACATAGTGAATTCTAGGCTATCTGGGGTGGATAGTGTGACCCTGTCTCAAACAAACAAACAAACAAACAAACAACAATGAGGCTATTGTGAATGTGTTTCTATGATCTCTTTCTCCAACTATTATCGTTTTTTAAAAGAATCTTTTATACCTTTTACATAATCAATAACAGTTTCCAAAGCAAAGATACATCTCTTTCAAAAGTGGTTATAAAATTTTTAGGTTCACTGTTGAATTAATACAGTTATACAATATTGAACTCAGTATAAGCCCTGTAAGACATAAAATTGAATTAGTTTTTAACCTTTAAAAAAGATCTCCATTTCATTTTAGAACATATTGTTCCTTGCAGAAAGACTCATTGTTTTTGCTACTAACACTGAGATGTTGGCACATGCATTTCTAATCTGTATGTGTCTGATTATCATTAGTCATAATCAGTTGCACTCGGATCCTTTGCACGTGTGTATGTCTATAAAGTCATTGGGTAGATTGCAATGGTAATGTTTATCACCTCTACTAATTAACATTATGTAAATTTTTATGTTTCCTCCTCAAATATAATTCATTTTTAAAAATTTGTTAATTTTTTTGTGTGTGTATACCACACAGAACATCCCAAACTATCTTATTCATCTATACATCCACTTCCCAGATGGCACCCTCCCATAGCCTCCGCCCCCCCACTAGATCACTTATACTCTGATATCCCTGCTACTGTCTGCTGTGGTGTTGGCACCCCTAGCTGTTCCCCACTACTTGTCCATCTGGTGAATCTAGTCAGCCTATCTAGAGGTCTTTGTTTTAGGAAGGTCAGCTGTTCCTCATCTAGCAGCAATCAGTTGTCAATATTCCTTTAGATAAGATTGGGGTCTGCTGTTCATTTTCCCAGTTCTATGCTGGGTTACTATGTGTCTGACTGTATTGCTTGCATGTATGTAAGTGCACCCCTGTCACACAATGTCTACAGAGTTATGGACAGTTTTTGGCCACCATGTGAGAACTGGGAATTGAACCTGGGTCTTCTGCAAGAATAGCCAATGCTCTTAACCACTGAGCCATCTCTCCAGCCCCCCCCTTTTTTTAAAGGCTACTGATTTTTGTTGGTTTTCTATCCTGCCACTTTGCTACAAGTATTGATCATTTCTAGAAATTTCCTGATGGACGTTTTGGAATCTCTTACATAACATATCATCTGCAAATAGGAGTGATTTGCCTTTTTCCCTGTTAGTATCTCTTTAATTTCATTCTCTTTTCTTACTGTTCTAGTAAGGTTTTCAAATACTATACTGAAAAGGAGTGGGGATGGTGGATAGCCCCGTCTTGCTTCTGATTTTAATGGGAATGCTTAAAGTGTTTTCTCCATTTAGAATATTGTTGGGTGTGGGTTTGTCCTGTACAGCATTAATTGTTTTGAGTTCTGTTCCCCCTAGTCATATTCCTTCTAGGACTATTATCATGAAAAATCAAAATGTTGGATTCTGTGAAAAATCTTTAATGTTTCTATTGAGATGATCCATGAGTTTTATCTTTAAGTCCATTTTTTATGCTTTATTATATTTATCGACTTACATATGTTGAACCATCCCTGCATCTCTGGAATAAAACCAACTTGATCATTGTGGTAATCTTTTTGATACATGCCTATCTTCACCTTGCAACTATTTTACTGAGAATTTTTGTGTCTATGCCTATCAAGGATATTACCCTGTAGTCTTCTTTATTGGTTGTCCTTAACTGGTTTTGCTATTAGAGTAATACTGGCTTTGTAGGAGTTTGGAAGTTTTCCCTTTTTGTCTTTTTAAACAATTTAAGCAATATTGGTTGTAGTTCTTTGAAGATCCGATAAAATTTGCTGTGAATTCATCTGGGTCTAGGCATATTTTAGTCAGAAGACTTTCTATTATTGTTCATGGGTATTGCTTCCCTAGCATGTCTGAATGTATTAATAATGTAGCAGCAGACATCTTCTTCCTCTGGCTTTTACAGTATTTCTGATCAATCTTCTGAGATGTCCCCTGAGTCTTAGGACTTCAGTGTCCTTATTTGTTATGGGTCTGGTTAGGTCATTGAGCTCTACTTGGTTTAATTTGTTGGTTTGGATGACTACTGAAATTCACCTATTTTTTAGATCTTCTAATTGAATGGAGTATAGGTTATTAAAACATTCCCTTATTGCCGGGTGTGGTGGTACACACCTTTAAACCCAGCACGTGGGAGGCAGAGGTAGGCAGGTGGAGCTCTCTGAGTTCCAGGCCAGTCTGATCTACATAGAGAGTTCCAGGCCAGCTGGGGCTACAGAGAGACCCTGGCTCAAATTTACAAAAAAATTCCTTATAATGTTCTGAAATGCTTGGTGTCTGTTGTAATATTTTTCCATGTACAGATGAACACTGTCGAACAAAAATCACAGTGCTGGGCAGGAAAAACCTCCCTTTGAGTTGCTTTTCAGGGTACATAAAGAGACTTCCAAAATAATGTATGCTATTGCCACAGCCCTTGATTATCTCCCAGAACTTAAAGGTAAGACCCTAATGATGGAGACACCATACACATTGGATACAATACTTGGAGAATTTGAGCTGGATCTGACCTGGGAAGTCTGCCTGCCTAAAAAGTAGCTCTCATCGTATCGAAAGATGATGCAAGCTGTCAAGGAAGAAAATCAATCAATGGCCCTACCCAGTTCTTTTTTTTAAATATTTATCTCCCAGAACTTAAAGGTAAGACCCTAATGATGGAGACACCATACACATTGGATACAATACTTGGAGAATTTGAGCTGGATCTGACCTGGGAAGTCTGCCTGCCTAAAAAGTAGCTCTCATCGTATCGAAAGATGATGCAAGCTGTCAAGGAAGAAAATCAATCAATGGCCCTACCCAGTTCTTTTTTTTAAATATTTATTTTTGTTTAATTTTATTATTTATTATTTTTATTTTATGTGTATGAGTGTAATGCCTGCATGTAGGTAAGTGCACCTGTGTCGTGTGATGCCCGTGGAGGACAGAAGAGGCTGTGGGATCCCCTGGAACTGGAGTTACAGACAGTTGTTAGCTGCCATGTGGGTT
>NW_008347536.1:4662858-4737660 GCF_000622305.1 Nannospalax galili | reverse complement strand
TGGCAATAACATAAATATAATAATCATGTATGAAATTATTAAAAATGTAAATATATACATGAAGAAAGAAAATAATTAGAAAAAAATCTAGGTACCCAGTAATAGGAGGCATGCTGAATAAATCCAAGCTTGGCTATATGTTATTTTAATATAATCCTTTTGAATTACAATTTTTACCTTTTAACTAAACAATTCATTTTGTAGATATTTATCTTGTGATGTAGTATTACTTAAATATATATGTAAATATTATTCTAATTGTATTTGTAAAAAGGAAACAAGAGTGACTCAATTACATTCATGAAGGTTTAGAAACAATGAGATATATAGCCTGTAATTAAAGAAAATACTTAACCATGCCACCCACAAATATCATCATTAATGTTTTCATTTTTCCTTATGTTTTGTATTTTCTACCTTTTCTATTCAAAGTAACTGTGTTTAGGTCATAATTGTAATTATTACTATTCTATAATGAGTATTACTTTTGCAAGTGGAAAATAAATATTGTAGAGAATATTTAGCACAATTTTACATCCCTGTTACTTCTTATGAATCTAATATGAACACACATTAAACACAAACACAAACACACACAGGAAGAGACATGCACGCACACACTTGAACAACAGAGCAACAGCAGCAGCATCAATATGGTCAGTATCAAGCCATTGAAAAGCCTGAAAGATTTACCTAAATCAAAAATATCTTGGAGGGCCTGGAGAGATGTCTCAACAGTTAAGAGCACTGCCTAGTCTTGCAGAGGACCTGGGTTGGAGTCCCAGCACCCACATGGCAGATAACAACTGTCCATAATTCCAGTTCCAGGGGAATCCAACGTCCTCTTCTGACCTCCATGGACATTGCACGACACAGGTGCAGGGACACTCATGCAGGAAATGCATTCATACACATCAAAAAATTAAATGACAAAAATAATTTGGAAAAGAAGTCAGGCAGTTTGTTAGGCTCCTAACCTAAATGCATGAAGGTCAGGCTGCTCCTAATGAGCAGGGACAAAGATTGAGAGAACCACATTTGGCAGGAAAGGCCCTCCTCTGGCCTGGCCCTGCGCCCTGCTCCCTTACTTCTCTAGCCTTACTAATTTCACTTTTAAATTTTAGCCTACTTTTGCTAGAAAAAATGGACTAGGCCAATATTGTATAACTGTATTAATTCAACTGTGAACCTAGAACCTTGCACCCACTTGTGAAAGAGATGTACTCTTGCTCTGGAGTGTGTTACTGAATATGTTAAAGCTATAGTGAAATGCTTCTTCTAATCATGTAGTTATTAAAAATTTTAAAAATGATTAAAAAAAATAATTCTTCAAAGCATAAAAATTTGCCATGCTCAGATGCCAAGGAGCTCAGAAAGTAACTGACTATGACTAGTAATAATCAGATATATAGAGATTAGAAACACATGTGCATCATAGTGTCAATTGTATTAAAAATGATTTTTTCTGTATGAAACTGTGTATTTTAATAATGAAATGGAGATCTTTTATAAAGTTTAAAACCTCATTTAATTTTATGTCTTATAGGGGTTATACGGAGTATAATATTGTATAACTGTATCAATTCAACTGTAAACCTAAAAATTTACAGCCAATTTTGAAAGAGATGCCTCTTAGCACAGGAAATTGTGATTGAATAGGTCAATGCTGTTGTAATGAAATGCTTCTTCTAAGTATGTGGTTATTAAATAAATAAAAATAAATAAATAAATAAAAAATAAAAAAATAATGTTAGAAAAAAAACTGGACTAAGCCAAAAGTTGTAGCATAAGTATGTATTCTAGCCTTTCATTCCCAGATGAGCATCACAGTCATATGTAGTCCTGTGTGTTCCTGTACAGGATATATCCATGCCATCTACTCTGCCTGGAGCACTCTCCTGCCCCCTCCAACTTCCTTCACTTGATTCTGCCTTCTTCAGTTACTAGCTAAGGTGCCTCTTTCTCTAAAAAATCCACCCTGACTCTTTAAGCAGTCATGTCTGGTTGTATTTCCTGTCAACTGTTAGATGTGTGTCATATGTTTCCAGTGGGTTATGTCTATAATTGCAATAAGCACCAAGTATTCAGATCTATATATTTATTTTTATTTATTTTTTGGTTTTTGTTTTTGTTTTGAAACAGGGTCTTCCTGTAGCCCCAGCTGTCCTAGAACTAGCTATGTAGCTCAGACTGGCCTTGATCTCACAGAGATCTTCCTGTCTCTGCCTCCTGAGTGCTAGAATTAGAAGCATGAGCCACCACAGTCAGTTTATTCATTTTTTTAATGGAGTCTCAAAGAATAATGAAGATTTTGAGGCCAATGACTACATGCTATTCATAGTTTCATATCAGCATCATTTCAATGTTTGGCCTACCATTTGAGTGCCACAATATTTATTTTATTGCATAACAAATAAATACCAGGTGTTGAATGCAGCAGTAAAAAGGTCCATTTAGCATATACTACATTCTCAAGAGATAGTTACCAGTTACTAAGAAGGCAAAGAATTGCTTAGATGTGACGACTGAACAGTATTGCAAGTAGATTATACAGATCAATGAGGAGGATTCACAAGGTCTCCAAAATCCTGATGGGGTCACATGCATGGAGAAGCTGATGCCTGAGTCATTTTGGTTTTAGAACTCAATTGCTGCCCATATGTCTCTCTGTTTTTATTTTTATTGTCTATCCAAGTCCACAATGACCACAATCATTTACTTAAATGTATTTACGGTTGAGATTCAATTTTAAGAAACTTGTACGAAAATGAACAACAAAATTTTTTTTGTATCATTCATGCACCCAAGATACCTCTACCACTAGGAAAATCCAAGAGAAATAATGTTTGTTCTCAAATTCATTGCAATATTTTTCATTTTAGCAAAATACTGAAAATATCTATACATATATCAATAGGGAGGATTAAATTAATAACTGTGCAGTGGTATAGTGAGATCTCACTACAGTGAAATAAAAATATATGCAAATTTATTATTGTAGCTTTATTGATTCTAACTGACTCACAGCAAACTATATATGTTGAAACTATGTTAGTTAACTGACTAAGCACCTGTGCAGCAATCAGGTTCATTGAGTTCATGAACATACCCAACACCCCTATAATTTTCCTTGTGAGTCTTTGAAATCTTTCCTTTCCACCTTTTCTCATCCTCAAGTACTTTGTGGGATATCAGAATTATGCATGTGTTTCTTTGTCTAGCCTTTTTGACTTGCCACAACCCTTTTAATATTTATGATGTTGCAAGTGTCATTGTGTTAGTTTGTATTTCAGTGTATGAATGTGTCAAAATTTCTTTTCCTGGGAGCACATGCTGATAAAAACCTTGGGTAATTCACTATTCTCCTCTCACAAATAAAACTCCTGTGGACATTTTGATGCAAGTCTCCAATGACTTACATGGACATCTGCATGTGTGTATTTCTCCTCAGTAAATAAGTGGGGGTGCAATGACTGAGTAATTTAGTAGTAGATGTCTATGGTCACTAGTCATATGGAAAGTATTTATGGTGAACTCCTTTGAAAAGGCAGAATTAGACCATAAAAAAGAAAGGAAGAAAATATGTTAAAACTAAAATAATAGTGTAATTTATCTAGTGAAACTATAGGCATTTTATCTCTTCACACACTATCTAATATTATGTATGTATATGTGTATTATTTATAGATTAGAAATAGAGAGACAGAGAGACATTGTGAGACAGAGAGAGGAGACAGAGAGATAAAGAGAATGTGTGTGTTTGTAGGGGCCATCGGGAGGAAGGAAGGGAAAAGAGTAAAGGAAAAAGGGAGCAAGGTAAAGAGGGAGGGGAAGAAAGGGAGAGGAGAGAGAGGGAGAAGTGGGGCAGAGAGAGGGAAGAGGAGAGAGAGAGAGAAAAGGAAGAAAGAAATATGTAGAGGAAGAGATTGGAAAGAGGGAACTACACAGAAGGAAAGAGAAGATAGAGATGAGAAATGAAGAGAGGGAGGGAGCCAGAGAGTGAGAAAGGAAAGGACAGATGAGGAGGGAGAAAGATCAAATCAAATCCAGATATCAGGCATGGTGGCACACGCCTGTCACTCCAGCACTTGAAAGGCAGAGGTATAAGGATCACTAAGAGCTCAGGGCTAGACTGTTATACATAACAAGTTCAAGATCAGTCAGGCCAACAGTATAAAACTGTGTTAATTAAACAAAACAAAACAAAAAAGACTAAGCAAAGCAACAACAACAAAAAGAAAAAAATAAAATTAAATCTAGGCACAGAAAGAGACAATGAGGTAATGAGGTCAAAAACAGAGCTGTCTCCAAATGCAGTGACTTTCCATACACCATAATATTTTTCAAACTCATTATTTATTAATGTAAAAATGATTTTCATGTGTCACATTTAAGCAACCTCTCACAGCCAGGAAACAACGTGGCTGTGGCATTTGGTTTCACTCCAGGTTCATCCAATGCCAGAGGTCTTGTTCTTTCCATTGTATGGAATCTTAACCAGGGGAGCAGCTCAAATGTATTTACAAAACGGAGTACATGGATCATCTGAATTCCTGAATAAGAATCTGAGATGATCAGGATCCCTTGGACAAGTTAGCACTGCTGAGCTCCATGAGGCAATCTAGCTGAGGGAAAACATAACAACACACAGGAGACTGGCTTGATCTAATTTTAATTCCTCCTAGCAACACTATCAGGACAACTGCTCTCTCTTGAGGCACCAAGACTTCACACAATGTTCAGGATAATCAAATTAGGAAGGGAAATATGGATTTTTTTATATCCACTATATAGAATTAAGTGAATTTAAAACACTAGATACATGTTCATCAAAGATATCATAGGAAAATCTTCTGAGATCTACATCACCAAAGGTAATGTCAGATCTTGGCAAATGAATCTTATAATTCCAGTCTAGCCAGTGGCTTCAAAAAGCTACCTTTTTGAGGGCAAAACTGTCAGCTGTAACATGTACTAGCTACCCAATTTGTACAAGGTGTTTTACTCTCTCTGAGATGTGATTATTTTGATTACACACTTCAGTAAAACAATAACTATTAAAAGAGCTGTCTTTTAAGGATAATTGTGGAAATACAGATAACAGATTTCATGGTGCCATGTACATAGCAAGTACTCACTAAATATTAACTTCTCTAGCATTAGTATAGTTGTTTTCTGGTTCTTTTACTAAGTAAATACCAAAGATTCAATGGCCAGAATAAAATAATAAGCAGAGGATTGTACAGAATAAGAAGGTTTTTAAATGTCTTCGGAATTATTTAAGCTTGTTTAGAGTTTGATACTCAAATACTGACCATCTCGAGAAATCAAAATCAATGAAGGAAATTCATCATATAAAAGCAGGTAGTGATCACACCTAGAAAAGGCATACAACACTCCATCAGATTTAAGTGACTTCATTTGGACATAAGACAGAAGCAGTCATTTTTTTTTTGCACTGAGCTGTTCCACCCTCATTTCTAAAATGAGTCTGGTCTGCCTTTGCCTCTAGATATTTCTGTCCAATGGACTAAGAGATATGAAGGCATTCTAGAAACTGTAAAGAACTTTGATTATGTACTTATGACTTCAGATACAGTGAAGCAAGAAAAAAGTACTGCAGACATTCACTTACTAACTTTTTAACAAGTATATTTTGAATGATTATGACATGTCTGTAACTCTGCTAGATAGCAGCAAAGTAAGAATAAATGTGCAATAATTATGAGAAAATGGGGTTGTGAAATCAAAAGAAGAGAGAGACGAAAGCTGGACACAGAAACATAGGTATCCCCCTCGACTTCTGGCTGTCTGTGTGAGCTGCACTTTTCCACCATGTCCTCCCATTCATGGTGGACAGAAACCTCTGAAACCAAGGGCAAAATTAAATCTGTCATCTCCTAAAGAGCAATGAATGCCAGAGACATTTGTGGAAAGTGTGAAAGGGGAAAAACTTAAAATTGAGAGAAGAGTATAAAGGTGATGCTCCAGCGTGATTTGCTCACAGACAAATGTTACAGTGTTTGATTCTAATTCATACTAATGGAGAGAAGTAAGTTCCATATCACAGAGAAAGCAGGTTAAATTTGCAGCTAGAATAATTTTTCTGTCAGTAAAATGTGAGCTGTAGTCAAGGAGACCAGCTTCCTTGGAGTCATATAAATAACTATTTATCTTTAAAATGACTTCTTGTCCACATAACAAGATTGTGAGGCTACACACAATCATCTTGAGATTATGTAAGTAGAGGTTTTATAAGTTGAAGAGCTCTATATAAGACAGTAGGTGTGAGGATTATTGTTAGGCTATCTTGCCCTTTTGAGCACATAGATAAAGAAATATGCTATAGGAATTAAGTGAGTTATGCTATGATCTATATTTGATGCTGCTAGATTTTAAAATAGCCTTATGAACCAGCAACGGTTCCTCATTTTTCATGACTTAGCCCAACAGGAAAGAAATAAACATAAGTGATATAACTCTTAAATGAAAGTCACGCTTAACTACTCAACCACGTGCTCAACCAAGTACCCAATTCATCAGAATGATCCAGATTCAATGAAATACTTAACTCCTGATTTGTTTCGTCACTTTGAATTGCTGTGAGTCAGAACTGAATGACAAACCTTAGGTGCCGTGATTGCACTCCTGGCTAGAGTAAACATAGAAAAGAAGTGTAACTTCAGATTAGTTGATAGGTTCAATAAACCTATTAAATAAAGCATATATTCAATTTACAAAGGTGATATTGATCAATATTGCAATATGGGCTTTATACACATGATAGGCCCGCAATAAATATAGTCATGGAGGCAAATAGGGTCACCAGAATTATATGACATCACTAAATTATTTATTCACCTGAAATGTCAGTTCAAAAATTCTTGAAAATATTAGCTGAAAAATATTTCACATCTCCACTAGTTAATAATTTCTTATGTTGAGGAGAACAATACACTTCTTAAATAAGACATTATTTGTGAATTATCATTTACAACAGAAAGTTAACTATCTTTCCTTTGATTAAGTTATTAGCCTTAGAGATGTTACATACAGATTATCATTATAGGGTAGATTCTGCTAATGTTAATTTTTTGTTACTGTTGTTTAGACAGTATAACAAAAGAGTAAAATTTCAGAATTGCCCTCTAATCTCAGATAGAATATTGTTATCCATCAAAATAAGGATGAGAACCCTGTATTTAAAGGGACATGAAGATAATTTATCTTCCCATTATATGAGATTATTAACCTTAATCAAAGAGGATAAAAAAATCTCAGAGCTTTGTCAGTTTCAAAAGAAAATAATTTAGTAAAAGAACAATAGCTGGGCCTACCTCCCCAGCCATGGGCTTTTGGCCAGGATTACACTATCAAAGATTAAATCCCCTCCTGTGGAAAAAGATTCAAATTCAATCAGAAAGTGGTTAGTTACCCCCATAACCGTGGTGCCGCTATTGCACTAATGGGCACGTCTTGACAGCAAGCCAGTATTATAACATACAGGGACCATCGGCAGCCTGAAATAACACTTCCAGAACTAGGAAAGATAGACAGCAGGAAGAAGATTCTCAGGCCATTTGAAATGGATTTCTTTATGTTCTACAGCCAAAGTATGTGATATCTACAGCACTAGAGTCTTACCAAGTGCAATGACAATATCCTGTGTTTTCTGGAGACCACTGGGGCTTCCCTGATCTATAACCTACAGGGAGGTATCCCTTTACTTTTCCTGCAATTTTCATTTAATAGTCTTATCTTCTGGGAGTCATATTGTCCAGCCATGCAGGATAAATCCATTGAGACTTTTATTTTTAACTAAATGGCCATGCATATCTGGTGAAAGTGCTGAGAAGAGTCTAAGTGTTCAGCCTTAAATTGGACATCTATATTAACACCACCACCAAGGCTCAAGGAATATTCTAGAAGAGGAGACAGAAACTCTAAGAGATGAAAGACGGGGAGGAGCACTGTGAAGTGCTGTCCTCTGTACATTACCTGGCTAGCCCACTCATGAATTCACAGCAGCTGGATTATGTGCACATGACCTATACAAAACCAAGTCAGCCAAACTTTCAGCAGAGACGGGGGTAGATGATCTTCAGGTCTTACCTCTTGCTGAACAGCTATCGTGACTGGATAGTTGTTGGGGGAAGACCAATCATTCATTTCTGAGGATATGAACAAGAGTTGGTTTCTTATGCCCCACACCTATGCACATATGGTCAACACTAATTACAATTAGTGGATTATAAAGAAAAAAAAACATGAAGTTTGGAGGGAGAGGTGTTGGAGAAGAACTCAGGGGAGTTGGAGGGAGAAAATTGGCAGTATATATCATATATTTCAATGTATACATGTATGAAATTCTCAAAAATAAAGGAAAAATTCCATCGCTTACCCCATTTAATATTCCCATTTTGTGGTTCATTCATTTATTCATTATACAAAATTAATGCAACATGTTATGCTTTAATCTTGTTTATAAAATGATGATAAAAATACATGTGTTAATAAGGATCTTATTGCTTTATGTGTGTGTGCATATGAGTATACAACTGTGTGAGTGCACATGTATGCACGTACATGTGTGTAAAGGTGCCTATGGAGGCCAGAGGTTAACCTCAGGTTTTTGTTTTATTTTTGGTTTTTAGATAGGTTTTCTCAGTGGCCTGTGAGCCCTGGGTACCTGCCTGTTTTTTTTTTTTATGCATATAAATGTTCTGGAGGATCAAACTTGGGTCCTCATGTTTGTATGGCAAATGCTTTAGTGACTGAGCTATCTTTTCAGCCCCAGGGATCATGCTCTTAATGAAGTCACTGTCAGTGATAAAGACATACGAAAGGAAACAAAAAAATTTTTCTATGCTATGAAAAGAACAGTGATGATCTTCTTTGGACTAGGATGTTAATAAAGAGCCAGACAAGATCAGTGTAAGAAAGAGATCTGAATTGTCACACGGAGGACAAGAATCAGCAATGTAATGAGATGAAGCAGCTACAGGAGAGTTTATGACCCAGTTTTTAGGTTATAAAATACAATGTTTATAGTTAGAGTTACTTTAATGAGTTTGGGCAGTTACTTTTCAATTTAACAACCCCATAAATGTGATGGTGCTGATTTTTGGTATTAGTTTTATGTAGAATGAAACAGGTTAAAATAATTTTACAGGCTATAAATCCTAGAACATTGTTTCTCATAATAAAAATTATAAGAGTGATTTTAACACCACACCATTGGATATTTTTCTGTGCATTACACAGCACTTTCCAGTAAATCAGTTTATTGTAGCTGCTCACAAAGTCTCAGAGTGAACATGCATCAATGCATGACGTCAGCTATGAAGTCAGAAAATCACAACACATTGTACCAAAACTTCTTGCCTATGCAGCCTTTAATATATTACTTAAGATGAACATTCAGTGTCTGAGCTAAAGAAAAGCTATGACAATAGCACTCTTATAGCCTACGTAGCACTGTCATTATGAAGCTAAAAATCACATTTGTGGAGAAGCTTAGCCAATCATAAAGCATAAGTTCCGTGCGCTTGCAATAGACATTTTCCTTATTGTTCCCATGAGCAAATTTTATCACTATGAATATATTTCACAAAAAATAATCTTTTAAATGATTGATTTTAGTGAAATACATGTAATTTTATCCTTTTCCAATCCACTTTTCTAATTATAGCCAGAGTGAGTTTTTAAAAGGTAAAATCTGATTGTGTCAGTCCTCTTGAAAACATTCTGTGCTTTTCATTTGATTGAAGGCTCTTTGACCCCTGGCTTCCTTGCAAGTTGCCATGAGTAAATTCATCGTAGAATTTAATTAATTAAGATAATTTTAATTAATTAATTTAGTTAAAATTTCAGTATGTGCTAGAAATGTATCAGACTTCTTCTACCTCCAAGTTTTCCCATGCCCTTCCTTTCCCTCTGTCTTCATTCATGCAAACATTGTAATAGTAGGAAGACTATGTAAGTGAAGCACATTTGAAAATGAAAAGGGCAGTAGTAAGCACTGCCCTGGGAAGAAAAGAGGAGACAGCCAGGACTCCAACTGCCATCCTAAGGACTATACACTGGAAACTGAGGATCTTGCAAACATATTTTGTCCTATGAACCAGGTGGAAAAACAAGTAATGAAAGTAAAGCAGTGTTTCAAAAGTTTGAATAATTATGTACAGTTTGTTGTGAGAACTTGAAAGAGGGCATTGCAAAAACCATGAACTGATCTACACACTGAAGCACCCAGGCCAAAGTATTCAGGGAAATGTGCAAATTCTGGTATGAGCAAAGTACAGTTCCATGTGGATGAGTAGAGAAAAAGGACTTTGCACAACTGGGAAGAGATTGATCTTGGGGCTCAGAGGCTCCTACTTTAGAGAAGGTGCTCAGTACTGAGGGTACTGGCTTAGTTTTAATAAAGCAACGTGATCAAAATCTGCATTGAATGTTTCACCAGTATTCCACAGCATCCATCAATAGAGTGGGAGCTCTTTTAGAAAACATCAATGTCTTTAATAAACTCCAATCATCTCCAGTTTAATGAATCAGTCATGTAAGGATACAAGAAAAACAAAGATCTATGTGGGTAATAACACAAACTTCTGGCAAAACTGAGACAGTGTGCTGCAAGGAAATGAAAGCTGATGATACTCAGAGGAAAAGGAAGTTTTCACTGATCTGAAATCATGGAACTTGAGATTCTAAAAGGAGGGGAAACCCCTAAAAGAGACCAGGATATACAAATTCAAATGAATCATTTGACTTCAGTCCAAAGCAAGTCCAATCCTCTCTGGAAGAACACACTGCTCTGTGTATTCCCAGAATTGCCTCTAAGTTCTGCAAAATCTGTGACAACACAAAACGTACATGACATCATTAAAGAGAAATGACAAACAGTAAAGACTAACATGCAGAGGTCAAAGATCAGAGTTTACAAAGATTGGAGATAAAAGGATTATTAGAAATACTTAAAACAACCATGTGAAATGATTCAATAAATAACATAAGAAACAATATTTTATTCATAACAGCACACCCAATACACAAAAGAGAGATTATTAAGGGGCCTTGTAGTCATTGATAATGCAGGGAGGTAATAACTTAGTAAAGTTATAGATTATTTGGAAGTCATTACTGGCTCCCTTGAGCTAATGAATATTAACAAATTTGCATTCAATAATTATAGAATGCATTTTAGGTAAAGAACAGTAATAAAATTTTGACCATATTCTAGATTAAAATACATTTCAAAGAAGAGCTATTGCAAATATTTTCTAGGTACTATTTTAGTAAAAGTGAAATCAATAACAGAAATTTAAAAATCCATTCTCTTGTAAATCATACAAATGTTTCTAAATAACTCTTGGTTCAAGAAAATTAAAATTAATTTCATAAAAAGCAATATTTGAATATTAACACTGCATATTGATATTATATAGCTTATTAATACTTGCACATCTAAAATATTTAGAAAGAAATATATTTAATGCAAATATTTTAAAGTTCTATATCTTACTTATTCATTGACAAAGTAATTAAACTAAAAGCTGTCTAAAATTAAAATAATAATAACAGAACAATTAAATTAAAGAGAAATAGAGCCATTACTAAAGTGAAGAAGAAAGGAAAAAAATGTATAACAGGATGCAAAATTAAGCCTTACATCTTCATCTATCACATTAACAGAATAAAGGAGAAATCTCATAAAATCACCTCAATAGACAGAGTGCAAGGAGATGGCAATTGTTATCATTTGCACCCAAAACAATAATAAAAGTAGCTATTGAAAATTTATTGTTTTTTTAAAAAATAACAATTTTACTTTTTAAATCTATTAACTTTTATATTTATGTGTATGCATGATTTGCATGCATGTAAGTTCACCCATGTGTGCAATGCCTGCAGAGACCAGAAGAGGGTGTTGGATCCCCTGGATCTAGCATTATGAATAGTTGTTAGCTGCCATGTGGGTGCTGGGAACCAAATCCAGATCCTCTGTAAGAGCAGTCAGTACTCTTAAAGACTGAGCTTTCTCTCCAGTCCACCAAATTAAGTTTTCAGCAATGTGAAATATTCATAAAAAACTTACTATTAAAGATCTAAAGAGAGGCAAGATGAATACTTTTATATATAGGTAGACTCAAGTTATCCATCTCACTATATGAAAGATTCAGAGTAATTTTAATAACCACAGCAGAAATTTTTGTGTGATTTTTCAAGTTCACCTTAAGCATAGCCATGATACTCCTGAGGAAAACAGAGAAGAGGAACATGAGTTACTCAACACCACGGCATGATTTACTAGAGAACTTTGACTAGGATAATGAAGATTTAGTAGAGATAGACAAGGTACCAATGAAAAGCAATTTTATAAACATAGAAACTGCCCTTCCAAGTCCATACATATCATACAGGACAGAGTGTCACTGCCGATAAATAGAAAGTGAAAAGACTGCTTTTGAATCAATAGTTCTTCGGTGATTTTTATTAAAACGCATACACAAGAATCAATGCCAGATAGACTCAATACACATGACAGAGAAAAGTTATACTTTTATATCATAATTGTCTTGGAGTAGAAAAATATTGTTTAAACAAAACAGAAAAAGTGGCAAGTATAGAAAAAGAAATGATGATTTGGGCAATATTAAAGTCAATAGTATAATTAGCAGTAGGAGGACACACCTGCAATTATCTATGATCAAAAGACTAGAATCTAGAAGAGGTGAAGAACTATAAATCAGTGAGCCCAAGCCATGCAAGCATGTGGGGATGAACAGTTCTTTCTGTCAATTTACAGAAGCAGAGACATGAACACTGAATAAACATTTAAAAATACTCTATTTCATTTTTCATCTAGTAAGTTCAAAGTAAGAGTTCAATGCCTTGGTTTTAGTTGATAAACAGGCCTAAACTAATATAACTCTGACAAAATTTTTGTGTTTAAGATGTAAGGAGAGAAAATTTTTGAATAATTCTGGTAGGTGTGCATGAGTCAGAATAGCCACTTTGGAAAGTAATTTGTCACGATCTCATAAAAAACAAACAGATGAAAAGTCAAGTGGTTCTGTAACTCTGATCCTACAGAAACTTGGTACAGATACCAAGAAATTTATTCAAGAATGACTATGGCTCTGTCACTTTTAATAGCAAAAACTGGAAATAATCCTAATATCCATTAGTAGATGAACGCATAAATAGATAATTTTCTAAACAATATGAATATTATGGAGGACTTTAAAAAATACTAGATGAGAAAAGTACATTACAAAAGAATCCAAGGAAATAAAATTCTAGAATAGGACATTAGTTCCCTCAAAAGTTTTAGGCGCTTTTCTGATTCTTATTGGAAAAGATCATGAGGACTGATTAATGCTATTTGCTTTGAAATGCTTTATTATTCCCAGATATGTGATATTTTAGTTTTAAAACAGTGTATAAAAAAAAACTATGAAATATTCCTTCTAGAAAAAAACTCCTTTCTAGGTCAACCTGGACACCAAATCACTCTCTCTTCAATAAAAAGAAAGACCAGAAAAAGAGGAAGACTGGAATCAGGGGATTATGTAGGAGGTTTTCATCATGCTGAAGAAGAGGTGAATTTAGGTAAGCAATGGTTTTGAGTTGTAGAAGGGGTGAATGTTCTTCTGTCTAGAGAGAGGGATCATTTTTCTCCCTGAAAAGTAAATGGGCCCCCCAGGTATATTTAATTTGCTCATTTACTCATTGAGTGAAATATTTATGGGGAGTCAAAATTAAATTAGGTCCATAGAGAAATGTGCTTGCTTGTCACCAATAAGTGTTCAGCTAGAAATAAATACTCAGGCAGTTTAGAAATGCACTAAAGGTAGAGGCCACTGGCTGGTTCACTGAGTAGTTGGTTAGTTTCAACTAAGAGACACTGGCAATTAGCTGGGCAATGTGGTCAGTCCAGGTGAACAGCCGAGGAAACCCAAACTGATGAGTATCAGTAGTAACTGTGTCCTAGGAACAATGTGGATGTATGGATGGCATGTGGGATGCTTATGGGAAAAGGGTTTTTTGTTTTGTTTTGTTTTGTTTTGTTTTTGCTTATAATATTGTCAAGCTGAAAGTTATCAGCAGAGTTATAGAAAACAGAAAAATTCCCACCTACACAAGAGGAAGCATGGGTAGAAAGTTACTTGTTGGAATTGCATTAATAGAACAATGTTTGGAAGCTGTTATTAGTCTCTAAAGGCCAACCAAAAACAAAAAGCAAATGGTATGAACCTCTATCATATGGCCCTATCAAAATGGATTGCTTAATATATTATTTATCAGTTGCCCACAGAGAATGAGTGGTTCTGTATTAAGGGATTTGGCTTCAAAAGCAAGCTTTGCAAATCAATCAATCAATCAATCAATCAATCAGTCAAACAAACAAAAAACCCAGCTTGATGAAGAATCTTCCTTTGTGCCAGAGAAAAACACTTATAATTTGGAAGTAACTTTATCCTGAAAGATTTATTTTTAAAACAACTCTGATAGATAAAATGTTATAATTTGTAGTTTGTCATGAGAAATATCCTTGTAGACAACACAGTGTCTCGGTTCCATACCATCCTACAGTAGCACTGGGCACTAATACTGGGGATCATGAATTGAAACAGGCTAAGCACAGGAAACTAGGGTAGGAAATCCAAATGCTACTTCTCACATATACCTAATAAAAATCTGATTCAACGACAGGCTGAAATCTTCATACACTGGTCCTGAGACTAAATAATCCCAAACTTTGTATGTACTAGCAATATGTACTAGGTGTTTCAGAGTAATGGAAAGGACACCATTGCCAAAGGAGGTTTCACAGCTATGACTGTTAGACTTGTATTACAAAAGTGAAGACATTCTGTATGAGTTGGAACTGGTATTCCAGTCAGAAGAAATGATACAAAGAAAGCATTAGTTGTGGTCATAGAATAAGCAATTATTGCCTATGGCTAAAATAGAGAATTCAGTGAATGATAAAAAAAATGTTAGATTAATCTTGAATGTGGAAAATGTTCAAAAGCATTTTCTATTTCTGTTTCACAGGAAATGGCAGATGTCACCCACTAGGATACACCCTCAGTACTTTATCTGTGGTGGCATCAGAAAAGCTTGGAAGATCAATCAGTTTCTGGATAGTCTATTACTATAACTATCTCATCTCCACTTACTTTTCAAGTCCTGTAGCCTGGCCAGCCCAGACCTCATGGACTATAGTACCCCTGCTCAACTTTTTATTTAGTGTCTTTTTTCTCATGTATCATATTAATTATGTACAGATTATCCTACAAAATACATATCCTTTCATATTACTGCTCTTCTGTTAAATGTTGAACAGACCCCTACTCATACTGCAAGAATCACAATGTGGGTCTTGAACATTCCTATCTGTAGGTAATTACTGAAGCTGTTCCTTCAGCCACAAGGAGGGTGATCCATGTCATGACCCTTTCCTTTCACAAGAAGGAACTCAGGCTCTTCCTGACCTACACCACAAATTCAACCCCAGCCCTTCATACTATTCTTTCCATGATATCTCTCAGAGTCCTTCCAGCTATGTATAATATTACCTAGTATATATGTAGCATGTTCTAGTTTTATAACATTATAAATCTTAAATATCATGGAATCTTCGGAAGAATGGCAGAGTTAGAGCAGGAATATTTTCATCACATTTTTAGAGGTGAAGAATGATCAGAGAAGTTTAATGGATTATTATTAATCATGCCACTTTTGAGTCCAATCCTCAGTTCTAAACTCCATAAACATCATCCTCCATTTGAATTGTTAAGCACTATTAATACTTACATTTTTATAAC
Source organism: Nannospalax galili (assembly GCF_000622305.1). Taxonomy (NCBI): domain Eukaryota; kingdom Metazoa; phylum Chordata; class Mammalia; order Rodentia; family Spalacidae; genus Nannospalax; species Nannospalax galili. The sequence goes on along the minus strand of NW_008347536.1, from coordinate 4,721,824 downwards.
CATTAATAATCAAGAACATAATTTTAAGACAACTAATGCACATAGCATTTAATATATAAATGCAGTGCCAGTGTTCCTAGCTTAAATTATTAGATCAATATGAAACAGCTTCTGGCCTCATTGTAAGTAAAGTAATTAAGCACTTTTTTCTCTCCATACATTGCACATTTAGCTCAGTATTATAGCACATATTAGACTATGTTGCAATTTATTTATTTCTTATAAGGTCCGAAAGCAGTCCTATGTCTGAAATGCATCTATTTTTGTATCTTCGGTGTCTTTCTTAAATGCATGCAGTAAGCATTCAGGAAGTATTTGTTGAGATTTTTAATAAGATTGTGAACCATGGTAGAAAATATCTGAACGAGGATGACTGTCAGATATTCCTGCATTTACTTTTTTTTCATTGAGTCAAAGATTTGTGAACAATACAGAGTTAGCATCTGGATTCTAAGAGATTTCCTGTTCTGTTAAAGAGCTTGGGAGCATTCATATTGTTTGTTCTCTACCTGTACAGAGGCTCTGAGGCATTAACCAAGCTGCTATTACAGTCTTCTTAATATTACTATCACTGACACTAGTTCAGTCCCTGTATCTGCAGCTGATTATAAATGGTATGATATCTTACTCCAAAGAATTATTTCAATGCTTACAATGACAAATGTGGAGCTTTTGCAGACCCCATAGAACATAATAAACATCCAATAAATGATTGTCATGATTATTTCATTATTATCACTATTAGAGAAGCTCACACAATGACCTTCCTGGCCATAACATTTACTGGAACTCCACGTTCGAAGTGCATATTGCTCAGGGATATATGAGGTCTATCTACAAATACATTATAGCTAATGCTCACAGCAATTTCTCAAGATTGTCTTGTTACACATCAGAGCCAGAAACTAAGGGCCAGAGATTTTCTCATCAAACTCTTCTCCTTTTATCCTCAGGATTTTCAGTGATGCTCCCAGGTCAAATGGCCCACATGTTTCCCCTGGATGCACACCACTCTCTCAATGTAAGAATATGATGGCACCATAATATGGTACAATTCTGAAACAATACAGTTAGCATTACAAATAATCTATTTTCTATTCAAATTTTATGTCCTTAAAGTTTTGCAGAATGAAAAGAATCTAAGATACAGTATCACCCCCATAAGTATGTGTCCCTAAAGCACTATTCTTCAAAGATCATTTTTTAAAACCAGAGACAGTTCTTTCCTGACAATGCAGTAGGAACTAGAAACAGCAAGTGGGCTGGCTTACAAAACGGTCTGCTCCAATTTTCTTGTACAAGCTGCTTCAGCATCGCTGATGACTAGGTTCCTCCACGACTGGGCTAATTATCCAGTTTCTGCACTCAGGTTACTCTGTAAGTGTCACCTAGAAATTAGAAACGATGCCCATTCTATTATTTCTTCTGGGAGCAACTGCTTGAAACTTACAGTTACTCAGAGAAGACAATCTTATGATCCACAAAAGAGAGTTCCTAACTGAAAGACAGACCTCATTTCTACTAGAGGGAAAAGATAAAAATACTAAAACTTCAGATAGAAACACTTTTGGCCTAGATTACCATCATGTAAGACCCAAGTGACAGACACTTTCCTAAAAATACCAGTATGCAGAAAAAAATGTGACATCTCAAGTCATACAAATTTTGGATTGTTTTCTTGATTTATTATATCTTTTACCTTTCCCATGAAGAGCCAGGCTGTGGTGTAATGCATGAAAGAAAAAATATGTAATTTGGAAAGGCTAGAGAGTCTCTCAGGTTAATCACAAAAGATTAATCATAAGAGCATCATAGAATATCAACATTTTTCTACATTTCCTTACATTCAAATGTAAAATTTATTTTTTAAAATTTATTTTAAATTTCCACCCTTTAGGGAGATGGGGATCATTAAAGGAAACTGAACATTGAAAAACAAAAAATAACACCTGAAAAAAATATTTTAAGCCAGGAGGGGTGGCACACACACCTTAATCCCAGCATTCAGGAGGCAGAGGTAGGTAGATTTCTGTGAGTTTGAAAGCAACCTGGTTTGCAAAGCAAGTTCTAGGTCAGCCAGGGTTACATAGTGAGACCCTATTTCAAAATCAACAAAACCCCCAGTACTTTTAACTGGATTTCAGTGCTTGCAAATCTTATGTCAATAAATGTAACCAATCTTATCATATGTAAATATATTTTTAGTCAGAACTTTAAAAAATATTTATTTTTTATTTTATGTGTATGAGTGTATTGTCTGCATGTGTATAAGTGCACCCATGTCATGCAATGCCTGTGAAGGTCAGAAGAAGGTGTCAGATCCCCTGGAACTGGAGTTATGTATGATTGCTCACCAGTATGTGAGTGCTGGGATTCGAATCCGGGTCCTCTGCAAGAACAGTCAGTGCTCCTAACTTCTCTCCATCCCCTCAATATAAAATTTAGTAGATCTTTGGGTCAAAGATAAAGAAGTAAATGTCAAACATACAATATACCCTTTTCTATATCATCATTTTATCACAATCCTTTTATTGGTAAGTGAAGTTACATATTAGAAAGTATATTAAGGCCATGTGTGGGTAATTTGAATGCATTCTACCTTATGATTCTCTATAAGACAAGAGTATTGCCTCTGAAATAAATAACATGGACCTCTTTCTTTTCTTTATGGTTTTAGAGATGGAATTTGGTGACCCTTTGTCAATTGTACCAGGAGATCTTAAAAAGAACATGCATTTAACCAACAGTGTTTTCCAAATTTACATTATAAATCATTTGCTGTGGGAAGCTCTTTGCAAACAAGGTGCTGAGAAAAAATTTTCTTTGCTTCCAACCTTTAGAGACTGGGATGGGAGGGAAGCATTGGGCAGCCTGTGCATGCAGTGGGAAGGGCCACAGTATCTAGAAGCCTCCTCCACACCATTGATTCATCCAGCAAATGTGCATATTTGGAAGCATGTGGGACCTGAGGCGGAAAACTGAGGGAGCCAGTCACTGCCTGTGACTCAGAGGTCTGAGGCAGCACAGCTTCCTCATATGTGAAACTGAAAAATAATTTGGTCTGAAATGGAGAAAGAAAAAATCATATAATCATATCTTTATAAATCCTCAAAGAATGAAAAAGGTATTGTTTGGAAATTCAATAGCAAGGCTTATGGTACAGAAATAGAAGTTAAACTATTAACAGGGAGTTGCTATGGGAGAGGAAAAGTACATCAGCAACAAGCTCCTCCCACTAGCCAAAGCTTTCTAAGCAGTGCTCTAGAAGTGCCTTCTCCTCCACACTTGTTATATTTATACGCTGTCTCTGGAGGCCAAGTGAGTCATTGACTACACATTTAAAATATCTAGAACATAGTATACCAGCAGCCTAAAACTGGCAATTTCAGAAGTATTTGCTTTAAATACAACACAGTGCACAATCATTTGTTCAACAGTCTCATTGCTATTCATTTTGTTTCCTGTAGAAAGCTGATGAATATACACTTTCCTGAACTCGAAAACTACAGAAAAAAATAATTTTCAACTGTACTTACCAATTCTTACAGAATTTATAAGATTTATTATAGACATCAAACTTATACCTGACTGTTTAACTCTATATTATTCTGCTATTGTCAATGAACACATCTTTAATATTTACTGCACCAAAAAGTAGAAACTTAGGCTATAAAGACTTGAGTGTGAATACCTCCTATATTCATATATTAAGAATTTACCATGGTGAATTCTTCATTCTTCAAAACTCAAACATCTCATCTAGAAAGAGAGGAAGTATGTATAACTCATCAGTGATGCTATTGTGAATATAAACAGCCAATTTTTGGCATATAAGTACATATGGATTTGTATATAATGCGTGTGCATTATGTACGTGTGTTTCTGTGTAGGTGGGCATGCGTGAGACTGCAAATTGTGAACGTATATGTGTCTGTGCATATGGGGGGGGCCTAAGCTTAGAGTCAGGTGTCTTTCTTCACTTTTTGTTTATTCAGGAGGGGTTGCTCCCTGAACTCAGGACTGTGTCAATTCTGGTTAGTCAATCTATCTTGGTTCCCCTGGGATAACCTGTCGCTACTTCCAGAGTGTTAAGATTATAGGTGGCCATCACAGATGCCTGGTTTTTAAGTGGGTTCTGAGGATTCAAGCTCTGGTTTCCATGTTCACCCCGCAAGCACATTATCCATGGACCCATTGCTCCAGTACCTGAAGAACTGCCTTATGTCAAGTACACTACTACATCCTGCCAATACAAAGAAACTATGTTACTATCCATCTCTGTTTTTGAGGATTTACATCTGTTTCTAAACCAGCTATATGCTCCTTAACAAACTGACCCTTAAATAGATGCTCAAAATTATTTTATTAAGGAGGATAATAATTTAGTTATATTACAATTTATCTTAAGATACCTCTGGATCTTTTTACCTTTTACCAATTTTTACTTTGTCATGCATTCCTACTATAAGAACCTTGTAAATTCCCTTGACTTGATACATTTCATTTTCCTGTCTTTGTACGTTATATCTTCTACCTAGAAAGTTCCCTACTCCAGATCTATCTTAATATGCTTCATAATTTTCTTAGTAATTTTTCCAAAAGTATCAGCAATTTGAAGGCTCCTGCTTGTCTAGTTTTGGGGTAACCAATATAGATCTCTTATAAGTTATACGGTGTATAGGGGAAGAGGCTAGCTTGTCTATATCTCCATATCTATCCTCTCTGTAAAATACAGGCTTGCTTAAACAACTGTTCCCTATTAATTTGTGTTTCTATGCATAACAGAATGCCTAGTAACTAGTTGATAGTTGATGATTGTTAAAATTACAAATTGGGGGCTGAAGATATAATTCATTTAGTAGAGAATGAGTTTGGTGCAAGCCTCTGGGTTCTATCCCTAACACTACATAAACTAAGTGGGTGAATCCAGTGTGCTGGAGGTAGAGGCACAAGAGCCAGAAGTTCAAGGTCACTTTTCAGTTACATTGGAAGTTCAAGGTCACCATGGACTAGAAATTCTTGGAAATGAATGAATGAATAGTAAATAATAAAGCAAGTAAGTGAAATACTAAATGGTCTGGTATGGTCAAGATGGAGAAAAACAATAGATAGGCTAAGAAAGAAAGCGTTCTTATACTCTCAAACCAAGTGTTGTCAGTTCATTTGTTTAATTCCCACACCTTCCTGCACAAGGCCAGGCATTTCTAGTAAGAACATTTGGTTTCCAAATTACATATTGCACAGCATGAATCCTTCCTTTCCTGCAACAGCCAGTTAATTATAGTGTAACCTTTGCTCTTTTTCAGAATCTCCAAATCCCTGAGATACAATAGCTATTTAGTGAGGATTTTCTGACCTTTATAAACAAATCCCACCCACACCCCTCAGATGTACATCTTTCTGTTAAAAGCAAGGTTCAGTTTAGAATCCAGCAGTAAGAGGAACCTATACATTATTTTTAAAATTGAGGATGAGAAAGTAGTCTCTGCTGTTCCTTGATTCCTATTTCCATGTAATCTTCAAAACTAATCCACTTCAGACAGTAGCTGTGGGAACACTGGAAGCTGTCACTGGAGATGTCTCCAAGTGATTCAAGCTGACAGCTCCTAGAGGCCAACTGAGAGCTTCAACTGTTGGCATCACCTGATCATTTTGGCAGAAGTGCCTAGGAAAAGTTTCTGTTCTTTAAGTGAAAACTTTGAAGATTTCAAGTTCTTTCTTAGGTTCTAATAGTTAGGAAATGTTCTGACAAGATCTTGTCGGTCTCTATTCTTTTAGGAATAAAACCAAGCCCTACACATTTATTTTTCATAGTTTCCAACCAACAAAACTCAGCAAAGTACAAGAACACACATGTACTCATGCATGCATGCATGCATGCACACACACATGCACACACATGCTCACAGTCTCTCTCTCTCTCTCTTACACACACACACACACACACACACACACACACAGAGTAGCTATGACAGAGAGGGAGAGGGAAGAAAGTCAAAAATGAGAAGAAGAAAAGTTACAAAGAAAATTATCAGGATGAGAAAGGAATGTGGAAGAAAAAGAGAGAAAGGAAAGTAAGGGAAAATTGAGGACCAACTCATTGTTATTTCTGCTAAGAAACAGAATCTTGTCTTTTAAGTTGTGAGCCTGAGCCTTTAATGGTTGTACTACAACTCTCCAGGCCAAGAAATAAAATCTTAATATAAAGGGGATGACTAGATAGCTCAGTGGGTAAATGTGCTTGCTGCCAAGTGATCCCTAGAGCCCATATAGTGGCAAGAGAGAACCTACTCCTACAAGTTGTTCTCTGCCTTCCACACGTGTCATGGCATGTGCACATGTACATATACAGACACACAAATAAACACATGTTAAGAAACATAGACTAAAATCTCAAACATTTATAGTTGCTATGAGTATAAATTCTAGTGGGTGCATTTATACTGAAAGACATTTGTGCACAAATGCCTGAAAGAATAGGATGTAATATGTATGGCAGAGTACATGAGGTTTGGTGGGGGGATGGAGGAGGCATGGATGGGGGAGGGGTCTAAATTTGATTAAGAACATGTTAAGAAACATAGACTAAAATCTCAAACATTTATAGTTGCTATGAGTATAAATTCTAGTGGGTGCATTTATACTGAAAGACATTTGTGCACAAATGCCTGAAAGAATAGGATGTAATATGTATGGCAGAGTACATGAGGTTTGGTGGGGGGATGGAGGAGGCATGGATGGGGGAGGGGTCTAAATTTGATTAAGAACTGCTTTATGAAATTACAAGAGCTCATTAAAAAATATATATATATATACATATATGAAAAGATCCTTCTTTAGGGAGTTGCTAACTCCCGGGGCTTGGAAGACATGAAAGAGAGGTACATTTAATGTGTATCATGGGGGCTTTACCTGCCTCTTGGTTTGTCCTACCTGAGAATATTTGACTCAAAAATGAGTGCTAATCAATGTTTCCTCTTACTGGCTTTAAGAAATCTTGAGACATGAAAGCTCCTGAATGGCCTCCTGTATTGTATAAGATAGAAGGATGAGCAGGGGCTCAGAGAGCAAGCCAGTGAGCAGCATTCCTCCATGGCCTGTGCTCCAGCTCCTGCCTCCAGGTTCCTGTCCTGAGTTCCTACCTTGGGCTCCCTGATGAATTGTGACCTGGGAGATGTAAGCCAGCTAAACCCTTTCCTCCCCAAGTTGGTATTGGTCAAAAAGTTTTGTCACAGCAATCAAAGGCAGACTAGAACAGAAATTAGTACGGATCATGGGGTATTGCAGAGACAGACCTGACCTTGGTGTTTTGGGGAGGACTACAGAAGTATTTAGAACTTTGGGATGGAAAAGTCATTGAGTGCTTAGAGCTTGTTGCTGTGGAGCTTGATATAGTTACACTGAAAGACTTGTGTGATATCTTGAATTGAGCATCTGTGGGTTCTGGTCAACTGGGGCTAAAGAAATCAGCTATAAGTAACAAGAGACCAGCATCATTGTGGTAAAATGTTCTGGAAAGTATTTCCTTAGGGTCAGAACACAGAAGCTATGCTCCAGAGGAGGCCCGAGCCTCCACCTCAAGCTGGAAGCAGAACTTGGTAATATGTAAGAGTCTCCTGAATGGTTCTGGTGGTAAAAGCATGAAGGGGTAAAAAGAGCAGGTGAGGGTCGGCATCCTGAAAGGCCAGGAATGGCCATTGATGAAAGTGCAGCTTCAGGTGCAGTGAACACCCCATGATTGAAGGGATTCTGGAGAGAATCTGAGTCTTTGCACACTGAGAGCCTAAAAAACGTCATTGGTGAAGGTAAAATCTCAGTTTCAGTAGAGAACCTTACTTTTTGGAGGGCCAGGATCATGGGATGACCACCAAGGGCAGCAGCAGGTATAGAACGGAGCTGGCCTGGGTCTGGGAGATGAGTTGTTGTGCTATAGATGGCAGAGTCAGAGAAGTGGAGCTGCTGAAACCCTTTGGAGCCCAGAAGTTCGTGAGTAAATCCCAGATGTCCAGCTGGGTAGAGGGAGCCTTAATTGGGGAACTGCCTCCATTGGACTGGCATGTGGCCATGTCTGTGGGGTATTTTCTTGATTTTTGAGTGATATGGACAGGTCCAGCCCACTGTGGGCAGTTTTACTCCCCGGGAAAGTTGTTCTGTATTGTATATGAAAGCAGGTTGAGCATGGGCCAGGGGAGCAAACCACTAAGCAGCATTCTTCCATGGCCTGTGCTCCAGCTCCTGCCTCCAGGTTCCTGCCCTGAGTTCCTACCTTGGTCTTCCTGATGAATTGTGACCTGGGAGATGTGAACCAAATAAGCCCTTTTCTCCCCAAGTTGGTACTGATCACAGTGTTTTGTCACAGCAATGGAGAAACAAAGTAGAACAAACCTGCTCTCGAGAAACTGTCTGCTCGCCATCCAAGTTCTGAGATTAGGTTTAAGTGTCTTTCTTTTTTATTAATAGAGTCCATACCCTCACTCAAGGTAGGCCTGTGTTTAATACCATGTTACATTCCCAGCACTAGCTATTTTTGTGGTTGCTTTCTTCCTCCAATTTTATTGTAAACTCAGGTATGTGTTGTTATTGGTGATCAAGTTCTTCATACCATTCATTAAAGCTATCACAATTTAAATCTCATTTGTTACATGGTAGATGTATTAATTTATTGTAGGAACTCCGGGATAAAGAATATTTTAAAAGTAAATTTGTGATTTTATTATTCAAGAACAGCCTTAACATAAACATTTATTTCCTTAGGAATAACCTGATACTGTTCACAGTTTCTAACCTGCTTTTCTCCACCAAATGATACATTTTGAAAACTTACTGCCTTTAAGAATTCAGTTTTGGTACATTTTTGATGACTTCAGTCTGCATTACTCAGCAATTGCTTGTCAGGAAATAGGGAGTAACGAAAGCTCTGCAGTTTCCCATCTGGCCTGTCTATTGACTTCACCACTGACACACTCTGGCTCTTTTTTTCCTGATCCTGAGTGCTAACTGGTCAGAAGTGTCACTGTGTCATTTGTCTCCTTCAGAAAATATGGTGCCAATTCTGTGAACTCAGCCTCGATGATTCTCAAATACATTCTTCATGTAATATATATATATATATTGTTTTGTCTATTTTAATGGAATAGAAGAGCAGAAAATGGGAATCTTAATGAGGCTGAAAAACCATAAAGAATTCACTAGGTTATGTACATACTTATGTACCTAGTAGAGTTGTTCTATCTTTTTCATTGTTACTTGAGGCTTAGACTGATAATTAGCCCATAAGAGATATTTGATGCATCACCAAAGATTTGTCTGGTTAGTAAATTACTAAGTAAATGATGTGAGAGGTAGTTAAGGAGATTGGTCACAGGGTAATAGAAATTCCTGACCCTCTTATCCTATTGTATTACTTTTGGAAGAATTAATACTGTGCTCTGAAGAAAACAATGCAGGAAAAAGACAAAATTCACAACAGCAACACAGCCTTACTATTTCTCCTTTGATATCTGTTAAATGGTCTGCAGAACAGAGTCCTTACAGAGCTGTCACAGTAATCAAGTACAGTGCATCAGGGGAACCTACACTTCAATGTGCCTAGGGTCTCACAGGCCATATAATCTCAGGTGTAGAGTGTATACTTCAAAGAGGCCATGCCTTATTACTAGCAACTCTTCAACATACACAAAAAGATGACAACAATGGCAAAACAAAATAGTTTTATTGAAAAGGAAGATTTGAAAGGAGTGCTGAGGGAAATTGTATACATTGGTGCGATGAACATGGAGACGTATGTGGAGACACACCTAGGCGAATTCTAGTTCTGACACTTCTGAGCTATGTAATTTTAGACAATGATCTTTATTTCTTAGTTTGAATTGTGCTTTTGGTAAAATTTTCTTTTCTTTAAAGGAACTTGGGGAGGTTAGAGTTTATTTCATTTTTTTTATTTATTTACTTATTTATTTTGAGATGGTCTCCCTGTAGCACCATCTGGTTTGGAAATTGCTATGTAGACAAAGCTGGCTTCAATCTCACAGAGATCAAGTGCCTCTGCCTTACAAGTTCTAGGATTAAAGGCATGTGCCACTGTGCCTGACTTTTAAAATTTTATGTGTATGAGTGTTTTGCATTCATGTATATAAGCGCACCTATGTTGTACAATGTCTGCAGAGGCCAGAAGAGAGTGATGCTCTGAATTGGAGTTATAGACGTTTAGCTGGGAGCCAATCTGGGTCCTCTGTAAGAGCAGCCAGTCCTCTTAACCACTAAGCTATCTCTCTAGCTCCCTTTGGTAGAATTCTTAAAACAACTATGCTTCTAAGGGCTGATATTAAAATTAAATAAAGGAAAGGTAAAATCTCTACCATAAAAGGTGTTCAATAAACACTGTTGAACTGTCACCACCCTAGGACCTACAGGAGGTGGTGAGAGAAGCACATTTTCCCTCAGTTTTGTATACTGTCCACCAACAGACTTGAATAGCAAAGAGCTGAGTGGAAATTTACTGAGTTGAAATATTTATACCAGACCTCAGATACGAAACTCATAGCTGATTACATCAAAAGCTTAGCTCTTACAAACAAGCACAATGGACATTCTGGGAATCCTGTCAGTCTTGCTTTTTTTCAAGGTAAAACCAGACTAGTTGTCATCAGTCATTCTATAGAAGCAGCTCTGACCCTCCACAATAGTATGTTTAGGATAGAAGGTTATTTTACCATGTTTGAAGGAAAAATACTACAAATAAGAATTTCTATTGAATCACCTTGTTTTGAAGTCAGAGAAGACTGTTTTGAAAGTGAAGAAGGTCCCTTGGAGAGAAGTGAAAAACTAAGGAAAGAGACACACTGTAACAAGCAAATTTGATCCCATTTTACAAATGGAACTAAAGGGAATATGAACTATAGTAAGGTGACAGTGTGCAGTCAGAGTTAAGTTTGAAAATACCCAGCTTCTCCAGAGTGAATCACCAGAGACAAATCACCCGAATCAACTCTAGCCCATTCTTCTCACACAGTTAAGCCATTCTCAAAGATAAATATGGACATTATTTAATAGCTTATGCTTTAAATTTGGACTGTCATTAGCCTTTTACATTGCTATGACAAGTATGAAAATAATTTAATTTCCTTCTTGCTGAGAGAAAGCAGCTCTCCAAAATGTCCACTTCTCCCAGTTTATTTAGGTACTGTTAAAAATCTGTTTAATTTTTATATAAAGCACTCCTGCTGATGGTCACTTTCTCAAAAATAAGCAAAGATGTTGGGGATGGGATACTTTGACTTCCTAAGTGGCAACTGTTAGACTTACCCTCATTTCTCTGGCTGTCTCAAACAGAAGGACCGTTCATCAAATGGTCAACTCGTCTACCCCTATACCAACATCAGTCACGTTAAATATTCTATGAGTTCCTTGAGACAACTCTGCAAAGCTCATGATAGTATAACACAGAGATGTTTGAAATAGTTTTCACCACACTGTTTCTGCTATCCTCAACTTGGGCAGAATCTGGAGACCCCTACCATCATTTCTACCTTGGCCAGAGGAGGAATATCTCCCCTTGTGTTCTAGCAAAAGGACAGGTGTGATGGGTTGAAAAGTAAGGTTGTGTTGGTTCAAAACAAGCAGCTGTGATGGTTCAAATAAATGGTTGTGATTGGTCCAAATCCTTCTTGTGTCATAGAAGGCTGTTCAGACTCACTCACTGAATCAGGGAGGCATTCTCCTGATTCTCTTGTGCCGTCTCCCTTGGTGCTGCAGCATTGGAACCAAATATAATGCCTCTGTTTGTCGGTTCCGACACACAGGGAGGGAAAAAGAGAGATCCTCGGAGCCAGCTGATGATCCGTTTTTCCCCTTGGGGCTGAGGGGGATGGTGAGTGTGTGGCTCAAAAGGAACACAAAGAGCCGGGTGCCGAGTCAGAGCAGGAACACGCTTTATTGCAGCCGGCACAGGTATTTAAAGGCAAAGTCTCACGGGGGAAGTTTGAGCCGTGAGTGACAGTTGCTTCTGGTGTCGCGGACCTATGGGCTGAGGGGCCACTCCCTCTGTACGCCAGGAATGAGGCAGGGCCAGGTGGAGCCAATCCTATGTCAGGGATGAGTTTCCCCATCCCTCCCCCTTGACCAGTGCTGGGTCCCATGTTGGTGAGACTCGAAAGTGACCGGACAGGTGGGCCTACTCTAGTTCAGGCTGCGGAAGTGCTCCGGAACTCATAGGCCCAGGGTGTGGCTGCACTCAGGCAGTCCCGACATCTGTTGAGTGGCCTTTCCTTGATTACTTGTGAGGGCTGAGCTCATAACAATAAGAGAGAAGTGACAGATGAAGCAGAGAGCTGCCTCAATGACAATGATGGCAGAGGAATGGCAGGGACAGGAATGGCTGAGCAGTGGGCAGGCCAAGCTCTGAAGACAGCAAGGCATCCAACTGGTGATGGCTGAAGTGCCGGTAATCCCTAGGAGGGCTCAAAAGTTGCTAAGCAGCAGTAGACCTGGCAGTGAAGTGGTAGTTTTCCTGGCACTGCAGGCACCCAGAACTTATGTGATCCTGGCCACAAAAGAAGACATTTTGCAATCCCTCTTGACCAGTACACAAGGTGCACTGGCTCACACTCACACTCTGGCTTCCAAGTACTCTAGCTATCATACATAGTCCCTCTCGTCAGAGACAAGCACCCTGAGGTTGTCCTGGTAGCAGCTGAGTTATAGAAGGGGCCACGTACTATCTCCTAGCTGAGCTAAAGAGGCAGCTGAACAATTTGAGAGTGGCCTGGGCAAGAAACAGAAAGAAAGCAGAAATAAAAAAGAGACGAGAGAGAGCAGAGAACTAAGACGAAAAAAGGATAAAAGGTTGTAAGGAACAGAGAAGAGAAACTTTTGGCCTGGTTACTGAAGTGGAGGAGAGAGCTATGAAGTCTTCAGGCCCAAATAGCTTACAGAGACCTGTACTAAAGGCTATGGCCAAGGACTAAGGGTCCCATCAAGGCCTCTAGGGGACTGTAACACATGCAGGGCTAAGGGTCTGGATATCCTAGGCCTGTATGAGGACAGTAACATAGAGGGGATCACTTGTCAGTGTCTCTGCAAACCTACTGCCACTGCTCACTGCTGGATGACAGAAACAAAAGGTGCTAGAGAAGCTGGAGAGATGGCTAAGTGGTTAAGAGCACTGACTGCTCTTGCAGAGGAGCCAGGTTCCATTCCCAGCACCTCTATGTTCGCTAACAACCATCCTTAACTCCAGTTCCGGGGGAACCTGACACCCACTTCTGACATCCGCAGCATTGTACTACATGAGTGCATTCATATGCATGGCAGAAAATACACTCATACACATAAAATAAAAGTAATATAAAATACTTTATAAAAATAAAAGAGACAAGTATTTGAAGAATTCTCCTTGACTATTTGTGATTTCTATCTAGGTAGAGCAAAAGAGCCCTTATCCAGCCCCTTGGTGACTAAAGGACAAAGTAATTATGTATGTCTTAAATGAGTCAACAACTAAGGATGAATTTGAGTAAGTCTACAGCATTCTTCACTTAGGCAGTCCCCTCAGCCTCAAATAGGTCTCAAGAAGAAAAGGCTTGTCTGTCCAGAATAACTCGAACAACATATTTACCATCCATGTACATGAATGATGCAATCACTGAAAAAAGAAAGTCAGGGCTATTTTATTATAATCATTATGGACCCTCTAAAGCCATAATGTGTACAACTTTCCAATAGGTCTTCTTATTTCAGAATGATCTCAGGGTCCTCAGTACATTGTACAAAGCTTGTTTTGATCTGGTTCTACTTAATATCTGAAATACATCCCTTATACCCTAGATACGACAACCAAACTTAGCTCCTAGATGTTACCAATACTTCCCTATGTCTTTTTCCATCCTGGCCCCTCTACATGGGATATTCTTCCATTTTCCACCAACCCAGATCCAGTGTGGTCTAAATATATCTTTTCCACACATCAAGCACCAACCACCTCACTCATTAGTTACTCCAGCAAATATTCTTTGACTTCTCCTCCTCCTCTTTCCATGGACATGGACAGGAGCTTGCCTATTAGCCCTCTACACAGTGTTATATCTTTATCAAAGCATTTTTCACACTGTATTATGGCTGCTAGGAAATACACTCCTTGAAGGTAGGTTCTATATCTCATTTGTCATCATATGTTGATAAAGAGATTTCTATAGGCCAGGTGCTCCATATATTTTCATTGTTGGTGGTGAATGGATGACTATCGACCAGGTTTGTTTACCAGAAGCATATGTCTTCATTGTGGTCATTATGGTTCAGGAACTGAGCCAAACACACACTGGCCTCTACTCAATAGCTGAAATAATCACGATTTTGAACTAGGTAGAATAACAAAGGCAACTCTAAAAGTAGAAAAAAAAACAGTTATTACTGAATTATTCCACAAAGACTTACTACCTCACATCAATAACTGAAGCAGTGTAGAGGGAAAATCATGATCACTGATACATCTATTCATACCACTTAAATAAAAATGATACATATCAGATGGGGAGATGGCACACCTGTTAAAACAAGAGGATGGGGATTCAGATGCCCAGAACCTATACAAATGTTATATGTTGAGAGAGTCTGCCTATAATTGCAGTTTCTGAAGACAGAGACAAGGGAAGCTCTGAGCACACTGGCTAGGGAGACTAGCCAAATCAGTGAATTCTGGGTTTGACTGATAGACTGCCTCAAACAATAAAGTAGAAGAGCTGATCTTCTTTAAGAGAGTGACTCCAGATAGGCTGACTAGACCCCACTGGATGAACTTGCACTGAGGGATGTTTCATATGAAATACACAGAAATTCAATTAAAAATTTAAAAAATAAGGTGAAAGACCACTTGTGAAACTTTCCCAGTATCACCTATGGCCCTCCACAAACATGTCCATACACATACACACATACACTTACACACTTACAACCAGAGGTGCGAACTTCAAGTATAGTTAAGGCCTTAAAACTTACATGATGAGTATGTTAGGAGATTTGGTTTCAGAAATTATATATATATATATATATATATGCGCTAACTTTGGCCCTAGAACATCTACTTCATCTCCATGGTTCTCAGCCTTTTCCTTTCAAATGATACCTAATGTCACTTTCAGATCATAAAGCTTAACTATTTTGACATGCTGACCTAGTAGACTCATAGAAGGGTCTAAATGCATATATCAGATGAATAAATGATGGCATTCCTCTTCCTTTCTGTTTTCAGTTTTGCAGATTGAGCAGTTAATTATTAATACAAAAGTTTCATCAGTGCCAGGTCTTCTCTTCAACTGTTTAAGCCTCTATCATTAGAGCAGTAAATGGAGAAAAACCTTAAAAGTCACAAAGTTAACAGGGAAATGGAGAATCAACAGATGAGCATTATAGGAGTCACTCCACAAGCTCATCTGGAAGGCACAGTAATTCAACACACCAGAGAAGATTTGAACAAGGGCCTCTGCAAATACCATCTTTTGAAGGAACAAACCAAAAACAAAAAAACAAACGAAAACAAACAAACAAAAAAACCCAACAAACTTGCCCTTAGCGTTTTCCAGCCATTCGGAACATGGGATTCAAGATTCGTATAGTCAACCTCAAATTCCAAAGTCTGAAAACATCCAGGGGATGTGCCTTAAGGCACAGCTGTTGTGAGGAAGCCCATTGCAGCCTTCCTGATGAGAGTTCCATGGCCAGCCCTTTCCTGTTCCACATGCACCTCCTTCACACCCAAGTTTTATGCCCATTCCCATCCGTGACTTGAAATCTGTAGACTCATAGCCACTACTGTTGCAGTTTCTTGCTTAGCAAATGCTTAAAGAGGATGTGAGGCATATGCAGCACACGGGGATGGCTAACACATTCAGAACTTTGAATTCCTTGATGTAGTAATATTTAATATATACTTATACTTATCAGTCAAATCAGTATTATAAATATATACATATAAATTAATTCATTTCTTCAGTACAAATACATGTTTCTTTCAATCTTTTACTTAGGACATTGATTGTGAGAGAAAAACAATCAGTAAAAACAAAGTACATTTAATGTCTTAGACACTATTCGTTGGCCCCAAATGCTTCATTCCATGGAGTTTCTTAAAGACTTTTAACCATCTTTTTCATTTAACAAATTAGAAAACAGAAGCTAAAAGTTCTTAAGAAACTGCTGCTCTCTAGAGCTCACATGGTAAGGATGGTAGAGACCGAATTTAAAGCCATGTCCAACTGCCTTTAGCCTCATACTCTTAGCCACAACACCAAACTGTTAATTTTTTTCACATGTAAACATTTCACATGCACCTTTGAGCCTTCAGAAATGATGTCAACTAAGATGTGCAAAATTGTGTTCCACATCACATCCTAGGCAGACACATACAGATATAACCACACCTCACAATCTCAAACTTATAGAAATCTATTTTTTTTTTTTTTGGTCTTTTTGAGACAGGGTCTCCCTGTAGCCCCAGCTGTCCTGGAACTCACTATGTAGACCAAGCTGGCCTTGAACTCACAGAGATCCACCTGCCTCTGCCTCCTGAGTGCTGGGATTAAAGGTGTGCACCACCACGCCTGGCAGAAATCTATTTTATCTTTGAGGCTGATATCAGTATCAATTACATTTAGACTACTCAAATATTCACTCTAATCTCCAGAAGCTCAGGTAAAAATGTATGCTACTTCATTTTACTTAGATGTATCCACAATCCTGCTGAAATTCTAATATCCAAGTCATTTATATGCTATTTGTATAAGGTTGAGAAGTTTTGAATGATTGTTTAATGATGGCATTGCCATTCAGAGGACTAGGGCTTAAATTTTGATTCTTCTGTCTACCAGTTATGTCTACCAGTGATTTGATTCCTAGGCGTATGGCATCACATTTCTGAGAATACCATCTACTTTGTAGTATCTATTGACATTACTGGGAATGTCTGGCAATTTTTCTGTCTTTTCTATGTGTAATATAGACTTATAAAAGCAACATTATTTGCTATTTCAGACAGAGGAAAATAATTTTCCTGTTGTAGAATCCCTTTCCTGCTGGGCATGGTGGCACAGGTCTTTAATCCCAGCACTCAGGAGACAGAGGCAGGTGGGTCGCTGTGAGTTCAAGGCCAGCCTGGTCTATATAGTGAGTTCCAGGACAGCTGGGGCTACAGGGAGACCCTGTCTCAAAAAAGACCAAAAAAAAAAAAAAAGGAAGAATCCCTTTCCTGTACTTTCACACTAGACATGTCCATCTTCATTATTTAAATCTTAAGTCAAATGTTACATTATTTATTCAACTAACATTTAGGATCCTAATTTGCCTTAGTAACATACTGACACCCAATATTTTTAAAAGCAGTTTCTGATCTAAAGCATGCTCCCTTTTTAATATACAGATTAACAGACCATTATGTGAATTATGAGAAGTTCTCCAAAGGAGAGATTGCCAGGGGCTTTGAAAGGCCCGAGAAAGACCATAGGGAGGTTGAGTGAGGCCCACCTTCAGGGAATTACAAGGAATTTCCCTTACTAAGGTGATAAAACAGGGAGAAGGACTCCAGAATGGTGACAAATGTCTTTAATTCCAGAACTAGAGAGCTAGAGGTAGGCAGAGCTCTGTGACATCAAGGCCAGTCTGGTCTAGAGAGAAAGATCCAGGCCAGCTAGGGCTACAGGGAGACTCCATCTCATATAAACAACAGCAAAAGGCAGTGAGGAGGACTTCTAGCACCAATTTTCAAAGTTACCACCCTGTCTTGTGAAGCCTTCCTGTGGTTTATATTTCTAACTTAGCACAATTGATTCCGAACTAAATGACCATTTAATTAACTCTCTCTGCTGTAGTCAGTAAACAACATGAGCACATTAGACATGACTTTAAGATGAATTTTCAGGTTCCTCTAGAACATGTACTATAGTAAAGTCATTTTGACTTTACTAGAATAAAACACTGGAGGAGAAGAACTTAAAGGAAGAAAAGTTTACTTTTGCTCATATTTTAGACTGTCTGGTCCATGATTACTTGGCCTCATGGGCTTGAACACAACATCATGGCAGCAGGAGAGTGTGGGAGAGGAGCTTCTTTACCTCGTGGAGGACCAAGACACCAACTGTAAGGAGTCAGTGGCCAACTTAATCTAGCTAGCTCCTACTTCCCAAGCCTCCCCAGATAATGCCACAAACTGGAAACCAACCCTTCAGCACATGAACCTGTGGTGGACATTTCATACTCAAACCACAATACCATAGAGATGGTACTTGATGAATACGTTTAAGAAATGAAGGAAATTCCTAAGGACCCCTGAAAAAGCAAGTGATTGAACAGTGTGACAAGTGGAAATGGAAACGTGCAGAAGCAGAGGTAATACCAGCTCCTTGGGATGTAAGGGAAACACGAGGTAGAGGAAGGTGACTTTATCTGGCTGGGGGATGTTTGGATCCATATGAAAGGACTTTCTAAGGCAAAGGTAGCAGCCATTATTCTCTAGATAATTCCCCTCTTTTTCACTCTGATTTAGATCTGTGACCTATAGCCCAAAATAATTCTTCATGTAAAGTTTCAGTTCCAAAGGTGTCCAAACTTTTGACAGTGTGATATAATATTATCATCTAAAATGTCCTGGGTTATACTCATACCTATCCCAAGGCATATGTGGCCTATTGGCCACAGGTTGGACATGCCTGCTATAAGGTAGCCTCTTCAAAAAAGGCACCCTAGCACACGTAGGAAGTACAGATTCCATCCTTGTAGCATCTCTTAGGAAACCTTTAAATTTGTACAAGGTTAAGAAAATGTTAAAAAATCAAGGCATGTCAATGTGAGACATTTTTGGCTTCTGGGAATGACTTACTGACTTTCCTAACAGCATTACATTCTGTCTGTTCTCTACTTCCTGCTTGCCTTAGAAAGCCAGAATGGAAATTTCTTTGCCTGGTTGGCTGATTTCATCTTTGATTTAACACCTTCAAGCCTCCACTTTCATTTTGATTCAATATTAGATGTGCTTGTTCAATCCATTGTTTTGGAATCCTGCCAGATTACAAATAAGCAATTTCAACAAGAGTAATAAAAATGAACAAAACATAATGAAGAACATCAATTGTAACCCTTGCTTAACTTCCTGTGTGGTCCATTTCTGCCCTTGGCCCCAGAAGAGAGGTGAAAGGAAATATACAAGAACTGCTTTATTTTCCCCAGGATTCAATGGTTTATAGTACCATCAGCAAGATGAGAAAGAGAAATGATAGTAGTTACTGTATATCAGTTATGAGCCAGGCACTCTCCCATATTTTCCTATATCCCATGGCAACCCCACACAACAGACATCATCTCCATTTTTCTCAAGGGGAGAAATTCAGATTCAAGGGATTTAAGATGAATAATCAGTTAAGATCAAAGACAGTAAGATGATGGAGCTGGAATGGGAATCCCTTTGTCTGTCTTGAATGTCTATTATAAGACTATGTCAAAGGTAGACTGAAAGAGAGAGGGACCCCATACTATAGGGACCCCATAACTTATCACAACATGAAACTTATTTTACTACCATCAGAAATAGTCTTCATAGTTGCATACTCGCCACGTACGTGAACTCAGGAACTTAGGTTTTCTAATAGCATGCCACTGATACTGCATTAATAGAACTTAATAATAGCTGATGCCTTCACTAACTTGGTTGGATATTATTAATGGTATATTTGTTTTGAAATACTGAGAATAATTCAAGAACTTATTTTCTACTTCAGGAATAACGAACCTGGGGAAAACTGAGAGTTGCTGATTACACTCAACATGAGCTCTGATAACGTCTGCATAATATGGCCACTTTCAGGTCTGTGCTGCTCTCCGACTCAGCTATTCTGCCTTCTTATGCTCCGTAATTTATGTTCCTTCCTATTTATCCCAGTTTTTAAAAATATCAATGATTTTTTGTTGAAAACACTTTTCTATGTTTTGCAATGGCAATGTAATTTTAAGAGATACCTGGTCTTTGCTAAAAAGTAACCGTTTAGTTATGTTTCTTTTGCAAAACTAAAGAATCATTAAGCCTTCTATAATAAGACTTCAGCAAATAATAGCTGTTGTTATCTTATACTATTAATGATTTCAGTTTTTGTCATAAAGGTTTACTTGACCTCAAGGGTTATAAATTATATGGAGGAAAAGTTGACTCTGTACTTTCAGGGCACAGATGAAGTCATTTGTCTGATTACTGAGTTTAAAACCAATGCTCTTGGACTAATAGGTTAATGTCAGTGTGGTACTTGGTGCTACCCCTGCATTGCTGAATTTATACGTTTTTAGGTGGCCTTTCCCAAGTTGGCAAAGAGAATCACAGTCTGATTGTCCAATGTCATTGGACCACGCTACAGTTAAAACTGCTTTCTGTGTTTTCCTTCTTACATATTAAACACCCTCCTGGATTCAGTATGTCTCCTACCCCAGACCTTCACCACACTTTCTGTGTTCTTCCTCATCACCTTCAAACTAATAGTCTCTCTACTGACTCAATTTTATTGCTTTCCTGAAAATAAGCCAAAGGATTTTCCAATTCTGATTATTTTTCACTTCTGGTCAATTTTCCCTAAGAGGAAAGAGTCAGGGAAGAGGGAACCAAAATAACAGCGAGCTGAAGAGGCAGAGTTGACCAAGGTCATAAAGCCACATGCATCCTCTTTAACTTTAGACCACAACAGTGCAGTGCTTAAGAAAAGAGACCTGGAATCCAACTCCTCAATCTGTATCCCAGCTCTGTCATCTGTCAGCTACTCCTTCATCAGCTGATTCCCACCCCCCGCCCCCCCACCCTGTGTCTCAGTCTCAGGTATAAAGTGAAGGTAATCTTGAGAATGATAATAGTTAACTCATAATGTGTTCAGAAGATTACTTAGCATATAGTACACACTTAATAAAGGCTAGCTGTTACTAGGTACTATTGACTCCTATTGACTCTCTTGTGAGATGTCCTTCCAATTTACCCTTCACTTTGATCTTTGGAGATAGGTTTCACAAAATCTCTCTTCCTTCTGAATCAATTCTTTGACCAACTCAAAGACTAATGAAACAAAACTGCATGTTTACAAGGGAGTCAGCAATTCTGAGACACTTCAACCTGGTGTTTCTTGGCATACTACCTGGCCTTGATGTAATTCTATTGATGGATCTTCAGTGAGGCAGCATAGCTTAAGAAGATCCTGGGGTGATCTAACTGCCTGGTTAGAAACTGGAATTCTAGTCCATTGAACTGGATGATTTGGCATTATCTTGAGCAAGGGATTAAACTTGCTTTATATATGGGGACTACATTATTCCTGTATTTGTAAACTTTTTAGAACATTATCTGAACACAGGAAATTCTACATGAATTTTCTAAAATAAATACCTATCAGAGGAAGTAATACCATTTTTGTAATTTGATTTTTGGAGAGTATAATTTAATATGTGTATCAATTTGTATGTGTGCACATGAGCGAAAAGAGATTTATTACTTTTTGTGTTTTTATAAGAACTTGGCCTATTATACTTTAATCTTACATTATTTCTAAACATTCTTTGACAAGTTTAATATTTTATAATAGCCATATCTGCCCAAGTAATGATTAAAACCCCAAACAATCATTTTAAGCTAACTCCTGGAAACATTTTACATACAAAATTTTTCTCACTTAAATTTTCATAAATGCGTATATATCAGAAATAAACCAAGTCAAGATAAATATGTCTTGATGTAATAAAAACTCAAAGAGTTAAGAAGACCTTTGATTTAAATAAACTTCTGTCATTATACATAGATACAAAATTAATACTGAGTACCTTCTCTATGCCAAAGACTGCGGGAAGTACTACCTGCCTTTCAGGTGATTACAATTAAGACTGTAAGGAAATAGACATGAAAATCACAGAAATGACAAAGACCAACCACAATGAAGTAAGAAAACAGGCATAAGCCTGGCTGCTGTGCCACAGGCAATCCAGGCCTAAGCCTCACTGTGTCCTAGTCTATATGGACAGATTTACCTCCTGGTTGGAATAAGGGAAATAGAGAAACTACTAGCTTCTCTTTTTTAAAACATAATGCTTATTGAACAGTCCAGATATACTACTTCATCATTTCCCAGAGAAATGATATAAAGAAAAGCCAGTGTCTTTCATTTTTATGGGGAAAATGTCCAGAGAGCACCCACAGATCAACAACATGCACAAGTCCTATGCAAGATCAAATAGGACAAAATCCCAGCATAGACATGGGAAAGTGGGTAAGAAATCCCAACTCAACCTAAGGAATTTTGGGGAACTAATTTCTTACAGAAATGGGACTCTTGGTAGGTCCAGTGGGTAGACCCACACTCAGGGGCATTTGAGGACACAAATAAGACTCTATAGGCCACATTATGTACATATATATGCATATATACACTTACATATAATGAGAGTACATTAAATTGGGTGGGAGGTGGGGGGCGGAGGTGTTGAGAAGGGTGGAGATCTAAGTACCATCAAATTATATTACTATATTGTATGAAAAATCACAAAAATTCAATAAAAAAGAATCAAGATAGATAATCTGTGTGAGAAAGAGTATTTGAACTCTCTCTCTCTCTCTCTCTCTCTCTCTCTCAGAAGAGAATCTAAGATACTAAGCTAGTTGGTTAAAAACGTGAAATATCCCATATGCTAAACTTAATCCTACTCCATTCAAGACCTGGCCACCCTAAATTGATTTCCATTTCAATATCACATAGACATCTGGTACCACAGTTAACAATGAATTTTCTGTACATCTCTGGGTAAGAGTAAGAACTTCTGAAACTGCACTCATAATTTGGAAGCCACTGAAAGTGGTCTTTTCAGGAAGGCCTATTCAAAACTGGGGCCCTTTTAATCAATCCACTGAGGCTATAACTTTGTAAAGGAAACCTGTGTTATCAAAAACAAACAAACAAAAAATATCCAACATAGCTTCTGTACATTCTTTCTTGGCAACAGAGATAACCAGTTACAATATGAGTCACTTTGGAGTATGACATGTAGAGTTTGGTGATTTGGATGCACTTTTCCTGTTGCTCTCTTAGTTTCATCACCTGAACTTGGAAGAACAACATGGATTTCCCCTTGCAAGAAAAGCATAATGCAAGTTACTGAAGTCACACTGTACATTGCGAAATAGTCTATGTAATTTTTATTCCCTTAAAACTGAAAGTTGTTTTCTCTAGATATGGGAGAATATTATGTCATATAAAACATGGATCTCGCCCACAGTTTGAACTTAGACCAATGCTCTGTTTCTTGGCATCACTGTCGGTGGAGGGTTTTCCATAAAGGACTAGGGCTCAGGGCTTTCAACATTTCCACTTCTGCTTAGTACAACAGTAACAAATGTTTCTAGTGTCAATGGATATAGATGAGTCGCTTATAAGGCAATGCCTGCTGTTCTTTAAATATAACAAGATTAATAACCATGAGACAATCAGGTGCTAAAGCCATTCCATCTGCTGATTCATTCTGCCAGGTACTTTACATATGTTACCTCTAATCCTTATAGCCACCTACACAAATGTTATATCATTTCCATTTTGGGAGGTGGACAAAGATGCTCAATGAATCAGCATTTTACCCAGAAATACATAACTGCTGAGTGGTAGATTGGATTTAATTTGAAATTAAATCTGTTTCTGATTCTGAAGACTGATTTTTTTGCTTCCTCACTAAGTGGTCTATTTTAAGTGTAGATTCAGTAACATTAAGACTTGGGAAATTATCATGAGTTTTCTTGGAGTTAAAAAAGGGTTCTTTATAAAGATCTGTTTATACAAGGTAAGTCTATCCCAGCACTTAACAGAGAATGAGCCTCAACCCCAATCAGAAGAATGAGAACTTCCCATGTGAGCAGTTCCCAGGTGCAAAATGCTCTGCACCACCTCAAGCAGTAAGAAATTACCTTGATGTCCCTGTTTAGCAAAGTTTTCTTTCAGCAGAATAGTATAAAATATAGAATAAGAAGTGCTATAAACATGAAGGATGTCCTACTGGAAGGAAGTAATTCTTTAAGGAGGCCAAAAAAAACAAGGACTCAGAAAGAACAATTCAGGTAGATGCAAATGAGAGGGCGATGTAGGTGTAGAGAACATTGTGGGTGCAGCAGGAGACTCAGATTGCTAAGACAAAAGCCTTTCCTTTTCTTTTGGCACTGCTTCAGGACACTTGACCTCTCTTGATTTTTGGAACTTCAGTGTTAAGGAAACACATGGCTTTCATTTGTAGGAAAATCATACTGTAGCAAACTCTTGATTATCTCCATGCCTATAGAAATGGATTAGGAAGTCTAGCATGGAAAGCTTATGCAAGAGTTTCAAAAGATTGTCCTCCACTTCTGCATTCTAAATAGAGGAAAGAGGAAACAGGAATAAGGGAGCAGCAATTAGCTTTGACATCCTGAAGGTTTTGCTACCATTCTTCTTCTAGCTGTTCTCTACATTAATAGACAAATTACTGCACTTCTCCCAACCTCAGAAAACTATCAGTAAAATAGGTGTTGTATTATCTACTTTTCCCAAGGATGAAGTTAAATATGCAATATGAAAATGAACAGAGCTCATATATTGCAGGGGTGTGCAAACACTGAGAAGTAGACGGTACTTCCCTTCTATTGAGGTTTTGGAAAAGGTCCCCATCTTAGATAGAATAAACCATAAAAGTTATCTTCAGTCCCCAGGATCATCTTTCATGATATCTTTGCATATAGAGAAAGGCACTACAGGTATACCACTTCACTTACTAATTGGTTTATTGATTCCCTGTCTTTAGTGGGACATCTTGACCTTTGGGATGGACATAAGAAGTTTGTTCTTAGCATTCAGGCCAACTCAGTAAAAGCAAGCACAACAGTTTGCTGTTTTCTACAAACATAGTTGGGCAAGACATATTTCTAATAATATCTGAGAAGATTGTCAGCTTTGACATGTCTAAAGCTTTGTTTTCATCTTTTTATGGTTTGTTTGTAATTTTCTTAATAAAACAAAGCTTGTGCTGAGAATTTGATTGAATTCAAATCATCACATTTTCCTTGCATGTGTATGTGATAAGCATACTGCTATGCTTTAGCATGAAAAATGTTTTCTAGAAGATGCTCAATGGGAAAGTGTTCCTTTTCACATATTAGCTGCAGAAGTTACAGCTAAGCACACTCACTGTCATTTAAAACCCAGAGAAGGTGCAGGGGGCTATTGTTAAGAGCACCGGCCTGCAGTGGTTAGCAAAAAGCTATGACATTTCAGGTAATCTATGCACATAATACATGGAAAAAAATAACCTCTACCACCTAAAAAAAACAGATTCATGGCAGCTAACAACTGTCTGTATCTCCAGTCCCAGGGGATCCAACAGCCTCTTCTGACTTCCGCGGGTATTACCTACATGCAGGCAATACACACACATACACTTAAAAATAATAAAATTGTTAAAAAGACTGTAAATGTCAATGACTTCATATAGATGAGTGACACTATAGTGTTTGACCAGCTCCAAGGTTATAAATGAAGAAGGACTTCTCAAAGCAACTGACTCCAACACAAAGGATGTCTGTGTTTGTAGTAGCTAGCAATTAAGAGAGTGTCTGTGGGTAAGCAGAAGAAAACTGCATCTTGACAACATTTTTGGACCTTAATTCTTTGCTGTTTACTGGATGTCTTTGTCAGGCCAGGCAGGGTGCCAGAATAACTTCAGCTGACTTCACATCGCCCAGAAGACAGGCACAGCATGAACTACTTGGATGCTTCAAGTCTGAGAGAAACAACCAGAAGTCAATGCTTCATTAATGTATAAACTCCTGTTCTGGAAACCAATGGCCTGGAAGGACAAAAGCACTTAAAAAAAAACAGGAAAAAAAATCTCAAAATACATAATTTTATATTAATAAAAGAAAAGCAAACTCTCTGCTAGAGATATAATTTAATTACAATTATCATATTTAACTTTGTGCAAATATTATAAGCACGGCACTATAATCTGAGATGCAAAATGTTATATGTATGGACATTCTAATACAAAGATATCTTTTCTTCACATAGTTGCAGGGCAAGTTATAGCTTGGGCATATTTACCATCATTAAAGAGTTCATAGTGTTTGTGATTGTATATAAGCTGTGTACATTGGCATTGTGAGAATGAACCAGATAAATATTAAATAAACACATTACAAATTTATAAATGCTAAAGACATTTATAGCACATTTTATAGATTATTAATATGTAAGTGTAATGTACTATATATGACATATATACCTGTTATAGGTACTAACACATATAAAGCACTACAAAAGCATAAAAATGAGAGGGACTAATTTGTAGAAATGAAGGGTAGAAAGGCTTCACATAGCAGGTTCCTAAAAGGGTAAGTATAATTTTTCAAATAATGTGTGTGTGTGTGTGTGTGTGTGTGTGTTTGTGCAACTTAATGTAACAGCAGTGGTAAGAACAGAAACTAGACGATGAACAGGATCTTACTGCTGTCAAAAACCTGTGCTCTATACCTACCTAGTCTTGTTTGACCCATAAGATTGTAAGTCCTTGGACACAGAAGCTGCTTAGAATCACTTGCATGCTAGAATTAAAAGAAACTTTAGAGATAAGTTCCTCACCCTGCTCCTTTCACAGGGAAGAGACAGAGTGATCTGTTATCTCGCTTACCACAGACCTAAAGTAGAGAAAGTGGCACCTGTGGTAGGCTTATTGGGCGTGCAATGTGCGAACCACTGCTTCACAGACCAACGCACAGGCCCAGGGCATCAATGAAATCTATATGAGGAACTGAAATCTAAGGCAGGACTCTAGCTTCTGGATTCCCACTGTGTTTTGTTTCATTCTTCTCCACTGTACCACATTACCTCACTTCTGGGTAATCACATTTTCCCATGAATTTTTATTTTTTGAAAGGAACCAAAGTTAATAATATGTATTTTTTTTAAAGACACACAGGGCGTTCTTTTATATCCTATCCTTGAATGTGTCAGGCATGGGGCCTCGAAACTCTCAACCTGCATAAACTTTGCAACTGAACCATTTTTCTGTACAGGTTTTGTTCTTTATTTCCTCCATCTTGAGTACTACTGAGTACTCTGCAAACCTTTGGGACTCTTCAATGTGACCATGAAGGATCCTTTCTGATGAAAGGAAATTTCTATTAATTCCCTGTTAAGAGTTCCTTTACTGAGTAGCACAATGTACAAACACCTCACTTCCAACAAAAAATACTTGATAATGGGACCAACTCAGCATCCTTTAGAATAAATCTCTATGAGCCAGATATTAGGAATGGAGGGGAAAAGCAGTAGATTGAATAGAGAGGTGAGAATTTCTTGCATTAAATAAACTCAGGTGTTTGAATTCAGTGTGTTGATGAGTTAGGTGCTAATGCATAGTGTTGCTCAACAGTGGATAATTTGGTGAGCTAGTGTTTTTCATTATATTTTTAACAAGAAAATAGAGGTGTTGTACCATCAAGGGGGATACAAAATACATTTTATATAACTCTTTGATAGGTCGGCTGGCTACTGGAACTAGCCTACAGCAAAACGGCACTGCAAGAAAATCTTATTTTACTCTTTTTAGCATTGACATTCTGAGACTGCCTGAGGCATATCTCCAAATCCACACTCTAGGCATGTAATATGGCTTCTGAAACATACAGAGAAAATTACAGAGCCACCCTAGCCCACCCTTTCATGAAACTATCCCCAAACCCAGACTAGTTCATAAAGCTGCTTAAGAATCTTAGCTGCTAAGAGAGTGTTTCTAGGAAGCTGCTCTTCTCATTTACTTTCAGACTAGCCCAACTACACTCTTGGAATCCCTACGATCATCTCCCCCTTCTTCAGAAAACAATTAAGAAGTACCAAACCCACTTAGTTTCCAATTGATTTTTCCTATATGGAGACTTCATGTGTGTGCATCTAGTAGTTTCTCTT
Source organism: Nannospalax galili (assembly GCF_000622305.1). Classification (NCBI taxonomy): domain Eukaryota; kingdom Metazoa; phylum Chordata; class Mammalia; order Rodentia; family Spalacidae; genus Nannospalax; species Nannospalax galili. The sequence goes on along the minus strand of NW_008347536.1, from coordinate 4,693,850 downwards.
TCGAGAAGAATGTACTTCAAAAACTGAGAAATCCCACAGGTTCTTTCTCACCTATTTGGTAATCTCACTTAAAAATATATACTTCTTTCTTCTATTTTAAGTTTTCCCCACATTGCTGCTACAAAACTCTGCCCACAAATATTTGATCTCCCCTTCACTTCTCATGGCTGGGTCTTCTGGCTGCAACCAGCTGTCCTCCCTCATTCTTTGCATAAACCACCTAAGTAGAAGTCACCAGCAGCTTCCTAAAGAACAAGTTTAAAAGAAATCTTCTTAGTGTTTTTTGTAGATATTGAGGAGGTGGAAATTTTAGACTGAGGTAGGACATTTTGTTTACCAAATGAGACTATTACTGAGAAATTGGACATTGTGAATTACTGAAAATAAATCATTATTTAGAATAAAAGGGTCAGAAAATGTTGGTCCAAATGGAGTGGTAACAGGACAGTGACAGATCAGGAAAACTTCGCTTATTTTTATAGGGTAACTGAGGCACAGGGGCATGAAAATATGTCCCAATATCCTATAAGTACATAGCATATCTTGATTTTGGAGCCAGGATGCCAGCTCCTGCCTGCTCAATATGCTGTTCACAATGTCCTGAATTTTTGTTTTCTCAGTTACATCTGCAGAGGCTCTCCTCATGAATATATATTGATCTCAGAGCTAATGGTCACAATATATCATGTAGTATATATAGGATGCATTAAATTGGTCCTATATTGGTGGACACTTAGATTATTTTCAGGTCTTAACTCTATGAAGAAAAAAATATGGTAAAACTTTCATAATGTTATAGGATTTGTTCACTGGTTAAAGGATGAATTTATGATAAATTCCTAGAAATGGAACTGTTGAGACAGTCTGTGCTTGGTGAACAGTGATCCTAACAAAAGACCTCTGTTTGCGTGGAAATTCACTTTATCTTCTTAACCTTTCTGAATCAAGTATCTATTACTTTACAGTTGATTATCTCTGTGGCTATCTCTCAACCTTTTTAAAGACACATTTTTCCTTCTTTTAAATTTTAGTATCACCAACATGCATTCCTTTCCTCTAGATCTACAGGCCTTCCCCACTGAATTATGTCATACATACTGTTTGAACTACTTGTATCTGCTCATTTCTAAAACAATAAACCTAACCCATACCATACCTGTCTTTTTGTCTCAAGATCTCCTTTGAAAAATTTATTCTTGGAAAATTTGATACATGTATACAATGAAATATGATAATATAGACCCTTCATTTCCCCCTCAAACTTGCTCTGTACTACTTGTTGCCCTCCTAACTTCCTATTCTCTTATTTAAAAAAAAATAACCCACTAAGTCCATTTAGTGCTGCCTATATGTGCTTTAGTGTGAGGCTAGTCACTGGATCATGACTAACCTACCAGTGCCCAAGCCTCCAAAAAGAATAATTTTCTCTCCCTTAGCAGATATCAACTGCCAATTAGGGGTGGTGCCTCATTCAAGATCTCTTCCCTTAGGCTTTCTATAAGCTCTTTGATTTCAAATGTCAAAAGCCAGTTCATCATTTTCTTTAAACCTGTTTCAGTTGTAAAAAAAAGAATGCCATGGTGATTCAACTCATCTCCCAAGATGACACCTCAAGTATATTTTAGATTTCCTTGCTTAGCCCATGCATCTTATCAACAGCCAATTATGGCTAAATACATCTCTTAAATAATGTTCATAAATCTTCCAAACTTTTATAATTACCACATGTCAAACTATTACAAAAATCAAGGAAAGGATAAACAAACAAATGCACCTAAAAGTGCCTGGTCAGAGGAACATAAAGGACAGTTTTTGCTCTTTGCCCTCCTAGGTCGACTAGTTCCAGGGGACTATAAGCATCTCTTAAAATGTCCTGTAATTGTGGTGGGTCACCTGTCCTCTTGATCAAGGAGGCCATGGAGACCCCATGAGATGGACTTGAACCAGTGTCCAGTCTACAAAGAGAAGGGTCAACACAGAGGATTCATTTCCTCCATGCTTCCAAGCAAAGCCAGCTATGGTCAAGCAGGACCTAGACCTATCTTCACATAGATGGAACTAGTAAAAGAAAGGAGCCAAGGGGCTCCTCCCAAGCCCATGTGACCCCTGAGGAACAGATCCTCAAATGGCCTTAAGAGTAAAAATAAATTGGTTTATCTGGGCCAACTGTATGGCCTTAAACATCCAACAGGAAAGTGTAACCAATGATTAAAAGGGCCAATATAATTTCTTAAGAGTCCATATGCATAGCTAAAGGCTACATAACAAGCAACAATGCCAGATAGGAGATACCTTCTTTTGAGTTTTTGGCCAGGGTGGCCCAAGAGACTCCAGTAACCCAGCATAGAACTGTGGAAATGAACAGCAGACCCCAATCTTATCTAAAGGAATATTGACATCGCATTGCTGCTAATGAGGAACAGCTGACCTTCCTAAAAGAAAGACTTCTAGATAGGCTGACTAGATTCACCAGATGGACAAGTAGTGGGGAATGGCTGGGGGTGCTGACAACACAGTGGACAGTAGCAGGGATGACAGAGTATAAGGGCTCTAGTGGAGGGGGCTATGGAAGGATGCCATCTGGGAAGTGGGTATATAGATGCATAAGATGGTTTGGGATGTTCTGTGTGATATACACAAAAAAAAAAATCAACAAATTTAAAAAATGAATTATATTTGAGGTGGAAGCATAAAAACTTATGTCATGTTAATTAGTAGAGGTGATAAACATTACCATTGAAATCTACCTGATGACTTTATAGACATACACAGGTGCCAAGGATCCAAGTACAACTGAATATGACTAGTAGTAATCAGATATAGACAGATTAGAGACGCATGCACCAACATCACAGTGTTATTAGCTAAAACAATGAGTCTTTCTGTAAGAAACAGTATATTTTAAAATGAAGCATATCTTTTTTAAAGGGATAAAAAAAAACATTCAATTTTATGTCTTACAGTGTTTATACTGAGTTGAATATTGTTTAACTGTGTTAATTCAACTGTGAACCTAAAAATTTACAGCCACATTTGAAAGAGATGTATCCTTGCTCTGGAGTGTGTTACTGAATATGTTAAATCTGTAATGAAATGCTTCTTCTAAAAAATAAAAAATAATATATTAAAAAATGCCCACTCTGGTTTCCCATTAATCCTATGGCAAACTTTGAAAAGAAGCAAAATGTTTATAATATTTGCTCATCTAAGAACACGGGCTGTTTCTTCACATGCTCAATCTTTTGTGCTTCTTGCGACCGTTTTGCTGTCTTGTATTCATAATTATCTGACCAACACCTCTCTAAGCTAACACATCTCTTCTTTTTCTCTTTCTTCTAAAATTCACATCCTATATACTAACCCAGTATGTCCTTGTATATTTACAAGGAGATCCTTTACCTCCCAAAGTACCCTTCTCATCTTCTATTAAATCTGACAACTACCAAGCTACTGGATATAAAACATGTATAGGAAATTACAAGTTTGAACATTGAGGCTGAACCCACTGAGTTTTCTGCTTTCATGGTGCCTGATAGGATTACAGGAGAGACGTTACAGGAGTCTCCAGTCCAGCTTTCATTTCCCCTCAATGCTATGATTTGAATATGAAATTCACCCCACAGGCACATGTGTTGAAAGCTTAGTGTCCTCCTAGTGGCAGTAGCTTTCAAGGTGGTGGAAACTTGGCAGATGGGGCCCGCTGGAGGAAATGGGTACCTGAGGGTGAACCTTTGAAGGTTACACCTGGTATTTGTAGGGTTCCTTCCTCTCTCTCTTTTCCCACTACAGTGAAACAGATGTCCTTGGCTTTGTTATTTTGCCTGACTTCAGGCCCAAAACAATGGTTCCTGTTGACCTTGGACTATTTTGTTACAGCAACAAGAAATCTAACATATAGCTAATACAAATCACAAAAATCCCTGTCTTTAAAAAATTTCCCTGTCTTATGAGTTGCAATTATCATCCTATGAATACTAACAACTCATGTGCAATTGTCACCTATATAACACCAACACCGATACCTCCATTTGAGTCTGGATTCCAACCACCTCTGATCATTGCAATTAGTGAGAAATCTGCAAGAACACAAAGAAGGATTCCAGCTTGTGTGTGTGTGTGTGTGTGTGTGTGTGTGTGTGTGTGTGTGTGTCTGTTTGTGTTGCTGTTATTGTTGTTAGCTTTGTGACAGAAAAAAAATCAGACCTCCATTAGGGTGTTTTAAAATCTTTCTTGCTCGTGGAGCATTAAACTAATTTTGCACTTGGGTCTTAGAAATACTTCCCTGAACTCCTCAGCATGTCATTCTTTTGGCCTTTGGATGTAAGAATAAAGTGAGGTGAATGAAAAAGAAGATGGGGGAATTTGTAGCCTATTGCCTGTCGAAGCATTTCTTAGGGAAAGTATTTTTGTTCCTTAAAGTATAGGATCCTAGGCATTCCAACAGGGAAGGTCTCCAACCTTCAGTTCATCACACACACTCTGTGTTAGCTGACCTGTTGACAGAGGGCTGTGTGTGTCATCCTGGATATTTTAGGAGAGTGTAAAGTAACACCTTGTAACTCCAGCAGTACATCATGTAGCATCCAGCTGCAAACCCGTGGACCTCTTGAAGATCCAAAGGTTTCTTCTTCACTGCTGTCAAGAGCAACTGACCCATGGAACTTCTTTTTAGTACCCATCTCATGAAATTCCATTTCCTGTGACCATCACTTCCTGGTACTTCACACTTACTCTCAAGGACTAACATGAATCTTTTTCCCTAAGAGACTATTTTCACTTAACAACTGTGCAGCCTTGCCAAATCACTAAACCTCTCTGACCCTTTTTAATATCTAATATAACATTATATGCCTTATAGGGTCATTAGGAGGAGATAATTAAATAATGAATGTAAAAGTGTAAAGCTAGTCCCAGTCACCCTCTTACATGGCCTATTACTTGTGCTATTATCCCTATGACACGGTATGTTGCACTGTAATATGTGATTGTTTCCTTCTTTGTCTGACATGTGAGTCCAAGGTCAGAAAACAGGTCTCTCATTTGTATTTAACAAAAAGGAAATGCTTGGTGGATCAAAAATCACCTCAGCTCAGTGCTTTGCTTCATGATAACCCATTGCCTCACTGTTTTATGTTGGAATATCTCCTGGCATGAAGTTCAGAAGGAGGGGCTTTCTGACATGCTGCTTTTTTAATTTCCAGGTAGTAGTAGTCACTCCAGGAGGCACTCTCATACCCTTTTCACCTCTAACTCTTGTCTTCTACCTCCTGGCTATAACTTTGTCTATCCTGATCCTTTGAAATGTCACCTCCTTTTGACAGAAACAATTCACTCATTTTTAGAGCAGTTCTGAAGTTCTCCTCTTCTTACCTGAAATTTCACTGTGATATGTACATAGAGAATACAAGATTTCCCCTCATCAAAATGTTGATCAGCCATTTATCTGAGACTTGAGAAAGGTGCTGATCTGCCCTGTTTATTCTACCTGTTATTGATAGGTTTACATGGTGATTTTACCTATTCCATTCCCCCAATACCCTGGTCTATCTTTATCCAATATCCTACAAACATGGAAATATAGCTGACCAGGGAATTATGATCTAGAGTTACTCAGGAGAAGTAACAAAACAGTAGCAAAAGAGTCAGGAAAACAAAAACCCATTTGATTGTATACATTTTAAGACAAGTTAATATAATATCCCAAAGAATCCTCTACTTTCTTTGAGACAAAAGTTGAAATGTCCTTTCTTATTGAATGTCTCACTTGAAAAGAGGGCAGAGAAGAAAGATCTTGACCACAGCATACTACTTTTTATAAATTTTTTTGAGACAAGTTTTCACCATGTAGCTCTGGCTGGTCAGGAACTTACAATGTAGACCAGGCTGGCCTGGAACTCACAGAAATCTGCCTGCCTCTGCCTCTCCAGTTCTGACAGGTGCACCACCATACCTGGCCTGTGTGCATGCTATTTCTTAAGACAAAAATATGAAGCTACAGAAGAATATACAAGGCTTAGATTTAGAGGGATGAAGATTCCGGAAGGCAGCACAGGGTTGTGGTGCCAGAAGCCCTATTTGTGATTTTGGGGTTTAGAACTTCATGCTATAACCTTGAACAACTCATAACCTCTTCAAGCCCCTGTGTTCTTATCTATAAAATCATGGCCAATTTGTGCTTTGTTCTTTCTATAAAATGTTGTGAGAATTAGATTCATGTGCAAATGGCAAAGAACTATGCAAATGTGACTCTTAATTTCTATCTGGGGTCCTTTTCATCCACCCATGCAAATGTTTCATTAGCCAGTGCTCAAATCCTCTGGATGGAATGCTGCCAGCTCATTTCCATTCACTAAAATAATCAACATTCCACTAGAATATTGATCTGTGCTTCAGAGTAAAAAGCAAGACTAATGTATTCATGTCTTAGTAACAGACAAAGAAAAGATTTGTTACATCAGGTCAATTTTCACCATGTAGAAGAAAGGCAAGCAGACCAAACAGACAGCACACACAGCAAAGCCCACTCTGGCATACAACATTTGTGTGGAAAGAAACACATTCATACAAAAAGAGAATTTGTTCCATATGGCATGGAGTGGCAAGTTGTAGTCATGGTACATTCAGTTCCTCTTCCTCCATCAGAACGGAAGAAGCTCATCCATGTGTAGAACCAACCTAATCGTCCTGAAGTCTTCATAAATGTATCCAACATCTGCTCAGTTCTCTGAAAAGGCATCCATTCAACTCATTCAAACCCAGGAGGGGAACAAAGATCTCCATATAATTACATAAGTCTGCTTGCTAAAATGGTCAATCAGTATACATTTCAAAAATGTGATTTAGCAAATAATATAAAACATTGAAAGCTCAGAAACATGGAAAACTTTTATCAAATTACTATATAACCAATGGAAGAGAAAGAAAAACACTGAGTAATTTTGCTACAATGTAGTAGAGAGACAAGAGAAGGACTGGGTTGGACATCAGAGATCTAATGCTTTCTTCCTGTCACTAGGATAATACAAGCTCACATACCCGTTTATGTCCAGTGTTTTAAATTATAGAATAGTTTAGTTGAATTTCAACAATTTGAGCAGAGTGAAACTAGCAAAACTTGAGTCCCAATTTCAATTTGAGCATGGACTCATATAGTCATCTCAAGAAAATCACTGAATTACTGGTTCTTTGACATTTTCATTTGATTAGCAGATAATATTCCTCACTCAGAAGATTGCTAAAAGAAATGGACAAAATGTATTTCAAATAAATTCTCAAGAGTTTATGACTATTTGTGATATCAAAATCAGGCCAAGCTGATGGTTCAGTTTATAAAAATTGGAATTTGCTGAGCATCAGCACTATGCTAGATTTTTGTCTCTATATAGCCTTGACTTCCCTGTGAGGAGGTATTATTGTTCTCATTCTACAGATGACACAATGAAGGACTGGAGAGAATAAGCCTCTTCTCCAGGGTCATGCAGCTAGTAAAAGCTAAAGCAGAAAGCAAAAGTATAGAATGACTGACTTAATGGAAGTAGCACCACGCTCATGGATAGTAATCAACATCATTACCATTATCATCGTCATTGCCATCAATCTACTTAAACCCAACAGCAAGAGAGTTCATAGCAGGGATGTTTCAGAAAACAGCAACTTACTGAGCACAACTTGGAAATGTAAGTTATGATCAAGCAATCCCAAACAGAAGGTTATGATGGAATGACTACTGAAAAAAATGCTACACATATTCTCAGTAAACAGCCAAGAACCACAGCCAAGTCATAGGCAGGACAGTGGTCAAGCTGGCTGGTCTTATAGTATATAGACCAGATATGCAGTCTATACATCAGGCTAAGTTTTATTGCAGGATCTGTTCTCAAGCTTGCTTGTAGTAAAATTTTAATTTGGTTGTATATTAGTTCAGCATTGCTGCAAAGTCTGCTAATTATGTCCTAGTTGCCAGTCACTCCTTTTTCCTTAGAGGAATTCATTTTTAATTGATCACATAATGATCTAAAAATCATGTTTTCCCACTTCTTTGGAAGTTAGGTATGGCTATGTAGTATACTCTAGACAATGCAATTTAAATAGGCATACTGTCCATATAAATTATTCTACAATGGGCTGAGGATGTAGGTAAGTGGCTTTGTCAATGCTTTTTGGGTCTCTGGTTACGGTTTCATTTGAAATATCCCCAAGAAATTTATGTGTTAAATAATTGGCCCCTATCTGATGGTTGCTATTTTTGGAATGCTTTAGAGGCTTGGGAAAGTAGAGCCTAGCTGGGAGAAGGTAAGGTCATGGGAAGTGGTTTCTAGAGGGTATATTATCACTGGCCACTTCCTGTCACTCTCTCTTTATTCCCTCCTCCATAATGTAGATGTCTCTGTTCTGCCATGCCCTCCCTGACCATGATGAACTGAAAGTTGTAAAATCATGAGCTGAAATGAACCCCTCCTCTTCTTAAGTTACTTGTTTCTGTATTTTTATCATAGCAAAGTATAAACAATATAGCTTCCTTACCTTCTCCCCTCTTCTGATAGGATGTAGTACAGACAGCAAAACTAAATACTGAATTGCCATCTTATATGGGATAAGGGCTTTTTATGTGGATATTAATGTAATTAGATAAAAGGATGATAGACCCTGATGGTGATAAATAGGTCATCATTGAATTCCTTTATCTTAGGTTTTGTTTGCCTGAGCACCACATATATGTTGAAATACATCCCTTAGTATGATGGTGTATGGAGACAGGGCCTTTTGTGGGTGATTAAGCCATGTGGTCAAATCCTCCTTAGCAGGACTTGAACTGTTTTAAGAGACATCAAATCTGCTGGTGCTTTAATTGTGGATTCCCAGATTTTAAACCTGTGGGAAATAACTTTCTGCTTCTGTCATAGCAGTCTGAATGGACTAGGAGAGTGGAAAAGATGCAACTTTCATTTTAGTTCAGGCAATTTATAAACGACACACAGTCTCATTTGTAAATATCCTCAAACCAATCACAGATCTTCAGTGTGGAGCTTTTTTTGTTTTATGAGCTCTTTATTATTAAAACTCTTGTACTTCCCTGCACCATGACCTAAGGTGCTGGACTCTGTGATCTACATATTAATTAGTCTCTATTGGGCCTCCCTTAACAGTTTTCAAGGCTTCTCTCCATTTGATCTAAGTTTTGACTGAGATGCCATCCTCATAATGTACCTCCTCTTTATCAATAAACTTCTGAATTTAAGACCTCCTGATAATTTCCAGATACATAAGTGTAAATATGGCCAGTTAGTTCTATCAGCCTTTTGGGGATGGATAACACTTTTGTGACTGTATGGAGCAAGGAACACATAATTCACAGACAGGTCCTAGGAATAAAAATATCAACTATGAAGATGTCAGATGGTCCACAAAAGACCATTATCCATTTTGACAGCATTTATGAGTTTAGGGATGTCCCAAAGCTATAATCAGTTTTCAGAATGCAATACAAAGACCACAGAACTCAATGTTATGTGCTGTACATTCACAATTGTAGGAAACCAGGATGCCAGGCCCTAGGGTGAGGTGAGCCTAAAACTTATAGGTCCAGGCTGCATTCTCTGCTAAAGGGAGGGGCACTGGAAACAGTGGATCTGATAATCCCTGCCTTGCAGAACACTGTTGGGCTGGCAGGAGGAAGCGGCCTGGTCATAAAAGTGCAGGCTCCCTGCTCTGTGGGAAAGTGTCTTGGTTAAGAACCTTTAGCTCATTTCCTTCTCCTGAACAAATAACTCAGCTATCCCTGGCTAAGAGACTAAGCCAGGTTAAAGGTTTACTCCTGAGCTAAAAGCTAAAAGTTTACCATGCTTTTGGCCAATAAATTACTGGATGGGCATTGATAACCTTGAGTAAAAGTTGAAGAGTCCTGGCACCTACTAACAGGCTAACTGTCCTGTGTCTTTGGACCTAAATTTTTGTATGTGACTGTCATATCCCACGTGACTGCTAGTTCCTTGGGATATATAAAAACCATATGAATTCACATCTAAATTCTAAAATAAATTGTCCTGTTGGGAAGACACAGGTCCCAGAGTTTGACTCTGTCGCCGATCAGACCCTCTGCCCCGAAGCCAGCAGGCCCCCCCGCTAAGCAAAGCAAACTGAGTCCCCACAACAATCATGTTCTGTTGTAAGTAATGGCTAGAGATTAATTATTTCAGGAAAGGACTCCACTGTGCAAGGTCCATTGCAGATACCAAACATGGAGCTTTTATTATCTTTCCTGGAGACAAGGGCACACCACTCCTCTGGCATCAATGGGTAACAAGATATACAGAGTATTGCCAGTCAAGGAAACCTGCCTCGGCCATGGTGCTAAGAGTTTGTTTTGGGTGTGAATACATATTGCCAATGTGACTGACATTTAACCTTCATCCCCTCTGGAGAAAAATTGGTATCACATGGTCCAAAACAATAACATTGTTAGACTTTCCAACAGCTAAAGCACTAGGCATTCTAGTGGGTTGGAGATCACCTTCCTCAAACTGAGAGAAATTGGGCTTCTCTTTGGATAAGATTAAATTCTTCACTACATAGAATCCCTCTCCACTCCCAGAAGCCTGGATTTGACACTGGTAACGTCCATGTTTCACTCAGTACCTTAACATCCCTTTGCTCTGGTAAAAGATCTATTTTGCTATGACATTTTCTTTTTAAATCATATTTCATCAAATTAGATCTGTCTTGTCTCCAGATCCTAAGTCCTGTTCTGATATCTCTGTTAGACACAAATATGGAATTAACATGATGGGCAGACCAACCTGACCCAGAGTAAAATGCTAGAACCCATGGCATGGTGGCAGAGGGCTGCTTTTGTTGACACTTAAGGAAAACATTGCTCATTCTGTACTACATTATGATAGAACATGCTGTAAGAGAAGGAAATCCACATCCCACATCCCACATCAGCCTTTTCATTTACGCTTTCTCACATGAAAGCTATATTCATCAGCAGTATTGAATATGAAGAGAGATATAAATACACACATTGACCCAAACCACAGAAAATACACCACAGATGCAGTTCTCAGTCTTCTGACAAGGACAAGGTGACTGAGTAGGTCTGGTTCATTCTGTGACTTCCTGAATCTACGATTTAAGTGAAATTGGGGCCATAAAATGTTTCACTGCATGTTATAAATAAACTCTCTAACCTGAAGTGCTCAAATTAATTTCAAATTGTACATCTCTATAAAGAATACATTATAGTTAGTGAGGGAGCAAGCAGATATACTTCAATTCATCCAGTGATGATTAATAAGAGTTAAGGCAGAAATGCTTCCTGGTGTCTGCTGTTGGTTCATAAAATAAATTTGCAGACTTTTTGCCATATATATTCCCTATCAACCCTACTACATGTAAAACTACTTCCACTGCTGTATGTATAATGCAGAAAACAACACAAACACAGTATATTAACTGTAAATAAGTCCTTGACTGGAGGACTCCAATAACTCCAATGTACACAGATGTTATTAGATGGTTTCTTGGCTGGATGTCTCAAATAATAATGAATGACTTTAGTTTTCTTTTGAGAATATAAGAAATATTTACCTTATAGAACAGAAAGGAATTTTCAAGCTATTCTGTATAGTACTAAAACTTAGCATAGAGCAGACCAGACTAAAAGTTGCATGTCTTAGCTAAACCTATGAGTTAAATTGGCATATCACCATGGGGACCCATTCACCCTATAAACATCAGCTTCTTTATGTGTAAATTAAAATATAATCATTTACCTCATTAGGGAATATAAATATGATGTCTGTAAAAATTGTTTAAAACAATAGAATACCATTAAAATGTTCATTGATATTCTGTGTGTTTTTAAAGGAATTTATCACCATTTAAGAAGTTACTATAGGCAAACACTCAAATATGAGCCAGGAATATAAAAGTCAGTCAGGATCCTTCCTTCATATTGCCCTTGGTTACCCACCATAACTACATGAAGAGACCCTATTGCTGAACACCACACACTTAGCTGAAAGATATAGAGAAATCAATCTCAAATTGATCAGGAAGATTTCTTTCTATTATCTTTCATAGTAGCAAGTGATATTACAGCTGCTGGAGGAGAAAAATATCAAGATCATGCCCAGTACTAGACCGTGCATACTATAATAACATCCAGCCAGGCAAGATGTGCCTACTGACATAACTGTTATGGGATACTTAACTGCTTTCTGATTAGAGTGGAGTCCTGCTCCACAGCAGGAAATTTCATGCCTCATACTGTATTCCTGGTCAAAAGTTCATAGGTGGGGAGGTCATAAGCCCTAGGATAGAACCTGATATTTTTATTTTGCTAAATGGCCATGCTATCAAAATACTTCCTAAATAATTATGCTTATACCCATAGACCTGGTTTAGTCTCAAGCTTGGTCAGAGAAGCCTATTTTCTTTGTGGGAAGCTGTCAATAGTGAGTTTCATAATTGCTCAAAGTGCTGAGATAAGGGCCTGAGTCCAAGCCCTACATCGGACATCTGTATCAACCCATCCTTACCCCTATTAATGTTCAGAGAACATTGAGGAAGACAAAGAAAAAATCATGTAAGAACTGTGGAATAGGTAGGAATTCTGTAAAATACTATTTTCAGGACATGGTATAGCCATTTTACTCAAGAACCTATACCAGTTGTGGTTAGAACCTGCACAAAATCAAGCCAGTCAAAATGTTGGTATCGATAGGTCACACACTTGTCAGGTCCCACCCCCTTACTGAGGAGTTACTGGCAGTGGATAGTTGCTGGGGGAGGGAGAAAATTTTTTTCAGGATATGGCCACTAATAGGTTTCCCATGCTCCAGTGGACGGCTCTAAGCCTATGCACATATGGGCAGCACTAACTAGACTTGGTGATTTATCCAGAAAAAATCCCATGAAGTTAAGAAATGGATTTGTTGGTGGGATATGGAGGTGCTGGAAAGGAGAAATGAGAGGTGGATATGATCATATTCTATTATAGACATTTATGAAATTCTCAAAAATAGAAAAATATTTTAAGAGATTTATAAAACCTTCACACACACAACCACCACCACTACGACTACCACCACCACCACCAACAAACCACTTGAGATAATTTTTTGATCTAGTCATTTAAGGTTCCTGAGAGGAAAGAGGTACTAACTGGATGGCACCAGCATCTTCTACTAATGGCTAACCATGAAGGCCACCCTTAGGAGTTAGATCACTTTGCCCATTGCTTACTGGAAAGTATCTTCACTTCGGGGTCTTCTTCTCCACTCCACCTTATTCTCTCATTGAAAATCATTTAAGATGTCACATACTCCACAAACCCTTACCGACCCTCTTTCTTTCTCCCTTTCATGACCAAGACCAAATCTGAAACTGCTTTCTTGGACTCTGAAAACAACTCAAGTAATCCTCTTACACAAAGTGAAACCTATTCAAACAGTTTATGAGGAGATCCTGAAAGGTGGGTGCCATGTTTTATGCACCTGTGAGAATTTATAGCCTACAAAAGGCCAGAAAACGTTTGCTGAATAGAAGGCAAACGAGCAGGGATAAGAGGACATGATAGTACTTGTTTACTGCATCTCCTACCCTGCCCATCTCCAGCATGACTGCAAGTCCTGTTTGTTCAGGGCTACTCTGATTTGACAATTTACCAGCATATTTACATGTTATCTTTTCATTTTCAAAAATAAACTGGTTTGGGTGAAATATTGCATAACCACATATTCATTCAATAACTATTTGTAGCCTCCTTATATATGGATTGTGAATTCCTCGACCCCACCGCCCACCCATATCTAAGTTTATGTGTCTAGTTCTCAGCAGATTCAACTCTGCCTGTCCCTTCCTTACTCAGTTCGGAGGACCTTGTGAATGTCTTCCCTATAGATGTGCTGCCTCCATGGACAAGTTGTGACTTTAGAACTCCCATTTGGAAGTCATAGAGCTCTTCTGTTGGCAACCAGAATTCAGCTTTTAAATCTCAGTAAAGTTATAGTCAGATGAACAAAAACTCTTTTTTTCTTTAAGAGCCTTCCTTCTGAGCCCAGAAAGCCAGCAGCCACATTTATAAGAAACACTCAGAAAAATTTCAAAGGTTCTCTTTTATACTGTGTATAACCAACCCCACAGTCATAATTTCAAGATAAGCACTAGCCGTAAATGACACTTGTTGCCCACATAGCTCTTTTTAAAAGAAATTTTTAATTCTATGCCTTCTCCTCTGATATCTATCAAAAACAGAAACCCTACACCCAGAATTATTTGCCCACCACAACTGCCAATTCCATCTATTTCAAATGGTTAATTACAAAGTCACAGAACATAATGAAATGACAACTGACTCTAAGTTAGCAAGTACAGTCATAATTAACAGGAGGCTTTGTCAAATGCTTGCAGTGCAATGAAACAGGAGGTTTGGACATCAGTTCCTTAAGTAACATAAATCCCTTTTTATTTCCTACATATAATTCAAATTCAAATTACCACACATTGTAACATGTGGCAAAGTGCCAAGTTTCTCACGTTTTCACCTAGAGTTCAGCTAAATGACTCAGAATAAGTGGAAACCAGGCAGGGTGAATGAAAAAAGGCACTGTAGGCCAAAATGCTTCTGATGGGTTTGGCCTCTCCCCTGCCTTTTTCCTGTCCTATTTCTTCCCCTGCCTACCAGCAGCTTGATAGACCTGATATGAGGGGGTTTGTTTTGATGATTGTGGCAAATTATATTTTTATTTTCAACTATTAATATCCCTCCACTGTCACTTCCTTCCCAGGAATACACACCCTTGCCCCATTGATTTGGGGTTTGACTATGTTATGTGTGTTGGCTAATGGACTATGAGGAGATAATAGCATATGTTTCTTCTTAGGGAAGCTGGAAAGAGCACCATGATTTTCTGCCAGTTATATTGTTTTCATCATCTACCACAAGAAACATGTGTGTCAAATAGTGACCCTTTAGGTTGAATTCTATATAGAGAAGGCAAGGGGTGCAGGCCCTCAAATGGTGGTTAGCCAGGATGATCACTTGGATTTATGGATAACATAGACAATCTATGGGTATAAAAAACAGGGCTATTTTTCCCCCTAAGTTCTGATATTTTGAGTATGTTTGTTATCACAGCCAAGTAACACATTGATAAACATTACCTGTTATGTTTACCCAACCTTACAATATGCCAGACATTATTGAAATCCTATATGACTATTATTCAACTTTATAAATGAATGAATAGATCTAAATAATTGCCACCATTTTATAGTAGGTAGTCAAATCAGATTTTGTACCTAGGTACTCTAACTTCAGAAGCTAAGATCTTATGTGATTCTGCCTCTCTGTAGACACATCTTTCATATTTTGGCACTAGCTATCATTCGATCTTTTATAACAGCATGGCTTTCCACAGCTTACTGCTAATCCCCTGGTAGAAAATTCCTTTTCTTCTCTCACCTAGAAAATGTCTACTTACTGCTCTTGACCCATCTCAGACAAAGTTTCTGAGTCCAACTGATTCTCATTCAGCTGACCCCATCACCCATCCTTCCTTCACACAGTTGTTTACCTTCTAATGCCATTACATTTTATAAATATTTTAGTATAGCAATATTACTGCTTTTCTAATTGTCATTTTCTGTACATAGGAAAATATGCCATGTGACTTAAATTTCTGGCTAATGTGCTTGATATCAATAATAGTCAATAATCAGAAAAAAATGTGATAAGTAAATTTGGCATTCAATTGTTTTCTAAAGCTGATAAGGAAGATCTGGTCATAGGTGAACAATCTATTCATCTAAAGTTTCATTTTGTAGCTAAGTTTACATTCTCAACTGTAAATACTTGAGATGCAGAATCATGAATCCCTTCCATTTACATCATGATTTCTTGAGCACGCAGTGTCTTCCAAAGCATCAAGGTTCCCAGAGGCAGCACTGGTACTAAAATGTGATTCCTTCAATTCATATTTCTTTCTTGTTTAACCTACTAAAGACTTTTGGATACAAGTAAATGGCCTTTTGTTTGATGAAGGAGTTAGGAGGCAGTCTCATAAATCAAGGGCATTATGATGGTTAATTTCAAATATCAACTTATTGGTCATAGAGTACCCAGAATGTAGTGAAAGATGATTCTGGATGTTTTTGTAGGAATGTTTCTCAATGAGGTTAACATTCTATTCAGTAGACTGATTTTTTAAAAATTGCCCTCCATAATATTGACGAGCCTCATTCGGTTACTTAAAGGTATGAATAAAACAAAAGGACATCTATCCTCAAAAAGAAGAGCGAATATTCCTAGAACTCGATTCCTTCAAACAGGGACATCAATTCTGGTTTGACAGCAGCTTCTGGCCCTTGGATTAGAACTGGAACATTACCTATGAAAGTCGGATCTACACGACTCAATTCTTCATAATAAATCTTTTTTTAAATTTTTAAATTTTATTTTATTTATTATTTTTATTTTTTGGTATGAGTGCATTCCTCACGTTTATAAGTGCACTCACGTCGTGCAGCACCCATGGAGGACAGAGAAGGTTTGAACTCCCATAGAACTGTAGTTAAAAATGGTTCTTAGGTTCCATGTGGGTGCTGGGAATAAAACCCAGTTCCTCTGTAAGTTCAGCTAAGTGATCTTAACAGTTGTACCATCTCTCCAGCTCCTCCTTATAATAAATCTCTTAATATGCATATATTTGAATATTAATGAATAAACATAAACATATTTTTTAAACAATATCATAAATCTCAGAATAGCTTTTTAGGTAATTGTAATTATCCTCACTTAATAGATAAAGAAGCAAGTGTTTGAAAGGACCACTTAAGTGCAGCTATTCAAGTGGTGTAACAATGGGATCAACATTTTATCTCAACCAAATGTACAAAACTCCAAAGCTCTAAGCTATAATCATTAAACCACACTACTGAAAAGACGGTGAGAAAACTTTCATTCTTCTACCTACTTCCATATCCCTTTTCTTGAACTCATTTTTAACTGAATTGTGTATTGTTTTAATGTAATTTTGCCTTCCTTTCTTTCCCCTTCCTTCCCTCCCTCCCTTCTTTTTTCTCCTTCCTTCCCTCCCTCCTCCCCTTCCTCCCCTCCCCCTCCCTCCCTCTCTTCTTTCTTTCTCTCTCTCTTTCTTTTCTTTCTTTCTTTCTTTCTTTCTTTCTTTCTTTCTTTTTTTCTTCTTTCTACAATGCTAGGGACAGACCATATGTTATTTAAGCAAGCACCAACCTAAATCTCCAACCTTCAAATTTTAGTTTTATTTTCTCCTGGTATAAAAGATTTAACCTTGGACCTTGCAGTTCTTAGGCAAGAACTGTTATATCCACCATATTATAGCCCCAGTCCCAGTAAATCTTATATATTTGATGAGAATGCCACTATTTTATGCATATGTTATTTGAATATTTTAACCAAGGTACATCAGATACATTGCCCTGAAAGGACATCTTACTGAACAACAATATATGGGTGTTTCCATCTCCCACTTTGTATGTAAAAACTCTAAGATCTAAAGACATTAAATATCAGTTATAATAATCAATTACCTAGTAAATGACTGAGCAGAAGACATATTCAGATCTGTTTCCACACTTTTGCTGGAATTCTCTTCAGGAAGTGTTTTATAATACTCACTATTCCCAAAATGTCTACTACCCAACTATTCAAGTTATTTCTAACTCATTTCTGTTATCACAAAAAGCAAGATGGGCATGCTTCAGATATAACAATTGCCACAAGAACATGTTTCTATATGAAAGGAGAGGGAATGGACTTCCAGAGTCTGGAATGAATCCTGATTTGGACTTTAGAACACAATATACTGGAGGGTTAGGAGCATGAATTTGAGAATAGTCACCCGGGTTAAGTGCCTAGCCCTGCCACTTACCAACTGTGCACCTTGAAGCACTGTGTTCAACATTTTTAGGCCTCAGTTTCTTTTACTGGGAAACAGTGTAATAATAATGTTGTCTGAGGACAAAATCAGTTAATAAATGATTTGCAAAAGACGTTTGTGACTCCTATATGTTAGGCTCTCAGCAAGTGTTACTTATTATGGTTATTAATACTAAATACTTCATTTTCTTATTCACAATTTATGAGACCACCTACAGAGAAAATATAAATGTGTTTCTAAATTTTGACACCGTTTTCACTTCGAGGTGAGTAATAAACATTATAAAATGGAAACATTAAGCTCTCCAGATACCTCTCCACAAGGATGAAAGCTAATGTACCTCTCTTGGGGAGAGAAAACCTGTTACTGTTATAGGGAGATACAAAGTGATGTTCATGTACTATTGTGAGGCAAATGTGGAGTCATACCCTTCCCTTAGGCAAATAAAGTCTTTAAAACAAGGCCTGGAGATGTAGGTCAATGAACAACTGATTGTTCCTCCTAGTGCATGCAAGAACATGGGTTCAATTTCCAGAACCACAAATTTTTGAGTAAAATTGAAAGAAGAAATAGTGCATAACACAATGAATATTGACTATGTATTTCATAAGCCAATCACAGAATTCTACCTTTTTGTCTCTATACAAAAAATTAACTCTGGTGGGAATGAATCAAAGTAGGAGTCAAAATATTTGAGATGTTATTTTAGATATATTATCTAATGGTTAGCAGCTTTTGGTTATAAAAAGTCTTCATCCTTCAGGAGGCAGAGTACAAAAATCAGGAACTCTGAATGATCTCAGCATGAACCCAGTTCTGCCCCTGATGTATGAAAGTGTCCATTTTGTATGAGCCATCCATTCTGAGTATGCCATAGGAAAACAGAGATGCCTATTTGACATGAAGGGCTTTGCAGCATAATCAGGAGAGTGCCCTCACTAAATATTTGTATCTTTTTCATTAGACTCATTTTTCTCTTCTCTGGTTCCCTTATGGTCTATACTTGTATGGTACCATGATCTGAGTCCAATAGTCTTGTCTGTCTTTATTAAAGAAGTTGCTGAATGGATTCTTCTGGCTAGTCCTACCCCATTGTGTGTTTGCCACTATTGTTTCTTCTTCAGCAGCTGAATTTTAAAGATAGGCTTTGTCAAATGCTCTCTGCATTCCAAATGTATCCTTGAATAATCAACAGGAAAAGATTGCCTTCCCAGATATCATTTTTGTGAAAAGAATTGCTGTGATCAAAATGCCTCCTCTACTGGATGCCCTTTCTGATAAGCCAACCTTGAAGTGGTTTATAATGCATTATAGTTTTACTTATTTCCACACTTGATTCTTTTAAGCTACATCCATTGAGTAATTGCATGATAGCAAAAGAAAAAAAATCAGCATTCTAGGAAGAAACATAGAACCACTTTCAAAGCATCCGTGAGTGGTTTTCAATGTGACCTTTTGGAATGACAACATTTTATCTCTGAGTCTGAGAGTCAAATCATCACACTATTTGCTAATAAATACTATCTTATTTTCTCCCATTTCTACATGTAGTTGTCAACTATTTTTGACATTTTTTGCATTCAATTGTTAAAATAATAGTAGTAACACTCTTGCTGGTAAGACAGAAAGTGCCATACAGAAGCAAAAAGGCACTCAATCATTTAAATAAAATTTGAGCATCTACAACGTGAAGGTACTGTTCTAGATACTAGTGATAGAAAAAATGGACAATATTCTTTGATTTCAGAAGTGCAACACTGGAAGACTATCTAGTATAGCTCGTTGTGAAAATGTGATGGGGAAAAATAACACAGGAAGAACAGGAAGTATGGGTGACCAGAAAAGGGCTCAGGAACTATATGATATTTGAGGTAACAGCTAAACAAGGATCATCATATGGTTGTCAGTCACAGGTAGGTGGAGGAGGTATTCAAACAAGGGAAACAATGATGCTGTAGGCCCAGAGGTAGGAGCCTGAGCATGCTTACTGAATTTCAGAAATGTCAAGGAGTCTGAAACAAAGAGAAAAGGTCGAAGATGAAAGAGGAAGGGAAATAGATTTTCAGATTCCAAGAAACACATTCACTAGTGACGAAGACTATGTGTCTCAAGGCAAGAGAAGACCATGAGTGACTGTACTATCCAAATACTAAGATATTCATACTTTATTAGCATTAATTTATTTCTATACATGAATGTAGTACTATTGCTAATGATACTGTACTCATCAGTCTTATTTACTAGTTTATTTTGGTGTCTTATTCTTATTTTGACAAACTGTAAGCACTGTAAAGTAAAGTGGCTAAGATTTACCAAACTTTTGCTTTATTGCTGAACACACAGCTTCACCTCAATTCCCAGCATTTCGTGCATTCAGGTAGGGCTGGCAAATGGAATGTCAGAAGTCAGGCAATCCATATTTATGTCCGAATCTTTAACTATTTCCCTGGAGGACCTCCCCTCCATGATCTCTTTCAGCATCTGCTGGCTGCAGATAATCAGAGATCTCTGATTTTGGAGGGATGACTAGAACTGTTTGGAAGAAAGGTTCTTAGTCCTTTTAATATCTAAAATATCTGAAGTGTTTCTCCCTCTCCTCCAGCCACCACAGAGACCTGGACTATGAAGAGACAGAGAAACAATCTGACTGCATTGAGCCACTGAGATTTGCTCTGGCAATTATCCGGCACTGACAATTACAAGGATCTCAGCTGCCTGGCCAGAGGGGGAGAATTTACAATATGGGTGGCAAGTGTCTCAACAAGTGGAAATAGTCCCTTAAGAACAAGGAGGAGAATGTCTAATGTTCATATTAAAAGCAACAGGACGGTTTCCAAACAGAGACAAAGCTGGTTTCAGAATTTAAAGGAAGAGTAGCATTTAGCTGAACAACAAAGGTAAGACAGAACTACTTCCACAGTGAAACCAGTGCATGCAAGGCCCTGAGGTTTCTCCACAAGACAGGGCTCCTGGTGAAAAGTTCATTTTCTTTTCCCAGATCAAAGAGCACCAAGAATGGCATGGTGGAAAGATGAGTTGGTAAGGATCAGATTTCTGAGGCCCCACCCACCATCTAAGCACATTTAGACATTACCTTGAATGTATTGGAAAGTGAAGTGACATGGCCACTGCTCATTCCAACTTTGTCCCTGATTTCATTGACACCACTCTCAGTGCTTCCTGGGCCCTTTCACCACCCCAGTATCTCTCATTAACAGAGTGTGCACTCTCTCAGTGCAGCTCCTGAGTTCTTGGGGAACAGGCTCTCTCCTTTCTTCCATGTTGGTGTTTAGAACATGAGGTAGGCACTCAAAGTACTTTGAATAGTTATAATTAGGAGGTCACTCACAGTACACATGACTTTGAACAAAGATGCATGTGTATATGGTACTATGTTTATGGACACACATACATATGTAGACAGATAGATGATAGATAGCTATAGATAGGTAGATAGATGATACAAATAGATGATAGATTGTGTATATGGTACTATGTTTATGGACACACATACATATGTAGACAGATAGATGATAGATAGATGATAGATAGGTAGATAGATGATACAAATAGATGATAGATAGATAGATAGATAGATAGATAGATAGATAGATAGATAGATAGATAGATAGATAGATGATAGATAGATGATAGATAGATAGATGATAGATAGATAGATCGATGGACAAACAGACCAACACATATTCACAGACTGTCAAGGACTTCAAATATTATGGCAACTTCTTCAGAAAACATCAGGGATGTACTGTATATATTGCTTCTTCTTATGGATTAAGAGAACCAAAGATCAGGTTATTTACAATTTGTCTAACAGAATCCCCCAAGTAATGGTGATTTCATGACAGATATACAAAAATTTTCACATTCAGTGTTTACTGCCTCTGGTTAACATATTCCAAGAAAAATACAAATCACTATTGATCAAAAAAAAGTTTTGTGCTTTACAAACACTGTCACTAATCAAGGTATTAGCGATATAACTAGTGCTATCTCCATTTACAGATAAGGCGACAGTTTTTAAGCTTTTAAAATCACCCACCTACTGAATGGGTAAAGTCATAATCTGAGCTTGGGTTTTCCTGACACAGGGTTCCATCACATACTAGTATCTCTAATACCATAAGAGGGTGACCACTGAGCTTCCTGCAAGTTCCCAGGTTTATAGCCAAAGTAGCATTTCTGTAAGTACATGTATTTTATCTTAAAATTGCAGTGAGCACAGCATTCCTCTTTATTTTACTTTAATCAGTGCTGGGTAATAGAGAACACAGTATTCTCTTTACTTTAATGATAGAGTTTATTTTAAAGAAATTATTAGGTTTATGTTTCAAATTATTACAGAGAAAAATGATCAATTCACAAACTCGTCCCAGCAAGTCTTTAATAGCAATGACTTGCTTGTGCCTCACATTTCTAGATATGGTCGTGTATTCCCACAGTGCATGCCTTGTAGGTTAAGAAGGCAAGATTTCATTAGGCAGCCCTCCCTCTTCTCTCTATTCTTCCACACTCTAGAGATGTACCTGGGATAGCACCAACCTGAACCTTGAATCAGCAGTGTCTCTTAAGACTACAACTCCACAACAGCTTTACACCTAGAACAAGATGACTGTCTGTGATAGACATCATAGAACTTTGTGCTCTGGGGGCCTGTTGTCACATAACCACTATTGAAAAATTCCTGTTTGTGTCAACCAAAGTGAATTTTGTTTTGGTTACTGCCCATGTGCACAGGTTTCCCTGGAGAAAAAGAGCTAAATTAAAGGTGGTGTGCATGGAAAATTCTGGGATAGCTTGAGATTCTTTTGCAATATGTCAGGCAAATTTTTACACTTTTAGTGACTGGTGTGAGGTTTCCCCTTTTGATTTTGGTTTAATATTGGTGTCTGAAAAGAGACAAGATTTGGAAAGAACTTAGAAGAAAGTAGTAAAAGGCACCTGACTCTACGCTAACATGAGCACTGAGGGTGTCCTCCTGGGTGTGCGTCTTTGTCCTCACTCAATGGAAGTAGACTTCAAAACCAAGCATTGTCTGAATAGAGTTCCATTACCAGACAAGCCCGTTAGTCATGTGCATATATCTCATCTGGGTGGCTGATATTTATTGTGGACAATTTTGTAGCATATCTGGTTCTAAGTGCTGATGATGGTATGATGAACCAGGTCCCAGACGTAAACAGCTCATGACAATGTATCTAACAGGACATAGGTACATTCCCCAAAACAATCTAAATTAAATGGAGATTATACACTGTCTCATGGGGTCTTTACTATTTCTATCTTTCAGAAGTCCAGAGAAAAGATAATAGTGAGTCAAACTTAAAAGATGAGTTACAAAGTATCTCTGTGATAAGAAAGGAGAATAAACAAGAAATTGTCCTAAGCAAATGGAGTACCAAAAGGAGACAAAGAGACATGGCCTAGGGATATCTGATAAATACATGAAAAATAAAGGCAAATGAAAAGGTAAGAAATCTGAGTTGGTTTTGCTTTGTTTTATTTGGTTTTGTTATTATTGTTGTTTTGGAATATTTTTCGTTTCTTTTGGGGGGAGGGGTCAGGGTTGAGCCAGAATTTCCCTGTAGCCCCAGCTGGCCTAGAACTTTCTATGTAGACTAGACTAGCCTTGATTCTCACAGAGATACAATGGTCTCTGGCTCCCAAGTGCTGGCACTAAAGGTGTACCACCAGGCCTGGCTCTGAGTTGTTCTTGATAAGTTATCCTAACTGTTCCTTAAACATTAGGTTAATTTAGTGTAGTAGTCACTCATTTCCACCTATCTATCCATTCAGTATATCAGGAGCTATTCTAATTGCTGGAATTATAAACATGAATAAGTCATAAAATCTGTAAATAGAAATTGATGGACAGGAATTCTAATAAAGCTCATTAAAATGGAGATAGGACTTGAAGTTCACTTTTCTTCCTCTCATAATTCTTTCCTGTTACCTAGCCCCAGATGAAGCTACAGTAGCCATCCTGGGCCAGGTCATGACTCTGGCTACAAAAAGCTCAGACGAGGAATTGGAGCAGGGAAGAAGAGAAAGACTGTCATGCAGCTGCATGACTCCATGTTTTTACATAATAGAAATAAATATTGCTTAACTACTATTATTTAGATTTACATTATATGCAAAAAAAGGCAGTTCTGATTACAGAGATTCCAGAATGTTAACTAAAAACAAGCACAGGCTTTCAAACCAGGCCCAGATTTGAATTCTGCCACACATGAGCTGTGTTTATTTTCACAAAATCAGGATCTATGTTACAGCATGGTTAAGGAGATCATAGATATTATAAATAATTGTCTTACATATGGCAAATGTTCAATAAACATTATATCTGGTGTGGGCAGAAGTTAAAATCATTAAATTTACTAATAAAAAGTATCTAAAGACCTAGAATCTAAAGATAATCCCACAAAAGCAGAATAGAAAACTTTTGAGGAAGAAGGCTAAGTAAATGTGAACTGAAATTGGGAAAATACCTGAACTAGGAACACTGCAAATTATATCTCTTCAATTACTATATCAATCAATATATCAGGATTTAAGGAATTATTTTAAAACTAGAACTTGTATGTACTTTACTTACCCATGATTCCGTACTTGCCAATCAGTGCAAATCATGTGGCCTTCTACTTATTTACCACGACTCTAGCATCACAACAAAGGGACAACACACAGTTACAAATGTTGGCCTGCTCTCTTCTGAAAATCATGGTAACAGCTTTCATTTACTTTAAGAGTAATGTCCATTTGGCCTGAGGCCCAGACCTTGAGTCATCAGTTCAGTTGCTTGCCAATGGAGTAGCAAAGTCCACAAGAGACACAGAATAGTGCTAGAAGACACACACGCTCTGTGGGTACTTCTTAGGAAGACTTTTCTAGAAGTTAAAGTTGAAAAACAGAATTGTGCATCATAATGGTAATGATAATGACAATGACAAGCCTCCCTATGAACTTCTCCATCATCCTGAATTATTTTTCATGAGGACTAATTTGTTTATGGCACTACTATATTCAACAACAAACCCAAATGGGAAAGATGTGTGACATCAAATCACTTTCTAATGGGTAATTGTACTTCACACAGTCCTTTTGATTGAAAGACTCAAATTAAATGCACATCAAGACAGGATTTTGCTTCCAGGCTGCTCATCAGGATTGCAACACAACAGGGGTAGACAGACTATAATTAATTTGGAAGCAGTTACTGAGCCCTACCAAGTAACAGGCACCACAGCAATTTATCCTACCTTCTAAACTTATCATCCTCCTCAGAGCAAGTTGCCCAACTAGATGAACCAGATCAGTGAGCTCTGGGTTCAACTGAGAGACCCTGCATTAATGAATAAGTCAGAGAATGCTTGATGACAACTCCCAACATCAGCCTCAAGTCTACATCAAATTTAAACCTCTACAAGCATGCACACATATCTGTACCCACATATATGTAAATATGTATACATACATGCATGTATGCCACATAAAAATAGATAAAATGAATTAGTGCTCTGTTTAGCTAACTGTAGAGTTAAACAGCTCTTTAATTTTCTAGTCAAATTTCATCTCCATATTAAAATGCAGGATTAGATATAATTTCTATTATAGGTTTATATATTTATTGATTTTTGGCTTTTTTGAGACAATGTCTCTCTAATAGCCCCAGATGACCTAGAACTCACTATGTAGATCAGGCTGTACTTGATCTCACAAAGATCTGCCTATCTCTGTCTCTAGAGTGCTAGGACTACAGGCGTATACCACCACGCCTGGCTCATTGCTATAATTCATACAGAACTTAGTGGGCTTCAAGTATGATCACTCCTGTTGACCACTGTGACTGCCTCTACTTCTTGAATGAGCCATAGAGACTCATTAAGAACAATGAAAATCATTTCCAATTCCTCATTGACTTCTCTTTTGAACATAGAATATAGTGATAGATAATTATATGCCCATAAGTATACACTAGAGGTAATACATATCTTCACCTACCTTACAAGGGCCTTTTGTAATCATTAAATTCAATGATTGTTGGCTCCACCCAACTAAGTAGCATCTGGGTGAGTCTTGAATAAGGCTATTCATTTATTAATGGATTTCCTCTATGAACTAATTGAAATTAGTTGCAATGTCTCCAACTTCTGGGAAGCTCCTGGACTGATGCATTCTTGCTAAGAGAGAACTTTCCATTAACCCCTACTGCATGAAACCTGTGTAAAACATTTGACCACCTGCATCTTCTTCCCCATATACAAAGCTACAGCAGCATCTCTGAAAAAAAAAACAAAAAACTAGCATCCAGGAGGGAACTCTATGATACAGTAAAACATTTCAAACCCTTCTGTCCAGGCCCTAGACTTGGTCTAGATTTCCAACATTTGCCTATGCACTTACTCTTAACAGATGAATGAATGAACAGGTCATCTGAATGCTAATATTAGTGACAGTTAGAATCCTTTGCTAACTACTTTCTCTCCGATTAAATCTTCATAAGCAACAACCTCCAAATAGTTGTGACCTGTTAGAGAATACCAGCTGTGAAAGTGGCCTTTCTACTTGGAAGTTATCCATATTGCCAGCTTTGTCTCTGCCACCCTCATCTCCCTTCTATCTTTTCTTCTCATAAAGCTGATGTTTCAGCATGACTGTTGACTGTATCTCCCTGAATTAAGATGCATATATATATACATACACACATATATATATATATATGGTACTATGTTTATGACACATACACATGCATGTGTAGCTGAAAATATGAATATATATAAATACACAGACAGACCAACACATATTCACAGACCATCCAAAACTTCAAATACTGTGGTAACTTCTTCAGAAAACATCACCCAGGCTTTAATTCCTTAATGTAATTAGTTATGAAAATGAACCTTTTGGGATAAATGCTAAAGGAAATAAGGGAAGAGAAAACATGAGTACAATGATACTTAAAGAAATAGGATGTGCTTCTTAGCGGCTTTGCAAAGGTTCCTCAGCCCAGAACTTTCCCAGGGACTTTAACATGCTTTTATTTTAACACACAAGGTAAAGCCTAACACTCCATAAGCAAAATTCTAGATTAAAACCCGTGTCCCAGGGAAACTTAAATGGTCTGTTGCAGCCCATAAATCCTTATATTCATTCTCTGAGCTGTTTTCTCTTGTTCTAATTAAAAAATGAAATAAGAGAAGAAAATTTTAACTGCATAGCCAAGGTCCCAGAGTGCCAACTTCCTGGCACCGGTTCATTTTGTTTATATCAAGAAATTTCCTACACCCTGGTTAAAATCCACCAAATAACTGATACGAGAATGGACATTATTTTCTTCCTTCTTTGTAGTCCAATAGCCCTGGCTCACTGTCCCATCTCTCACTACTTTCTACAGAGGAACATTAGATTATTTGTTTCTGAGCCACTGGTCCTGGCTTCCCAATGGAGAGTAGTAAAATAACAAAGTGAATTTGGTCTCAGGGAATTTGGCCCTTTACTTTTTCCATTCTCCACTCAACCAGTGGGTTGGTGGGTATATATGTCTCCTCTGAAGATGAGTAATTTCCTTTGTACGGTTAGAGTTGTATGACACCAGCACGGTTAGTGGAATATCTCACAGGCCAACCTGACCCTTAGCTGTAGCAAGGGTGACATGCTAGTTCCACTCTTGCTGATTTGCTCCTCAATAAATGCAGAACCCAAAGAAGTAAAATGCCAAAGAATTACAAACCAAAAAAAATGATGCATGAGAGCTTTCCTAGAACAGAGACTTGGAGATGGGTTTGCTGTTTATAGCTATAGATGAGGGCCACACTAGATGCAAAATATAATTCATAAAAAGAATGGAAAACTAAAGAAAAATATTAGCCTCATAATTAGCTAGTTATTTCTCTTTCTCTTTTGCTTTTTTAAAAAAGAAATTCGTGTTTACATGGATTTTTAAAATGAATGTTCTTAATAAATGCTACGAAGATTAGAAAGTCAAGAAACATTCAATGATTTCCCTAAAGATCACATGACAGAGCTGAGACTGAGACATAAGCTCCTGTATCACAATCTGAGACTCTTCAATTCTCCTAATAAAGGGCCAGAAAGAAGATCATCAATGATAGCAGCAATTACAGAAGCTAACATATATGCAAAGCATTTACTCTGTGACAGAACACCTGGTAGTACACCAGTGGGGAAAACTGACCCTCCTTCTCTCAGTATCTATCAGTTGCTGATAGATCTTCATCTAGGGCTGGGACTACCTGCCCACCTCCCCCATCTAGGCCAGCACCCTCCCTTGCCTGGGTTTACTCAAATGAAATTTAAGAAGTCACAGTATCACCTGCTCCTGAAGATTACCATTGTTGTTAAGAGCTGCTAACTAAATTGGTGTGGTTCTTGCACACAAACAAAAATAGAGCATTACTAAAAAGGAGACAACAGCGAAAAACAAAAGTTATATTTCTACAGTGGCTAGAACAAAAATTTATTACTTAAAAATTTGAATCACTTAAAATTACTCTTAATGAAAACAGCCCTGCCTATAATCATTAAAATCTGACACGAGTCTTTCATATTTCTATAACACATTTCAGTCCATCAATTAAAAAGTCTACCACCTTAAATTGAACACAAAACAATATATTTGTACAAAGTGAAATGCTTTAGGGACTGGAAAAGGAACTTCATGTCTCAGAATGTCATTAAGTTGCAAGGCAATTAATGAGTTGCAAAATCTCACTTGAAATGAATTATCTCCCTGAGGATTCATCAAAAGACTCTCTGGAAAAGTAGCCTCTGCCCTCCAACCACTTCTTCCTCTGTCTGCATGCAGCTGGCTAGAGCCAATGCAAGCTTCCACAGTTGACATTTTTTCTTTTCTCATAGTGTCTGAACAATGTCATTTGTTCCCAAGAATTTTTGAATCATATGTAAACTAATAACACACACACACACACACACACACACACACACACACACACCACCCCTTCTCTGTGTAGGTCTGACTTTTCTTGTTGAGTGCTGTCTCGTTCATCCAGAAGTGCAGCAGCTGTTACCATCTGTCTTTGGTCTAAAGCACCCATAACGTCACATACAACAGCTGGGAGGAGGCTTGCCTCTCAGCCAACCTGAAGGAAGAAGTGCTGAAAGTGACTGAGATCCAGGGACTTGATGTCAAACAAATCTACAGTGTAATTTCACTCTGGCCACTTGCCCGTAATGTGACCCTTTACAAATGTTTCTGTAGTAAAAGCTTCATTTTCTGCATTCGTGAATGAAAATAAAGTCAATTTCTCAGCAAAATATGAAACTTAGCTTAGATCACACACTTAGCATGATATCTAGAAAATGCTGACTCCTGAAAAATTTGTAACTCTGTCATCATCATAACCATTATCATCACTCAGTAGACAGCTAGCTTCTAATTTGTGAATGCACAGTAAAACCTTAATGCTCTGAAGGTGGTAGAATGGGTAAATTGTCCTGAAAACACTTTTAGAAGAGATTAAGTTAAATAATTCTTTAAACCTTTGATTTTTAAATTTTGAAATATGGAAAAAACAATTGTACCCACTTGAAGTCCTAAACAAGACAATTTATAGTAATATGATATAATATGGGAAAAGGTTGCTTGAATTATTTATGATATAAAATGAATTTTCCTAGAAATGTTAAAATTGTTATGCTCACATGCTGGCCCACAGCAGCCCGTTTTCCTCAAGTGAAGCTCATATGTCATGAATCTCAATGGAAAAAAAAAGTACGTTACGAAACTACTGTAAGCTAGGAACTGAAATTTTAAAAAAGGAAAAAAAAATCATGTTGTTTAAGAAATGCTTTTCTCTCACATGCTTATACCAGAGGAGAGAAATAAATTGAGAAACGTATGTCAAATTTCATGGAAATGTACAAGTTCTAGTGTCAGAATATAGTGATTTTCATGGATTATGGCAATTGGTGCTTCTCCCTGACCTTTTCCAAGGAACATTGGCTATCTTTCTCTTTCTCAATGCCTTAGTTCACAAAATGGAACAGAAAGAAACAGACAAAAGGATTTTCATAAGGTTATGGGCAAGAATGGAATGAAGAGAAAAATAAGATTTGGTGATGTGTGTGAATAAGAATTACTGTTACCCTCAGAAAAATTCCCTAGAGTTATGATCAGGGAACAGGACTTGAGGCTAAAGAAAGCAAACGCTTCTCTGTTATAACAAATAACATTTATTAAGAGTCAACTACGTGCCTTATTGTTTCTCATATATTAAAATTATTTCTACTCACATTTAGACTTTGAGGAAATATAGTTGAACCCTTATTTCATAGATGATGAAATTGAGACATTAAGTGATAGAGCCAAGCAGATCTGATACAAGCCCTAGACTCATGATCATGGCAATGCAGACACATTATATTTGGGATTATTTATTCATGTAAATAAACAATATCAAAATCATAATTTAGATATATTGGTTCTTCCTTAATGGAGCATATAATTGAGCTGTTTTACTGAGCCAACCATTGGTGCAAAGCATGAACATTAGCTGGTTGGCCATCAAAAATAAATGACAGTAACTCAACATACTACTGGAAACATTAATAGCAGACCCCAATTCTATCCAAAGGAGTACTGACAGTGGATTGCCGTTGATAAGGAACAGCTGATCCTCCTGGCTGACTAGATTTACCAGAAGGGCAGATAGGGGGGAATGGATGGGGGAGCTGACAGCACAGTGGACAGTGGCAGGGATAGCAGAGTATGGAGGCTCTAGTGGGAGAGGCAGGCTGTCTATCTGACGAGTTTGTATTCATGCTCAGATGCCGAGGAGCTCAGAAGGTGGGCGACTGTGACCAGTGATAGTCATGTATATAGAGATAAGAAATGCATGTGAAAACGTCTCAATGTCAATTGCCTTGGAATGAATTCTTCTGTATGAAAAAAACAAAAAACAAAAACAAGTATCTTCTTGAAGTCCCTCAAATTAAGGTAAAGAATAAGAGCAAATCATTCTGGAAGAACGCAAAGGAAAATAGCTTTAGATATTTAAGTGACAATTG
>NW_008347536.1:4654274-4662562 GCF_000622305.1 Nannospalax galili | reverse complement strand
TTAATATATATTCATAAAATCTATATTAAAATTCATTTTACTATTAACATGTCTTTTGGAAAATAAAAAAATTAAAAAATAAATGATAAAGTTTCCAAATAACCAATTGCAAAGCCATCCCCAGCTCTCTACTTATTTTTGGGTGTCCTTTGCTCTCTATATTACATCACACAGTCATTAGCTCTTTTCAAACAATGGTCAGCCTCTTTCCTCCTCACCAGACTTCCTCTGTGCAGAACACTCCAATCATCTTTCAGATTGCTTCTCAAAGCTGTTTCCCTCCATTCCATCTGTTCCTTTGATCCTGTGGCAATGCTGCTTCTTGAACAAATACTAAGCCACAAAGAGACTATTGCAATTTGCCTGCATCCTAAGTGAGGGTACAAAGATAATGCTCCTCTTGTTAAGTCCAGTCATTGTCCCATGGGAAGATCCCCTGCTCATAATTTTCCTCTTTCTGTAGTACTGATTCATCTCACATGGGACACAGTGACTCTTACTACTCAGGCTAATTCTAGAATCCAGAAAATCATTTCAACTGGAGAGTGGAGAGGATGGCATTTTGTCAGTTATTTTTTCCCCACATACTCATCCAATAAAATAAATCAGATGTAGTAAAATAAACTGACTTTGGAGCCATACATAACTTAAATTTAGATTTCTATTCTTTTACTTGATAGCCATGTGACATTGGATAGCATTAGACACTCTTTAGAGTAGAAGTAAACACTAGCCTTTCCCTGCCAGAGTGATAATCAAAGGGCCATATGGCTAGGACATGCTTGCATGCCACATGCTCCCTTCACATCTATTGCTCTCTAATGGCTACAACATGATTCTTACCCTCTGAATTTTTAAATGATTAAACTAAGTGGAGTACATGGAGGAAAGTAAATTCTGGCCATTCTATCATTTTAAATCTTTCCATTTGATGCTTTGGGCATTCTAAGTGTATCTTACTTATTACTTTATTCAATAAATATTTACTAATTATCTGATATGTGCAAAATTCCAGTGAGGACATTAGGATAAAGTGACCAGCAATATCCATAAATATTTATTAGAACCACAGTGAATTTCAGATTGCATGACTTCATTAGAATGAATTTGTTCTACTTCTTTGAGTTCATTTCTATTTGATTTACATGTTTGTCAGACCCTCAATTTTCCTTAAATATAAAAGCCAAACTGATAAACATATTTAATAATTACATTAGAAAGCAATAAATGACTCTTGCTGAGGATCACGTCATGCTGCCTACTCCCTTCTACAATCTGTAAATCTGAAAATATGCCCCCATCTTTGTGATAGGTAGGTTACTTCATTTTTATCCAACAAAAAGTATTGTGAAGCAGAAAATTTGCAGATTGACAAACTGGAGTGCAAAAAAACCTCAGGTGGCTTGAGAAAGTTCACAGAGCTACTCAGTATTTGAAGGCCCGTGGGGTTAATGTAGAATGCATAATCATATCCACTGGAGAGTGGATTGAGTAGTGGAACATGCCCCTTTATGTTCACAGAGAAGGGCTCCAAGTTCTCTTAATGGCAGACTAAAAGTTCAGAATACAGAGAAGCAAAGGGAGATGCTGGCTTTTTCAACCACCACCTTTAAATGCTTTCAATTAATGCCTTGGATCTCTGCAGGTGAGAAGCCGTAGATGAGTCAATCCATCTGCAGTTAGTAATCACTCCACTTGACTGTCTTTGACTCCAGGCCAGTCAAGGCAATTAAAGGCATGCCCCTGCTGAGATTAAGACTCAGTGATTCTTGCTGCTTACTTGTAGGGATAAGCAAAGGCCGGAGTGGAAAAAAACAGAGCCACATGGAAAATCTTAGTTTCTTCCTTGCTGATCTTTAGGTCTAACCTTGATGCTAACCATTTAAGAAATACTGCTATTATAAAATGGCCCTACTGAGAACCAATTTCCATGGCAAGTAAAGGAAGTGATTAGAACCATGGGCTTGATGACAGGAGTTGTGCTGTATTCTTTACTTTTTTGGATAGTTTCATAATGTATATAAGACAGTGTGCTCACACTTATCTTCCTACCCTCTTTTATCCCCCATAGTCTCCTCCCATTAAGTTCCCACATCACTTTCATGCCTTTTCTTCTTGATTTTGCTTTGACTTTATGACCCACTGAGTTTAACCAGGGATGCCTCATGGGCATGTGTGTGGAGCAATCCACTGGATAATTCACCAATGACTATATCAGTAATGACTTCCCTTTCCCCAACAGTCCTCAAACACCAATAGCTCCTATGGTAAGGACTTGGTCTCTTGAGTCCCTCCCCCCAACTAAGACTGAAGATTGACAGTCTCAATCTTGTACAAGCCCCATGTAGCAGCTGTTATGGGTCTAACATTTCATGGCCTGCCATTCTATCTGAAGCTTGATAATTTATGAAACTGTGGTATGTCAATGATTTCTGGTCAGCAGATGCTCTCAAAGTATGAAGTTGGAATTGAAGGAAAAGCCCAAGAGAAAAAAAGTACCATCTTTAATGAAACTTTTTCAATACAGCAGAAACCCGAAGATTACAGAAAATGTTCTGTATGTCATAATATGCATGGGGATGTCACAAACTCCATGGCACAGACATAGCATAAATAACAATGCAGACTCTGTGTAGAGAGAGCTTTATTTATACTGGGACAGTGCCTAGAAAACAGAGCTAATATACCATGCACAATTGCTACTAAAAAGCAATAGTTGTTTAATCTATATTTTTCCACAACTATTCTATTTAGATTATGGAGTTAATTCATAAATTCTCACTGCAGTCCTGTGTGGTAGGCATTTACTCTTACCCTTACTTTTATCTTGCTGATACGAAACTAAAAAACTGAAGTACTCAAGAAATATTCTTCAAATCACACAGTTCATAAGCACAAAGATCAAGTAGTGAAGTGAGGTAGTCTGATTCATACTTTTATCTTGCTGATACGAAACTAAAAAACTGAAGTACTCAAGAAATATGCTTCAAATCACACAGTTCATAAGCACAAAGACAAGTAGTGAAGTGAGGTAGTCTGATTCCAAAGTTGGATCAAAGTAGAGTAGGACTAAGTTTCTTCTGTAGTGAAGTGCATTCTTCAGGAAGGACTAACGGGCCCCTCTTGCTGAAACAGTGTCCTTTTCCAATCAAGCAGACATATTGAGAAAGGCTGTTGCTCTTCTGCCTGTAAGGCAGCATGGTGGAAGCAGAACGCACTGAAGCACAGAAGGGAGTTGGATGTTCCAGTCCCTATGCAGTCATTTTCTGACTATGTCACTATGAATAAGTTCCTTAACCTCTGGGTGACTCTGCTGAAAAGCTGGTATGCTGACTTCAGAGAACTGTTACGAGGGTTAAACGAAGTTATCATAGAAAAGGATTTTGAGCACTAGCCCACAAAATAAAAACATAAGGAAAGGTTAGTTCTCTCAAGAGAATTTGTGTATGACAACTGCCAGGAACAAGGTTGTGGAGCAGAATCCTGCACAGAAGGAACTCAGTACTCTTTCATTGCTGTCCTGTTAGGTATGGCTGATAGTGGAACCACAAGCCCACTGCTGTGGGAGAGCTTCAAATTTTCCACTGTCAAATGACTATCAACCTCCCTGTCCCTCAGATCTCTTGAGCCCCATGACTGGATCTTTGAGGCAAGATCCTGAATCCTCAGTCCTGGCTCAGATCTAGGATCAATCTAATGTTAATTACAGCACTCTAGGGACTCTTTAGTCAGTAACTCATTGATAGAGGCAATTGCCTAGTTGCTCTATTGCTCTAATCTTGACTTTCCTTCTGTTTATGTAAGGGCTACAGAAAGATGACACATAATTTTGAAACCTATCAATGCGGATTCCAATACCATATCTGCCATTAGTTTGTTTGTAAGGAAGCAACGCCAATTTCTAAACTCCAGCCTTCTCTTCATCACAATGCAGAGATAAATAGCTGCTTAACACTAAATCAGTTCAGGGAATTTATGAGGGGTGTCTGAGGACACTTAGGTAACATGGAAGCTGATAACTGAGGCCAGAGTGGAAGCCACACCAGATGAAGGAAGGGAAGAACATTTCTGTCCAAAAAGAGAGCTTTGGGAACTGAAGAAATGGATATGAGTCCAAATGGTGTAGCAAGAAAGAAGAGAGAAAGGTGTGGTGAGGGAGCAGGTACAGGATGTGCTTCAGTGTGCTAAGCAACTGGAGAATTCAAATGAATTTCACCCTCTGCTTTGCTCCCTTGGCCTCTTCCCGTTCTACCAGATTTACTCTCCTATATTTGTAAGATTGGGTTCTGACACAGAGCTTATTTCTTTTCTTTCAATATACACCTGTAAATTCATCAATTCTTTAAAGACAAACACTGATGGAGAAGCTTAAGAAATTGCCCAGGAAATGGATAGAGCTGAAAATATTCCTCCTGAGTGAGGAAACTCAGGCCAGAAAGACACATATATTATGTTTTCTCTCATATGTGGATACTGGCTTTGAATGTTTAGATATGTATGTTTCAATTAGAATATTCACAGTGGTCAGGAAGGTAGTAAGGGGTCATGTGGGGAGGGAGGGGTGCTTCCTTCATATATGGGGAAATAGAATACAGTATTATAGCAAGAGAGATAATATAAGAGAAATAATGGAGAAGGAAGGGTTCAACTGGGTAGAGAGTGGAAGGCCAGTGTAGAGGAAAGAGTATGGGATGAAGATCTTTTTTATTTATTATTTTTTTGTTTTATTTTTATGTGTATGCGTGTATTGCCTGCATGTGTGTGAAGGCACCCATGTGTGCGGTGCCTGCATAGGTCAGAAGAGGGCATCAGATCCCCTGGAACTGGAGCTACAGATGGTTGTTAACCACCATATGGGTTCTGGGAATTGAACCCGGGTCCTCTGCAAGAGCATTCAGTGCTCTTAACCACTGAGCCATGAGTATGGGATGAAGATCTTTTTTAAAAAGTCATGTAAAAACCTACTACAGTAGAAGCTTCCTAATACACACACACACACACACACACACACACACACACACACAGAGTTTAAATGGAGTTACCCTACAATGGGAGAATGCCTCTACTAGTCACCACAGGATAACAAATTAAAACTCCAATGCCAGGAATGAGTTACCTCTTTTGGAGTTGTTGGCCAATGGAGTCTCATAGACCCCGCCCCCAACATTACTATTACCATTACTCTTGATTACCCTCTGGAACTTGATGGCAAGATTCTATTGATGAAGACACCACATACTTAAGTCATAGTAGATGAAGAAATCAAGCTGATGCTAACCTCAAAGCTTCATTCCTATTAGCATTCACAGTGACAGAATGTGCTATGTACACTACCAGAAGATAAAGGCAATCAACAGTCTGACACAGCTGTGAACCCTGTAAGCAACAATAATGGCTGGTCTGGCAAGATATGCTCTCTGGTGCAACAGTGGCATGAATGTAACCAAACACTTTCGAACTGGACTTAAGGCCTAGTCTATAAGATGGAACCAGTAACAACAACAACAACAACAACAACAACAACAACAACAAAAGGTGACTATATGAATCACAGACCATTTGGGAGATCTTACTACTATTATTCTGCCAAACTGATATAATATTAAATTTTCCTAATGACTTATGATTATATCTATAGATTAGTGCACCTGTCAACCTTCATCAAAGAAGCTTCTGTTGCCAGTGGATGGCAGTTAACACAGAGATCCCCAACTGCTCAATGTGCAGGAAATAAGAGACTGGAGAATGCTCATTCCTAAATCGAGTATCTATAAGGCACTGCTTGTCAAGGCCCAGGGATCACTGCAGAAGACAGGGGGAAAGGATTCTAAGGGCCAGAGGCAGTAGATAACTACAAGGAATAACATTTCCCAGATACAAAAGATAGTTGCACATATGAACTCACAGTGATTGGGATAGCATGCACAAGACCTGCACAAGCTTCAGGTATCCAAAATCCATGCTTGGAGGGAGGTGGTAGGCATGAAGTTTTATGCCTAACTGAGGAGCTATTGACATTTGATAGGTGCTGGGAGAGGTAGTCAGTTTTCTTTAAGGGCATAATCCCTGGTAGGTTGACTACACTTCAGGAGATGAACCCACACCCAATAGCATTTGCCAACATAAACTGGACTAAGTGGGCTTCAAAAAAGAGGATATAAAGTTGGGGAGGGTTATGCGGGTAGATCTGAAAGAATAGGGCAAGATCTTAGAAGCCGCTACATTGCTGCTATAGATGCTGGAAGTATGGACCTCCAAGAAATGAGGATTATCCCATAGAATTTTACACAAAGTTCATCAGACTTCAAATGGCCCAAGCACTGAAGAGTTCCCACACAACTATATGTGGCTGGCAGCAGTCTGCCCCTATCTGCAGGTACACAAGAGCACCAATTAAACCAGAGTGAGGCTTTGGAGGAAGGAGGAAAAACATGGAGATACAGTTTCATCATGGAACCCAGCACTGCAATATCCTTTTGATGAACTCAGGGGAAGGTGGCAGGTTCTTTATATGAATATGGATGTTTCTTGACTATTTTTTCCATGTGTCAAAATATCTCAGCCCTAAATTTTGACATATTTTCAAGTCAGAGTTCAGAAAACGTCCATATCACCAAAACCAGAAAGAAGCCTCATGTTAGAAAATTCAGATGGAAAGCATCTGATTTGGCCTGCATGCTTATAGATTTTCAGTCCCACAACTTCTTTGTTTCATGGTAAGATTTCCTCCTGAATAAAAGTTTTACAGAACATAAGGTTTTGTTGCATCTTGGATACTTTATCAGTCATGTGACACAAGATGCATGTAATGTGCAGCGATGTTTTATGCTGTATACAAAATGTAGTACTCAAAACATACTAGTGAATATGAGAGGATGGGCTGAGGACTAGGACATGAATTTCCTGAGGCTTTCAGCATATGTATTCTTTTGTCTTTCTGAAGTATTAATTCTATTTTTTGTTTCATCTATATTCAGTATGCTTCCCTTGCCCCACAATCTCCCATGTGCCAACCAATAGTCAATGACATTTCATGCCTCCTTCAAGTTCCCAAAGCTACATGGCATTAAAATGATGAAAACCTAAGTGATTATAAAGTTATGTCTTACCTCTTCTCATACCCAAACTCTTCCACTACATCTAACACTAATGGTCTTGGAACAATTTATATGACATTGTTTTCTTGTTCTTTGTCTAGAAACTGACTCTAAATTTTATCACCCAATACACACTGTCTGGAGCATGTCACACAGAACGTCATAGAACGTGTTTGTTGACAATCTGCCTCTGTCATACCCTGCAGCACAAACTCTTGTGAACACTTCTCTGAGGGCTCAGTTTGTATGAGGTGTGATGAACATCATTTGAACATGTGGGTCAGATCTGGTCTCAAATGCCAACTCAGTCATTCAAGAGCCAGGCGACCTTTGATAAGACCTTTAAAGTAGCACTCTGGGCCCACTTTTTCTTCTGTAAAATATGGATAATTACTCCCATCTTTCATGTTCATTGTGACTTCTAAAGTACAGCATTAGTAAGTTGTCATGTATAAAATCTGTTTTAAAACCACTTACGTTCAATAAAAATTATTAATGCAACATAATAACCCTACTTATTGTTCTTCCTAACCACTTAATGAAATCATAAGTCTTTCTTATACAAGAATTAAACAGGACACAATGTTGAGCTTTGAGAATTTCAGAGGATGATATTTCTACAGGTAGGACATGTAGAATTGTGATGGTACTCAAGTGATTAAGGCTTTCACTGTCTATCATTTCATCTCTTCACAATTACTCTGTATATACTAGCTCTTTGTATCCCTCTGGGATCCACAAGGATCCTGTCGTTCCTGTTTGGAATACACAAAAACTGAGGCCCAGAGAGACTTGTTCAAGGTGACACAGTTTATTTCTAGCACTCAGGGTTATAACCCCAGATTTCAGAAAACTTGCTCATTGTATCATCTAACCTCAATTTAGAATCTTGGATGTCCTGTAACTTCCTAGGATGTTGTATTGCTTGTCAGATTTGAGTTCTGTGTTCAGCTACATGCCTGACATATAAAAGATGCTGAACAAATCTTTGATGAGTGAATATATGCTGTATTCGTAAAGACTAAGAGGATACCCTGTCCTATATATAGAATCTAAGGATGATCCTATAATTATAGGACCAAAAGTTCCAATGCCACCCAAGTCACCTTATACAGAGAACACAAGCTGAGCTGAGCAGAGTCTATTTCCCAGATCTAACAGCGAAATAATTTCCTCTGGTCTTTATATATA